>NC_087476.1:1537385-1837385 GCF_036417665.1 Passer domesticus | reverse complement strand
CCAGCTCCTCCACTGGATCCTTGGATCCATGGTGGGACCCAATTCCCACATTCCCAGCTCCTCCCTTGGATCCATGGTGGGAGTGATTCCCACATTCCCAACTCCTCCCTTGGATCCTGGGATCCATGTTGGGAGCGATTCCCACATTCCCAGCTCCTCCCTTGGATCCATGTTGGGAGCGATTCCCACATTCCCAGCTCCTCCCTTGGATCCTGGGATCCATGTTGGGAGCGATTCCCACATTCCCAACTCCTCCTTGGATCCTTGGATCCATGGTTGGGAGCGATTCCCACATTCCCACCTTCACCTTGGCTCAATTCCTGGAAGATTCTCCCACCACTCCCCTCTCCTGGACGGAACCCTCCCCTCCGCCACCCAAACTATTCCCACCGGGAATCCATGCCTGGATCCATGCCTGGATCCATCCCAACCCTTCCTTCCCGCAGAACATCGGCCTTTCCCTACGGAAGCTCATCGGGAGCGTCGACGACATCCTTCCCAACCTTCCGTCCTCTTCCCGCACCGAGGTAGGAACGCCGGCAACGGGGTGGGTGGGGGGATGACATTCCCGAAAATCCCGCCCTGAGAATTCCAGGAATTTTCCCGAAAAATACCTGGAATTTCCTGAAAAATCCCTCCCAGATCGAGGGCACCCAGAAGCTCCTCAACAAGGACCTGGCCAACCTCATCAGCAAGATGCGCCTGGCGCAGCAGAATTCCGGCACTTCCCTGAGCGCGGAATTCCAGCGGCAGATGCTGACGGCCTCCCACGCCCTGGCCGTGGACGCCAAGAACCTTCTGGACGCCGTGGACCAGGCCAAGCTCCAGGCCGAGCTGGTCAAGCCGTGCTCGGAATGAGGCGGAAAACTCCGGATCCGGGAGGAGTCGGCTTGGCGTGGCGTCTCCCGTGGTTTTTTCCCGCTCTCCCTCTTCCCGCTCCTCCTGCAGCCGCCTCGTGTCTGTCAGTGTCGCGTCGCTCTTCGGAAGACGGGAGGCATCCGGTGGGGTTTTCCTTGGAAAAAAAAATGGGGGTTTGGGGGTTTTTTTCCTTGGAAAAAAAGGGGGGTTTTGGTGGGGGGGAGGATCCGGCGGGATCCATCTCGGCGCATCCATGGATCCATGCTCTGAGCGCGGATGGCCGCGGGCGGCACGGCGGGACGGGGACCTGGAGCGTGCCGGGAGCCGAGGGCGCACGGATTTTGGGGGGAGCCGGAATTCCCGCCGGCGTTTTCCCCTTGGACGTTGTACAGAAGAGTTTATTTAACGACGGCGAGCGGGAGCCGCTTCCGGAGCCTTCGGAATTCGGGGAGGGATGGGCCCCCCCACGGATGGCGGCCTTGGGAAGGGACACGAATCTGGAGAACGTTGCCTCTCCCAGCTGCATTATTCCCAAGTTTTGTGTGAGCGCCGCCGGCAAAACCGCGCGGCTCCGGCGGGGTTTGTGCTTCCGGTTGGGAACCGGGCGATTCGGGCTTTTCCCCAGCGTTTTTCCCCGCAGTTTTCCCAAATTTTATTTTTTTTTCCCCCCGGCTTGGATAAACTGTGCGCCAAATCCTGCCATGGCCTGTCCTTCCTGTTGTTCCCCTGGAATTTCCATGGGAAGAGGAGTGGTTTCCTTGGGAAGAGGAATGGTTGGGATGGTTGGAGACTTCTTGGGACGGCGGGAATGGAATTGCCCAAGGAATGGGATGAGCGTTTTTGGGAATGCCCAAAGTGGGGCTTTCCCAAAAAAGGGTGGAGGGGTCAAGGCCACATTTGGGGCCACCCACCCCAGAGTTTGGGGTGGTGACCTCTCATTCCAAAGATTTGGAGGGGCTGGAGGGTGTTCTGGGAAGGGAATGGAGCAGCTGGAGCTGGGAAAAATCCTGGAAAAAAAATGAGGATTCTGAGGGAGCTTCTCCCTCTGGAATTCCCTGCCAGGAGGGCGGAGCCGGGTGGGATCGGGATCTTCTCCCAGGGAATGAGGGATGGGGTGAGAGGGAACGGCCTCCAGCTGTGCCGGGGGAGGTTTATGGGATATTGGGAATGATTTATGGGATTTTGGGAATAATCCCTTCATGGAAAGGGTTTCCCAGCCCTGGGCAGTGGTGGAGTCCCCGTTCCTGGATGGATTTAATTCCATGTGGATTTGGTAGGAAACGGATCAGGGGTGGCTTCGGCAGCGCTGGGAACGCTTGGACTCCATCTCCAAGAGCTTTCCCAACCCAGATAATTCCATAATTCCCAGATTTTACCAGTGTCCTGGTAAAACCCATCCCCTTGGAGCGACGCAGCTCCAACCGAACCAGCCACGACCTTCCCGGGAAATCCCTCTCCGTATCCAGGAGATCCTGGCCTGATCCTGCTTGGACACTCCCCCCAGGTGTCCCCGTGCCTGATCCGTCTGTCCTCCAGCTCCGGAAGCGGCAAGGACACCCTCAGGATGTGCCTGTCCTTCCGTGTCCTCGTTAATTCCGGGTGATTTCACTCCAGAATGCTCCAAGCGTTCCCTGAAATCTTCCCAGTCGTGCTCCAGGAGGGAAAACGGGCCGGGAAAAATCTCCTGGGAGGAGCAGGGACCTCCTGGGATCTTGGGATCGTGGGATCATGTCTGCGCTCCTTCTGCCGGGAAAAATCCCGGTGTTTCTCAGGAGTGCGGAAAAATGGGGAAGGTGCTCCCAGGGGTCTGGAGGATTTATGGAAGCTGGGAATGAAAAGCTGGATCTCAGAGCTGGGAAAATTTGGGATCTGAGGTGGGATGGGGAGGATTGGGATGGATCCAGGAGCGTGGATTCCTGCTGTTCCAGCCAAAGACAGCAGGGATCCCAGGAGATTCCTGGAGATCCCGGGATCCATGGGAATTGTCCAGGTGGGTTTTCCCATCAAAGCCACCCCAATTTCCAGATGGGATGTTCCCATTTCCAGGCCAAGTTCCAGTGTGGGATGGGGTGGGGTGGGAAGAAGCTGCTTGGTCTGGAGACTTGGAGAAGGGAAACAGCTGGGAGGAGCAGGGACCTCCTGGGATCTTGGGATCGTGGGATCATGTCCGTGCTCCTTCTTCTGGGAAAAATTTTGGTATTTCTCAAGAGCGTGGAAAAATGGAGAAGGTGCTTCCAAAGGGCCTGGAGGATTTATGGAAGCTGGGAATGAAAAGCTGGATCTCAGAAGGTGTCGGAGCTGGAAAAATTTGGGATCTGAGTTGGGATGGGGAGGATTGGGATGGATCCACGAGTGTGGATTCCCGCTGTTCCAGCCAAAGCTGGTGGAGATCCCGGGAGATTCTTGGAGATTTCTGGGATCTGTGGGAATTGTCCAGGTGGATTTTCCCATCAAAGCCACCCCAATTTCCAGGATGTTCCCATTTCCAGGCCGAGTTCCAGTGTGGGATGGGGTGGGAAGAAGCTGCTTGGTCTGGAGGCTTGGAGAAGGGAAACACCTGGGAGGAGCAGGGACCTCCTGGGATTTTGGGATTGTGGGATCATGGGATCATGTCTGTGTTCCTTCTGCACGGATAATCCCAAGTGTTATCCCTGTCCCACAGCTTCCTGGGATCATGGGATTATAGGATCATGGAATTAAGGGATCATGTGTTATTCCTGTCCCATGACCTCCTGGGATGCTGGGATGGTAAAATAATGGGATTATGGATTATGGGATCATGGGATCCTGTCCATATCCCTTCTGCATGGACAATCCAAAGTGTTATCCCTGTCCCATGACCTCCTGGGATTTTGGGATCATGGGATCATGTCCGTGTTCCTTCTGCACAGACAACCCAAAGTGTTATCCCTGTCCCACAGTTTCCAGGGATCACGGGATTATGGGATCATGTCCAAATCCCTTCTGCACAGACCATCCGAACCCTTGTTCCTGTCCCATGACCTCCTGGGATCATGTGGGATGGTGGGATCACGGGATTATGGGGTCATGGGATTATGGGATTTTGTCCGTGTTCCTTCTGCACAGACAATCCCAAGTGCTATCCCTGTCCCATGACCTCCTGGGATCACGGGAATTGTGGGATCACAGGATGATGGCATCATGGGATTATGGGATCATGTCCATGTCCCCTCTGCACGGACCATCCACAGCATTATCCCTGTCCCACAATTTCCGGGGATCATGTGGGATTGGGATCATGGGATTATGGAATCATGGGATTATGGGATCATGGGATTATGGGATTGTGTCCATGTCCCTTCTGCACGGGCCATCCGAAGCCTTATCCCTCTCCCACCACTTCCTGGGATGGTGGGATCACGGGATCACGTCCATATCCCACATCATCCCAAGACCACCCTTCACCCCGTCCCCTTCTCCACCCTCCATCCCCACCGGAGATTCCCCACAGCTCCACGTCCCCACCAGCATCCGGCGGGATGCGGCCACCACCATTCCCTCCATTCCCGCCATTCCCGCAATTCCCAACATTCCCGCCATTCCCGGGGCATCCCAGCCGGATCCTAGATCATCCCGGCCAGGTAGGGCGGCAGGAAGAGCCCCACGGTGCCCAGCAGGCAGACGATGATGAACATCCACAGGAAGATCCGGTCGATCACCATGGCCACGTACTTCCAGTCCTCCTTCACCTGCCGGCGGGAAAAGTGCCGTGAATCCCTCGGGAATCCCTTCCCGGGAATCTGGTGGGGTTAGGAGACCAACCAGAGGTTTCTGGGGATCTCCTCGGGGTGAGGAGACACCGCATTTCTGGGAAAAATTTGGGGTTTTCGCGGGAATCCTGAGGTGGGGGATGGAGGTCTCCAGGATGGAGCTGATCCCAGCCGGGGTTTTCCAAATCCACTTTGGGAAAAGCGGGAATGCGGCCTCTGGGCCCGGTGCCAAGGGTGGGAGAGGGATCTCCAACATTCCCAAAGGCAGCGGGAGCTGGAGGAACCCTTGACTGATCCTACAGGGAATGTCCCTGGAGGTGGGAGATGGATCATGGATCTTCTCCTTGGTTTTGGGTCCTTGGGAAGCAATCACGGATCCCGGAACTGCTCTTTCCAATTTTGGGATCTCAGGATCCAAAATGGGATCCCAGAACTGCCCTTCCCAATCTAGGGATCTCCAGCCCTATCCACAGATCCCGGAAATTCCTTTCCCAGTTTTGGGATCTCCAGCCCCAACCATGGATCCCAGAACTGCTCTTCCCATTTTTTGGGGGTATCCACTCGCATCCGTGGATTCCAGAACTTCCCATTCCATTTTTGGGATCTCCAGTGCCATCCACAGACCCCAGATCTGCCCCTCCCAGTTTTGGGGTCTCCAGATCCATCTGGAGATCCCAGAATTGCCCTTCCATTTTTGGGATCTTGGGAAACCAAACCAGCATCCTGGAATTGCCCTTCCCATTTTTGCGTCCTCAAAAATCAAACCTGGATCCCGGAACTGACGTCTCCATCCATGCATCCCAGAACTGCCCTTCCCATTTTTGGGATCTCAGGAGACTTCCCAATTTTGGGATCTCCAGCCCCATCCACAGATCCCAGAACTTCCGTTCCCAATTTGGGATCCCCAGCTCCATCCATGGATCCCAGATCTGCCCTTCCCAATTTTGGCATCTCCAAGCCCATCCATGGCTCCCAGAACTGCCCTTCCCAATCCTGGGACCTCTAACCCCATCCATGGATCCCCAAACTTCCCAATTTTGGGATCTCCAAGCCCATCTGTGGATCCCAGAACTGCCCTTCCCAATCCTGGGATCTCCAGCCCCATCCACAGATCCCAGAACTTCCTTTCCCATTTTTGGGATCTCCAGACACTTCCACAGACCCCAGAACTGCGATTCCCATTTTTTGGTGCTCAGGAAACTTCCCAATCCTGGGACCTCTAACCCCATCCGTGATCCCGATTTTGGGATCTCCAAGTCCATCCATGGATCCCAGAACTTCCCAATTCTGGGGTGTCCAGCCCCATCCACAGATCCCAGAACTTCCCAATTTCGGGGCCTCCAGCCCCATCCCCGCCTCCCAGAACTCACGGAGAAGTCGGCGTCCTCGGCCCGCAGGTGATCCGCGATGTACTGCACCCCCTCCAGCGCCTTCAGCATCCTGGGAGACAGCGCCAAGCCCTGCTCCAAGCCTTCCTCCTCCTTCTCCTCCTCCTCCTCCTTCTCCTCCTTCCCCTTGGATGATCCGCGCGATCCCGAACCCGCGGATTCCTTCCCGCCGTCGCCATAGCGGAATTGCGTTTCCTTGGATTCCACGGGGTGGCTGGGATAGGTTTTCTCCTCTTCCTCCTCCTCCTCCTCCTCCTCCTCCTCCTCCCACTTGTCATCCACGTCGGTCTCCAGCCAGCACCGCGACGTGCTGAGCCGCGTGCCGGGGCGGTCGTACTGTCCCGCCGCGCCCTGCCGGGGCGGCGGCGGCGGCGCCGGCGGCCTCTTCATGGAGAGCCAGCGCGGGATGAGGCCCAGGAACAGCCTGCGGACCCAGGGCGGCATGGCGTGCGTGCTGGGCGAGCGGTGGTGCACGTTGAGCACGAAGACGGTGATGATGATGGAGAGCGTGACGAAGATCATGGTGAAGAGCAGGTACTCGCCGATCAGCGGGATGACCAGCGAGGTGGACGGGATGATCTCGGTGATGAGCAGCAGGAAGACGGTGAGGGAGAGCAGCACGGAGATGCAGAGCGTGATCTTCTCGCCGCAGTCCGAGGGCAGGTAGAAGACCAGCACGGTGAGGCAGGAGATGAGCAGGCACGGGATGATGAGGTTGATGGTGTAGAAGAGCGGCAGGCGCCGGATGACGAAGTAGAAGGTGATGTCGGGGTAGATCTCCGTGCAGCAGTCGTACTTCTTGGAGTTGTAGGTGCCCACGGCCTTGATGATGGCCCACTCGCCGCTCTCCCAGTAGTCCTTGAGGTCCACGTGGTGGTCCATGTTCTCCAGGTCGATCTTGGCCTTGTCGTAGGTCCAGGAGCCGAACTTCATCTTGCAGTTCTGCTGGTCGAAGGGGAAGAAGGTGACGTCGATGCTGCAGGAGCTCTTGTAGATGGCCGGCGGCACCCACGTCACCGTGCCGTCCCAGGAGAGGTGGGCCTTGGTCATGTGCGTCACCGCGAACTCGCCGTCGGCGCTGGAAAACAGGGAATGGGCGGGAACGGTCAGGAACGGGCTTGGGATGAGCCTTGGCTGGAGCAGGGATGAAGGTGGGATGGGATAACGGGATAATGGGATAATGGGATGGGACAGGAGACAAGATGGGCCTTGGTCATGTGGGTCACTGTGAACTCGCCGTCGGCGCTGGAAAACAGCGAATGCACGGGAACGGTCAGGAACGGCCTTGGGATGAGCCTTGGGATGAGCCTTGGCTGGAGAAGGGATGAAGATGGGATGGGATAATGAGATAATGGGATAATAGGGTAATGGGATAATGGGATGAGGGGATGGGACAGAAGAACAGGTGGGCCTTGGTCATGTGCGTCACGGCGAACTCGCCGTCGGCGCTGGAAAACAGGGAATGGGCGGGAATGGTCAGGAATGGGTTTGATTGGAGAAGGTATGAAGGTGGGATGGGATAATGGGATAATGGCATAATGGGACAATGGGATAATGGGATGGGATGGGACAGGAAAAGAGGTGGGCCTTGGTCATGTGGGTCATGGCAAACTCACCATCGGTGCTGGAAAACAGGGAATGGGCAGGAATGGGGTTGGGATGAGCCTTGGGATGAGCCTTGGGATGAGCCTTGGCTGGAGAAGGGATGAAGATGGGATGGGATAATGAGATAATGGGATAATAGGGTAATGGGATAATGGGATAGTGGGATGGGCCAGGAGAACAGGTGGGTCTTGGTCATGTGGGTCACGGCAAAGTCATCGTTGGTGCTGGAAAACAGGGAATGGGCGGGAATGGCCTTGGGATGGCCTTGAGATGAGCCTTGGGATGAGCCTTGGTTGGAGAAGGGATGGGATGGGATGGGATGGGATGGGATGGGATGGGATGGGATGGGATGGGATGAGATGGGATGGGATGGGATGGGATGGGATGGGATGGGATGGGATGGGATGGGATGGGAAGGCATTTATGGAATTCCCAGCTGTCCCAGGAATTCTCGGCTCACTTGTTGTACAGGACGAGGTCCGGGATCCAGATCATCTCGGAGGGCACCCGGATGGAGGTGACGTTGTCGTACTCGGCCGGATCCCAGCGCAGCTTGTAGTCATTCCATTCCTGCCGGGAACGCGAAGCGGATCCACGGATCAGATCCATGGAGATGTCCCCAAACCACCCCGGGCAGGGATATTCCCAAATCCCACTCCCAAATCCCATTCCCAAATTCAACCCCCAAATCCCATTCCCAAATCCCACTCCCAAATCCTGTTCCCAAATCCAACCCCCAAATCCCATCCCCAAATCCCATTCCCAATCCTGATCCCAAATCCCAATCTCAAATCCTGTTCCCATAATTCCATTCCCAAATCCCAATCCCAAATCCTAATCCTAAATCCCATTCCCAAATCCCATTCCTAAATCCCACTCCCAAATCCAACCCCCAAATCCCATTCCCAATTCCCATTCCCAATCCTGATCCCAAATCCCAATCCCAAATCCTGTTCCCATAATTCCATTCCCAAATCCCAATCCCAAATCCCAATCCCAAATTCCATTCCTAAATCCTGTTCCCAAATCCAACCCCCAAATCCCAATGCCAAATCCCACTCCCACATCCCATTCCCAATCCTGATCTGAAATCCCAATCCTAAATCCTGATCCCAAATCCCAATCCCAAATCCTGTTCCCATAATCCCACTCCCAAATCCCAATCCCAAATCTCATTTCCAAATCCCACTCCCAGAATTATTCCGGAATTATTCTGGAATTATTCCCGAATAATTCTGGGGTTATTCTGAAAATATTCCAGAATAATTATGTAATTAATCCCGACTAATTCAGGAATTATTCCGGAATTATTCCCCAATCCCGTTCCCGATGTGGGACCCGTTCCTGGCACCTGCTTCAGCCAGACGTTGGTGGTCATCATCTGCTTCTCCAGATCCCATTCCCAAATCCATTCCCAATCCCAGATCCCAAATCCCACTTCATAATCTCATTCCCAAATCCCGATCCCAAATCCCGATCGATCCCAAATCCCGATCAATCCCAAATCCCAATCGATCCCAAATCCCGATCAATCCCAAATCCCGATCGATCCCAAATCCCGTTCCTGGCACCTGCTTCAGCCAGACGTTGGTGGTCATCATCTGGTTCTTCTCATCCTGCGGTGGGAAATGCGGATGAGCCAGGGGATCCCGAGGGATTTAGGGACTCTCCCAGAATTCCAGGGGATCCCAAAATTCCGGCCCCCACCGGGGCAGGCTCCCGGGATGAGTTTTCCCGGGATTTGTGGTCACTAGAGGGCAGCAGGGAATTGGATTTGGTGGGAAAGGGATCGGGAAATGGGAGAGGGGTGGGGATAAAGGGATCTGGGAATATGGGAATATGGGATAGGGGATGTGGGATAAGGAGAAGGGGAATTCTGGAATCAAGGACACTCAGGATCCATCCCCAGGGATTTTCATGGAATTTGGGGATGGAAAAGGGAAGGGAGACCCTTCCTGGAGTCCCCAATTCCCAGGGCAGCCCCTGGATCCCGAAATTCCTTCTCCAGGAGGAGTCGGGATGGGGATGGATCCAGTGCCAGGCTGGGAGAGCCGGGAATGTGCAGCTGGATCAGGGAAGGATCCAGGGAATCCTTCGAGCCTTTTGCAGAGGCTCCAGGAGAGCTGGGATTTGGGCAAGGGCTGGAGGGCCAGGAGGCAGGAAATGGCTTCCAGTGGGAAAGGGGAGCTTGGGATGGTGGGATCTTGGGAAGGAATTCCCGGCTGGGCTGGAATTCCCAGAGAATCCCTGGATCCCTGGCAGTGCCCAAGGAATGGCTGGAACCACTTGGGATGGTGGGAAGTGTCCTCGGAATGATCATGACCGCAGAATCCCGGGAATAACAACCGTGGATTCCTGGGAATTTCAACCACAGAATCCTGGGTATTACAGATTCAGAATCCCAGGAATTAGGACCATGGAATCCCGGGAATTACGACCGCCGACTCCCAGGAAGTTCGGCCATGGAATCCCAGGAATTATGGCTGGTGAATCCCAGGAATTCCACACCATGGAATCCCGATAATTACAACACCGGAATCCTGGGAATTTCGCACTGCAGAACCCCCGGAATTTTGTCCCATGGAATCCTGGGAATTAGCACTACGGAATCCCAGAAATTTCAGACCTGGATTCCCGGGAATTACGGCTGTGGAATCCCGGGAATTTCACACTGCGGAATCCCAGGAATTTTGACACCAGAATCCCAGGAATTGCAACCACGGAATTCCAGGAATTACAGCTGCGAAATCCCAGGAATTATGACCCTGGAATCCCAGGAGTCACAGCTGCAGAATCCTGGGAATTTTGACCCCGGAATCCCAGGAATTATGGCTGCAGAATCCCAGGAATTTCGACCCCGGAATCCCGGGAATTACAACCCCAGAATCCCAGGAATTTCAACTGCAGAATCCTGGGAATTAGCACTGTGGAATCCCAGAAATAACGGCTGTGGAATCCCGGGAATTTCGACCTCAAAATCCCAGGAATCATGGCTGCAGAATCGTGGGAATTTTGGCCATGGAATCATGGGAATTATGACCACAGAATCCCGGGAATTGCAACCACGGAATCCCAGGAATTACAGCTCTGGAATCCCGCGAATTTCACGCAGTGAAATCCTGGGAATTTCGACCCCAGAATCCCGGGAATTTTGACACCAGAATCCCAGGAACTGCGACCACAGAACCCCAGGAATTACCACCCCAGAATCCCAGGAATTACCACCCCAGAATCCCAGGAATTTCGAACCCGGAATCCCAGGAATTTCGGCCCCGGAATCCCGGGAATTTTGACACCAGAATCCCAGGAATTGCGACCATGGAATCCCGGAAATTTCGACCCCAGAATCCCAGGAACTGCAACCACAGAATCCCAGGAATTTCGACCCCAGAATCCCAGGAATTGCGACCATGGAATCCCGGGAATTTTGACCCCGGAATCCCAGGAATTTCGACCCCAGAATCCCAGGAATTGCGACCATGGAATCCCGGGAATTTTGACCCCAGAATCCCAGGAATTTTGACACCAGAATCCCGGGAATTGCGACCATGGAATCCCAGGAATTACCACCCCGGAATCCCAGGAATTACCACCCCGGAATCCCAGGAATTTTGTACTGTGGAATCCCAGGAATTGCGGCTGTGGAATCCTGAGAATTTTGACCCCAGAATCCCAGGAATTGTGACCCCGGAATCCCAGGAATTTCAACTGCAGAATCCCGGGAATTATGGCTGTGGAATCCCGCGAATTTCACGCAGTGAAATCCTGGGAATTTTGACACCAGAATCCCAGGAACTGCGACCAAGAATCCCAGGAATTACCACCCCAGAATCCTGGGAATTTCGAGCCCAGAATCCCGGGAATTTGGGCCCCGGAATGGCGGGGGTGACGCACCACGTCGATGAGCTGGGCGATGGAGAGGCCGAAGCGGACGATGACGACGTCGGAGGTGTTGGGGACGGGCCGGGACCAGCGGTTGTACCCCGAGAAAAGGCGCTGGAAGAGCCGGTCCTCGGCGTGGCTGCGCGGCCCCGCCGCCGCTGCAGCCGGAACAATTTGGGAATTCATCCGGAATTCATCCGGAATTATTGGGGAAATATTCGGGGATTATTCAGGAATTATTGGGGAAATATTCGGGAAATATTTGGGAATTATTGGGGAAATACTTGGGAATTATTAGGGAATTATTAGGGATTTATTGGGGAATTATTCGGGAATTATTAGGGATTTATTAGGGATTTATTTGGAAACTATTGGGGAATTATTCCAGAATTATTCCAAAATTATTGGGGAATTATTGGGGAATTATGTGGAAATTATTGGGGAATTATTCAGGGATTATTGGGGAATTATTCCACAATTATTGGGGAGTTATTCAGGAATTATTCTGGAATTATTCAGAAATTATTGGGGAATTATTTGGGACTTAACGGGGAATTACTGGGGAATTATTCCAGAATTATTCTGGAATTATTTGGCAATTACTCGGGAATTATTTGGTAATTATTCCAGAATTATTGAGGAATTATTCTCAAATTGTTTGGGAATTATTCCACAATTATTGGGGAATTATTCCAAAATTATTGGGGAATTATTCAGGAATTAATTTGGAATTATTCTGGAATTATTCAGGAATTATTTGGAAATTCTTCCAGAATTATTTGGGATTTATTTGGAAATTATTTGGGACTTATTTGGGAATTATTCTGGAATTATTGGGGAATTATTCAGGAATTATTGGCGAATTATTCTGGAATTGTTTGGGAATTATTCCAGAAGTATTTGGGAATTATTGGGGAATTTTTCTAAAAATTATTGGGGAATTATTCAAGAATTATTCAGGAATTATTGGGGAATTATTTGGGAATTATTTGGGATTATTTGAGATTTATTTGGAAATTATAGGGGAATTATTCCAGAATTATTTTGGAATTATTGGGGAATTATTCAGGAATTATTTGGGAATTATTCGGGATTCATTGGGGAATTATTTGGAAATTGTTCCAGAATTATTCGGGAATTATTCTGGGATTATTCTGGAATTATTGGGGAACTATTCTGGAATTATTGGGGAATAATTTGGGAATTCTTTGGAAATTATTTGGGAATTACTCCAGAATTATTGGGGAAATATTCCGGAATTATTCTGGAATTATTTGAGAATTATTGGGCAATTATTCAGGAATTATTCTGGAATTTTTGGGGAATTATTTGGCAATTATTGGGGAATTATTCCATAATTATTCGAGAATTATTTGGGAATTATTTGGGAATTATTCAGGAATTATTCCAAAAGTATTTGGGATATTATTTTGGGGGTATTTTGGAAGAATTTTGGGAAAAATTTTGGGAATTTGGAGGAATTTTTGTGGGGAAATTTTGGGGCGATTTTTGGAATTTCGGAGCACTTTTTTAGCAAACTTGGAGGAATTTTTGGGTCAATTTTGGGGCAACTTTTGTGAGAATTTTGGGAGATTTTTGGAGGAATTGTGGAGGAAGTTTGGGCAAAATTTGTGGGAATTTGGGGGGAATGTTGGGGTGGGTTTGGGTGATTTTGGGGGAATTTTTGAGGGGAGAATTTTGGGGGAATTTTGGAGCAATTTTAATGCAAATTTGGGGGAATTTTGGAGGCATTTGGCGGGAATTTTGGAGGATTTGTGAAGGAAGTTTGGGCAAAATTTGTGGGAATTTTGGGATAATTTTGGGGCAATTTGGGGGGAAATTTGGGGAAATTTTGGGGATATTTTCGGTCTTTTTTTTGGTAAATTTTAGGAGATTTTTTTGGGAATTCGGAGGAATGTTAGGAAAATTTTGGGGGGGAATTTTGGAGGAATTTTGGGGAAAATTTTGGGAATTTGGAGGAATTTTAGTCGATTTTGGGGGGATTTTTTGGGATGATTTTGGGGAAATTTTGGGGACTAATTTTGAGGGGTTTTGGGGCAATTTTCCAGGATTTTTTGAGAAATTTTTGGGAGAACTTTGGGTTGATTTTTAGGGCAATTTTGGAGGATTTTTGGGGCAATTTTTTGGGGACTTTTGGGGAAAATTTGGGGGAATTTTGGGATAATTTTGAGGGATTTTTGGGGCGATTTTGGGATGATTTTGGGGGATTTTTGGGATGGTTTTGGGGCAATTTTGGGGGATTTTTGGGGTATTTTTGGGGTATTTGGGGGGATTTTTGGGATGATTTTGGGGGAGTTTTGGGGCTATTTTTGGGATGATTTTGGGAGATTTTTGGGGCTATTTTTGGGGTATTTGGGGGGATTTTTGGGATGATTTTGGGGGAGTTTTGGGGCGATTTTTGGGGTATTTGGGGGGATTTTTGGGATGATTTTGGGGGAGTTTTGGGGACTAATTTTGGGGGGTTTTGGGGCAATTTTCCAGGATTTTTGGAGAAATTCTGGGAGAACTGCAGGTTGATTTTTGGGATCATTTTGAGGGATTTTTGGGGCGATTTTTGGGAAATTTTTTGGGGACTTTTGGGAGACTTTTGGGGGAATTTTGGGGCATTTTTGGGGTAAATTTTGGGGCATTTTGGGGCAATTTTTGGGGATTTTGGGGAGAATTTTTGGGAGATTTTGGGGGAATTTTTTGTGAGATTTTGGGGGATTTTTGGGGGGATTTTTGGGATTTTTTTGGGGCAATTTCTCACCCGTTGGCAGCAGGAGGAGCAGAACCCAGAGGGAGAAAATTCCCATGGAGAGGCCGGAAAATCCCGCTGGAAATGATTAATTAATAATCAATCAAGGCTGGGTAATTAGGGAATGAAAATTCCCACGGAGAGGCCGGGAAATCCTGCTGGAAATGGAAATAGTTGATTAATAATTAATAATTAATGAGGGTTATGTAAATAGGAAATGAACAAAGCTATGTATCCTGTAATTATAGAATTAATTAATTTATTTATTATCAATAGAATTAGAATATAATAAAAATAAATTCAATTTATTACAAGTAAGTTGAATTAACTAGTTCTATAGAACTAGTTAAATAGAAATAAGTATTAATTATTTATGGCTATTATGTAATGTAATTAATTAATGTAATTATTAATATAATGTAACATAATGTAATTAATTAATGTAATTAGGGAAGGAATAATTATATAATGGGTGTTGATAACTGATTAATAACAATTAATTTAATGTGTTAAAAATAAATACCTTAATAATTGATTAACTAAGTGTATGAAATACATTAAGAATTCATTTAATAACTTAAAAAGCAATACATCATTAGCAAATTAATTTATTTTATTAGAAATGAATGCATTAATAATTAATTAATTTCACATATTACAACAAATACACCAAAATAAATTAATTTAATGTTAAAAATAAAGTAAATAATTAATTAAACACGTTCCCAAAAAATGCACTAAGAACTAATTTAATGGATTAATTTCATACATTAATTACAGCAATAATTAATTATTTCCGGGGGTTTTTTAGGGGTTTTTCTTGGGTTTTTTTCTGGGATGTTTCTGGGGTTATTGGGGATTTTTCCAGGGTTTAATTTTATTTTTCTGGGATTTTTGGGGATTTTTGGGGGGATTTATTTTTTTATTTTTCCAGGATTTTTCCAGGATTTTTGGGGGATTTTTCCAGTTTTTTTCCTGGATTTTCCCAGAATTTTTTCAGGGTTTTTTGGGATTTTTTTCCAGGATTTTTCTGGGCTTTTCCAGCATTTCTTTGGGGGGGGGATTTTTGGGTTCTTTTTCCCAGGATTTCCCCCCCCCGACAGGAAATTTTTTTAGGATTTTTGGGGGGGATTTTTTTTTCCCCCTGGGATTTTTCATGGATTTTTTAAAAGATTTTTCCTGGATTTTTGGGGGAGATTTTCCCAAGATTTTTGGGGAATTTTTTTTAAATGTTTTTTTTTTTTAATTTTTCCAGATTTTTTTTTTTTTTTAGGATTTTCCCATGATTTTTTTTTCCCTTTTTTTTTCCCCAGATTTTTTTTTTTTTTTTGGGGGGGGGGGGGGGGAGGAATTTTTCCCCTTTATTGCATTTATTTATTTATTTATTTATTTATTTATTTATTTATTATAGGGATTTTCTCCGGGTTTTTTTTTAGGATTTTTTAATTTGTTTTTTTTTTTTTTTAATTTTCCCCAGATTTTTTAATCTTTTCCCCCCGTTTTTTAAAAGATTTCCCCCTTTTTCCCCCCCAGGATTTTTCCTGTACATTTCAAGGTTTTTTCCAGGATTTTTCCTCGATTTTTTTTTTTTTTGGGGGGGGGCGGATTTTTTTCTTTATTATTCTTTTTTCCGGATTTTCAAAGGATTTTTCCCGGTTTTTTCCCGTGCTTTTTAACCCTGTTTCTCCCGGATTTTTTAAGCAGTTTTCCCTGATTTTTCAGGTTTTTTCCCCGTTTTTTTTCCCAGGATTTTCCCTGGGTTTTTTTTTTGTTTGTTTTTTTTCCCCGGTTTTCCCCCGATTTTTTTTTTCCCCCCGGGATTTTTTTTCCTTTTCCCCTGATTTTTTCCCGGATTTTCCCCGGATTTTTTCCGGTTTTTTTTCCCTTTTTTTCCCCGGTTTTTCCCACTCTTTCCCCCTATTTTTTCCAGGATATTTCCTGGGTTTTTTACCATTTTTCCCGGATTTCCCCCCTTTTTATTCCCGGATTTTTCCCGGATTTTCCCCCTTTATTTCCCCGGATTTTTCCCGGTTTTTTTCCCTGTTTCCCCCGATATTTTAGGGGATTTTTTTCCTTTTCCCAGGTTTTCCCCGTTTTTTCCCCTATTCATTTCCCGGATTTTCCCCGACTTTCTTTTAGGATTCTTCCCCTTTTCCCCCCCTTTTTTCCCCGTTTTTTCCCCCTGTTTTTCCTGGATTTTCCTTGACTTTTTTTAGGATTTTTCCCGGATTTTCCCCCTTTATTTCCCCGGTTTTTCCCGGTTTTTTTCCCTGTTTTTCCCGGAATTTTGGGGGATTTTTTTTCCCTTTTCCCAGGTTTTTCCCCGTTTTTTCCCCTATTCATTTCCCAGATTTTCCCCGACTTTTTCTTTAATTTTTCCCACTTTTTTCCTATTTTTCCCCCGTTTTTTTCCCCTGTTTTTCCCGGAATTTTTTGGGGATTTTTTTCCCTTTTCCCAGGCTTTTCCCCCTTTTTTCCCCTATTTTTCCCAGGATATTCCCCGACTTTTCCTTTAATTTTTCCCACTTTTTCCCCTTTTTCCCCCTATTTCCCCTTTTTCGGGATTTAACCCCTTCCCCGCCACTCCCCCTAAAATAAAGCCCCCGCCCCCACAAAAACCCCGCGGGAATTCCGCCGATTTTTGGGGGAATTTCCAAAAAAAACCCAAAAAAATCCCATTTTTGGCGCAAAAACCGGAAAATCGTCAGGAAAATCTCATTTCGGGAGGGAAAATCGGGGGGAAAAATCAAATTTTTGGCGGGAAATTCTCATTTTTTGGCGCGAAAAACCCGCGAGAGTTCCTTACCTGCGGGAGGGAGAAATTCCCGAGGAGCCGGAACGGCGGGAGGGGAAAGGGGCGGGGCTAAGGGGAAGGGGCGGGGCTAAAGGGAAATGGGGCGGGGCTAAAGGGAAACGGGGCGGGGCTAAGAGAAAGGGGCGGGGCCAGGGGAGGGACGGGAATGGGGAAAATGGGAAATTTTGGGGTGAAAAATGGGATTTTTGGGGTGAAAAATGGGATTTTTGAGGGGAAAATGAGATTTTTTTGGTATTTTGGGGGAGTTTTTGGGAAAAAATGGGAATTTTGGGGTGAAAAATGGGATTTTTTGGATATTTTCGGGGGGGAAAATGGGAATTTTTTTGGGGAGTTTTTGGGGAAAATGGGAATTTGGGGGGAAAATGGGGATTTTTGGGGTGAAAAATGGGATTTTGGGGGGATTTTTGGAGGAAAAATTGGAATTTTTGGCGGAGTTTTTTGGGGAAAAGGGGAAATTGGGGGGGAAATGAGGATTTTTTTGGGAAATACGGAAATTTTTGGGGGGTTTTGGGAAAAATTGGGATTTTTTGGCTGGAAAATGGGAATTTTGGGGGGAGATTTTTGGGGAAAAAAGGGAATTTCGGGGGGGAGATTGGGATTTTTGGGGTGAAAATGGGAATTTTGGGAGGTTTGGGGGGAAAATGGGGATTTATTTGGGGTGAAAAATGTGATTTTTGGGGTGAAAATTTGGATTTTAGAGGGATTTTTTTGGAAATATGGGAATTTTTGGGGGGGTTTGGAAAAAATGGGATTTTTTGGGGCGGAAATGGGAAATTTGGGAGTTTTGGGGGAAAAAGGGAATTTGGGGGGGAAATTGGGATTTTTGGGGTGAAAATGGGAATTTTGGGAGGTTTGGGGGGGAAATGGGGATTTTTTTGTGGTGAAAATGGGATTTTGGGGGGATTTTTCTGGAAATATGGGAATTTTGGGGGAGTTTTTGGGAAAAAATGAGAATTTTGGGGGGAAAATGAGGAATTTTTTGGAAATATGGGAATTTTGGAGGTTTTTTTTGGAAAAATTGGGATTTTTTGGGGGGGGAAATGGGAATTTTGGGGGTTTTGGTGAAAAATAAGAATTTTGGGGGATTTAGGGGGAAATGCAATTTTGGAGGGGAAAAATGTGATTTTGGGGGATTTTTTTTACAGGAAAAAATTGGAATTATTTTGAGATTTAATGAGGAATTATGGGGGGAGAAAAATGTGAATTTTAGGGGTTTTTTGGGGGGGAAATGGGAATTATGGGGGATTTAATGGGATTTTTTTGGGGGGAAAAATGTGATTTATTGGGGGATTTTTTGGGATTTTTGAGGGGAAAAAATAGGATTTTTGGAGATTTTCTAGGGGAAAAAAAAACCCGGAATTTTTGGGGGAATTTACTGGAGAATTTCGAGGGGGGGAAAGGGATTTTGGGGGGATTTTTTTGGGGAAAAATTGGGGTTTTTCTTAAGGAAAAAATGGGATTTTTTTGGGGGGGAAAAAAATAGGATTTATTGATAAAAAAGGGATTTATTGGGGGGATTTTTAGAGGAAAAAATGGAATTTTGGGGGGATTTATTGGGGAAATTTGGGGGGGAATGGGAAATTTGGGGGATTTTTTGGGGAAAAAATTTGGATTTTGGGGGGAAATGGGAATTTTGGGAGGAAAAATGGGATTTTTTGGGGGGAAAAATGGGAATTTTGGGGAATTTTTTTGGGGTGGGAAAAGGGGACTTTTAGGGGAAAAAACCCGAGAATTTTGGGGTTTTGGAGGGGGAAAAAGGGATTTTTAGGGCGGAAAAAAGGAATTTTTGGGGATGGGGAGAGGGAAAAGGGGGCGAAAAAAATTGGGGTTTGGGGCTTTTGGGGTTTTTGGGGTTTTTGGGAGTTTGGGGTTTCTGATTTTTTGGGGTTTCAGATTTGGGGTTTGGGATTTTTGGGCTTTTTGGGGTTTGGGGGTTGGGATTTTCTTGGGGTTTTTGGGTTTTCAGATTTTGGGGTTTTTGGGGATTTTGAGATTTTTGGGGGTTCTGATTTTTTGGGGATTTCTGGGGTTTCCGATTTGGGGTTTTTGACAGTTTTGGGATTTGGGATTTTGGGAGTTTGGGGGTTTTAAGATTTTTGGGGTTTCTGAGATTTTTGGGGGTTGGGATTTTGGACATTTTTGGGGCTTGGGAATTTTGGGATTTTCTTGGGGGTTTTGGGTTTTCAGATTTGGGGTTTGGGGGTTTTGGGGATTTTGGGATTTTTGGGGTTTGGGGTTTTTGCAATTTTGGGGGTTTGCGGTTTCTGATTTTTGTGGATTTTTGGGATTTCAGATTTGGGGTTTGGGGTTTTGGGGGGTTGGGATTTTGGACATTTTTTGCATTTTTGGGTTTTGGTGTTTTGGGGGATTTTGGGGTTTGGGCTTTTGGGATTTTTGGGATTTGGGGTTTTGGGGGTTTGAGAGTTTTGACTTTTTTGGCATTCTGGGGGTTTGGGATATTGGGGATTTTGGGAATTTTTTGGATTCTTGGGATTTGGGTGATTTGGGATTTTGGGGTTTTTTTGCGATTTTTGGGATTTGGGGTTTTTGAGTTTTTTGGAGAATTTGGGATTTTTGTGATTTGGGATCTGGGATTTGAGATTTTGGGTTTGGGATCTTTGGGATTTTGGGGATTTTCGGGATTTGGGATTTGAGATTTTGGGCATTTTGGGGATTTGGGGGATTTTTGTCCTTTGCGATTTTGGGGATTTTTGGGGTTTGGGGGATTTGGGATCCAGGGTTTGGGATTTTGGGGATTTTTGGGATTGGGGATTTTTGGGGTTTGGAGGGGTTGGGATTTTTGGGATTTTTTTGGGGGGGGATAATTTGGGATTGGGGTTTTGGGGTTGGGGATTTTTGGGTCTTTGGGATTTTTGGGATCTAGGGTTTGGGATTTTGGGGCTTTTCACAATTGTTTTTTGGGGTTTTTGGGATATTTGGGATTTGGGATTTTGGGCACTTGGGGGATTTTGGGGGGATATATGGGATTTTTTGGGGGGATAATTTGGGTTTGGGGTTTTGGGGATTTTGTGTTCAGGACTTGGAATTCTTGAGGATTGGGATTTGGGATTTTTGGGATATTTGGGATTTGGGATTTTTGGGGTTTGGGGATTTGGTTTTTTTTTTTTTTTGTATAATTTGGGTTTGGGATTTGGGACTTTTGGAGTTTGGGATTTTGGGGTTGGAGTTGTTCGGGACATTTGGGAATTTTGGGGTTTGGGATTTAGGAATTTGGGACTTTTGGAATTTGGGACTTTTGGGATTTGTGACATTTGGGATTTTTGGGATTTGGGATCCAAAAGGGGAAACTGAGGCCCGGAAGGGGTAGGGGCTGGTGGGGCCGATCCAAACCTCTGGAATTCCCCAAAATCCCACAGGGATCCCCCAAATCCCCCTGGGACCCCAAAAATGTTCCTCTGAAACCCCCAAAATCCCATTTAGAACCCAAAACCCCTCTGGGATCCCAAAAAATCCTCGTTTGACCCAAAAAAATCCCACAAGGACCCCCCTGAAATCCTTCAGTGACCCCAAAATCCCACTGGGACCCCAAAAATCCCATTTTTGACCCCAAAATCCCACAAGGACTCCCCTAAAATGCCAAAAAAATCCAAATTGGAGCCCAAAAATTCCCAATTTGGACCCCAAAAATCCCATTTTTGACCCCCAAAAAATCCCACTTTAATCCCAAAATCCTTGAAGAAAACTCCCCAAAAAACCTTCAGTGACTCAAAAATCCCACTGGGACCCCAAAAAAATCCAATTTTTGACCCCAAAACCCCCTTTTTTCACCACGAAAATCCCATTTTTGACCCCAAAATGCCCCAGCGACTCCCCTAAAATCCCTAAAAATCCAATTTAGATCCCCAAAATTTCCAATTTGGACCCAAAAAATCCCATTTTTGACCCCAAAACCCCCTTTTTTGACCACGAAAATCCCATTTTTGACCCCAAAAAAATCCCATCTGAACCCTCAAAAAAAAATCCCACACGGGGCCCCCCAAAATCCTTTCGTGACCCCAAAAAAAACCCCCCAAACCCCCCAAAATCTCCCCGGGAACCCCCAAAATCCTTCAGTGACCCCAAAAGTCCCATTTGGACCCGAAAATTCTTTCAGTGACACCAAAAAATCCCAATTTTGTCCCCAAAAAATCCCAATTTTGAGCCCAAAAATCCCTTTGGGAAACCAGGAGTGGGCGGGGCCTAGATCACCGAGGGGGCGTGGCCTCATTTAGGGGGCGTGGCTTCGGCAAACCCATTGAGCAATGTGAGGGGCGTGGTCTCTTTGGAGGGGCGTGGCTTCACATAGGGCCATGGGCGTGGCTTTTATGGAGGCGTGGCTTCACTGAACCCAGAGTCAATGCGGAGGGGGCGTGGCTACACCTCAGGGGGCGTGGCCTAAACTGGGCCAAAGTTCGGGGCCGCGGGTTCGAGTCCCGGCCATGGCGCGAGCCGTGCTCTTCGACCTTGGCGGGGTTCTGCTCAAACCGGGCCTGCAGCACTTCCTGAGCACCTGCGAGCGCGACTGGGCCCTGCCCAGGTAGGCCCGGCTCGGTTGGGCCCGGTTTGGCTCGGTTTGGCTCGGTTTGGCTCGGTTTGGGCTCGGTTTGGTAAAGCCGCGCCCGGCACGGCTGGAAGCGCCCGCCCGCCTCTCAATAAGCGGCAGCGCCGCCCGAGTCCCGCGGAATCAACGCGAGGATTGTGTGGTTGGCGGCGCCGCCCGCGAGGGGATTGAGTTTGGGAAGTTTGGGGTTTTTGGGGTTTTGGGGTTTTTTGGGGTTTGGGGTTTTGGTATCTCGGATTTGGGGTTTGGGGTTGGTTTGAGGTTTTGGGTTTTTGGGGTTCTTGGAGTTTTTGAGGTTTGGGGTTTGAGGTTTGGGGTTTTGGGTTTGGGGTTTTTGGGGATTTTGGGGGTTTGGGGTTTGGAATTTGGGGTTTGGGGTTTCAGATTTGGGGTCTGGGGTTGATTTGAGATTTGGGTTTTGAGGTTTGAGGTTTGGGGGTTTTGGGGTTTTTGGGGTTTTGGGGGTTTGGGGTTTGGAATTTGGGGTTTGGTATCTCGGATTTGGGGTCTGGGGTTGATTTGAGGTTTTGGTTTTTTGGGGTTTTTGGACTTTTTGAGGTTTGGGGTTTTGGGTTTGGGGTTTTTGGGATTTTGGGGGTTTGGGATTTGGGGTTTCAGATTTGGGGTTTGGGGTTGGTTTGAGGGTTTTGGGGTTTGGGGGTTTTTGCAGTGTTTGGGGGTTTTGGGGTTTGGGGAGTTTATGGGGTCTGGGATTTGGGGGTTTTGGGATTTTTGGTTTGGGGGTTTTTGGGGTTTTTGGGATTTGGGATTTTTGGGATTTGGGAATTAGGGTTTGGGATTGGGATTAGGATTTTGGATTAGGGGCTTTCTAGGATTTGGGATTTGGGATTAGGGTTTTGGATCTGGGATTTGGGATTTGGGGTTTGCGGTTTTGTGGGTTTTGGGGTTTGAGGTTTGGGATTTGGGTTTTTGGGGGGGTTGGGGCTTTGGCATTTGGGGTTTGAGATTTTTTGGGATTTGGGATCTGGGATTTGGGGGTTGGAGTTTTTTGGGATTTGGGAATTTGGGTTTGGGATTGGGATTAGGATTTTGGATTTGGGGTTTCAGATCTGGGATTTGGGGTTTGGGATCTGACATTCAGGATTTGGGGTTTTGGGGGTTGGGATTTGGGGTTTTTTGGGATTTTGGGTTTTTTTGGGATCTGGGGTTTTCAGGGATTTGGGATTTTTGGGATTTGGGGTTTAGGGTTTGGGGTTCCAGATCTGAGATTTGGGGATCTGGGGTTTGGGGGTTGGGATTTTGGGGGTGTTTTGGGATTTGGGGTTTTTTTATGGGATTTGGGATTCGGGATCTGGGACTTGAAATTTGGGTTGAAACTTTGGGGGTTTGGGGTTTTCAGTTTAGGATCAGGGATTCGGGTTTGGGATCTTTGGGATTCGGGATTTGGGATTGGGGTTTCAGACCTGGCTTTGGGGAATCGGGATTTGGGATTTTGGGGGTTTGGGATTTTTTTATGGTGCCTGGGATTTGGGATTTTGGATCAGGGATTTGGGGGTTGGGATCTGGGATTTGGGGGTTTTAGTGGGATTTGGGATCTGGGGTTATTTGGGGATCTGAGCTTTGGGGTTGTTATGGGATCTGGGATTTAGGATTTGGGATCTGGGGTTTTTATGGGATCCGGGATTTGGAATTTTTATGGGATTTGGGATCTGGGTTTTTAGGGGATCTGGGATTTGGGATTTTTATGGGATCTGAGCTTTGGGATTTTTATGGGATTTGGGATCTGGGGTTTTTATGGGATCTGGGATTTGGGGTTTTTAATGGGATTTGGGATTTGGGTTTTTTTATGGGATTTGGGATCTGGGTTTTTTATGGGATCTGAGCTTTGAGTTTTTTATGGGATTTGGGATCTGGGGTTTTTATGGGATCCGGGATTTGGGGTTTTTAATGGGATCTGTGGTTATTTTTGGGATCTGAGCTCCGGGGTTTCCCTCCCAGGGGGTTCCTGGAGGCCGCTCTGGATTCCGGCGGATCCCAGAGCCCGAATTCCCGAGCGCTGCGGGGCCGGATCGGCCTCAGCCAGGTGGGATCGGGATCCGCACGGGGGTCGGGATCCACTCAGGGACTTGGGATCCTCCCAGGGATCGGGATCCACTCCCGGGGGTTGGGATCGACCTGAGGGTTCATGGGGTTTGGGATCCACCTCAAATTTCCTGGGATTTGGGATCCACCCCAGGATCAGGATCCGTCACGGGTTTCAGGATCCACTCAGGGGTTTGGGATCCACGCCAGTATTTGGGATGGATCCTGGGATTCTGGATCAGCCCAGGGATCAGGATCCACTCCAGGGTTTGGGATCCACCCAGGAATTTGGGATCCACATTGGGGATGTGGGATCCACCCCAGTTTTCCTGGAACTTGGGATCCACCCTGAGATTTGGGATCCACCCCAGGGTTCGGGATGCACACCAGTGTTTGGGATGGATCCGGGGATTCGGGATCCACACGGGGATCGGGATCCGCTCCGGGGTTTGGGATCCAGCCTGGGGTTTGGGGTCCACTCTGGCATTCGGGATCCACCCCGGGTTTGGGATCTGCTCCAAGTTTTCTGAAATTTGGGATCCAGCCTGAGATTTGGGGTCCACTCTGGGGTTTGGGATCCATGCCACTATTTGGGATGGATCCCGGGATTTGGGATCCACCCTGGGATTGGGATCCACTCCTGGGTTCGGGATCCACCCAGGGATTTGGGTTCCACCCCAGATTTCCTGGGATTTGGGATCAGCCCAGGGATCAGGTTCGACCCCAGGGTTTGGGGTCCAGCCAGGGATTTGGGATCCACATTGAGGACGTGGGATCCACCCCAGATTTCCTGGGATTTGGGATCTGCCCGGGGATCGGGATCTGACCCCTGGTTCAGGATCCACTCCTGGATTTGGGATCCACTCCGGGATTTGGGGATCCACATTGGGAATTCAGGGTTCACCCTGGGATTGGGATCCACCCCAAATTTCCTGGGATCTGGGATCCGCCTGGGTATCAGGATCCACCCTGGGATTTGGGATCCACATTGGGAATGTGGGATCCAGCCTGGGATTTGGGATCCACCCCGGGATTTGGGATCCACCCCAATTTTCCTGAAATTTGGGATCCACCCCAGGACTGGGATCCATCACGGGTTTTGGGATCCACTCCGGGGTCTGGGATCCACCCTGAGATTTGGGATCGACCCCGGGGTTTGGGATCCATGCCAATATTTGGGATGGATACCAGGATTTGGGATCAGCCCTGGGGTTCCGGACCCACCCTGCGGTGTGGGATCAACCCAAGGATTTGGGATCCACTCTGGAGTTTGGGATCCACCCCGGGATTTGGGATCGACCTCGGAATTCGTAGGATTTGCAATCGACCCCAGAGGTTTGGGATCCACCCTGGGATTCCCAGGATCTGGAATCGACCTCAGGGATTTGGGATCCACTTCAGGATTTGGGATCGGCCCCAAATTTCCCAGGATTTGGGATCTACTCCAGGATTTGGGATCAACCCCGAGGAACTCTGGGATTTGGGATCCACTCCAGGCTTTTGGATCGATCTCGGAATTCACAGGATTTGGGATCTACTCTGGAATTTGGGATCTACCCCGGGATTTGGGATCGACCTCAGGGATTTGGGATCACCCCCAGAATTCCCAGGATTTTTGGGAAGGGGCTCCAACTCCTGGATTTGGGATTTTGGGAATAATCCAAGGACACGGCAAGGAGAAAACCCCATGGGAGAAATCCAGGGATTTCCCAGATTTTCCAACTTGGAATTCCTGGAATTTCTGAACTTTTCCAAAAGGGATTTCTCTGGAATTTTGGGGCTTTTCCAGCCTGGAATTTCCTGGAATTTTGGAGCTTTTCCAACTGGGATTTCTCCGGAATTTTGGGGCTTTTCCAACCGGGATTTTCCTGGATTTTGGTTGTTTTCTCACCTGGAATTTTTCCCAAATTTGGAGACTTTTCCAACCAGGAATTTTCCAGAATTTTGAGCCTTCTCCCACAGGGATTTTTCCCAAATTTTCCGACTTTTCCAAGTGGAAATTTCCCAGATTTTGGGGCTTTTCCAACTGGGATTTTTCCAGAATTTTGGGAATTTCCACACAGGATTTTCACAGATTTTGGTGCCTTTTCCAGCCTGGAATTTTCCCAACATTTCCAGGAATTTCCTGGAATTTTTGCCTTTTCCAACCAGGAATTTCCCGAATTTCAGAGCTTTTCCAATGGGGATTTCCCGGAATTTTGGTGGTTTTCCAACCTGGAATTTTCCCCAATTTCGGGGCTTTTCCAACTGGGATTTCTCTGGAATTTTGGCGCTTTTCCAACCTGGAATTTTTCCCAGATATTGGGGCTTTTCACACCAGGAATTTTCCAAATTTTGGGGCTTTTCAAATCAGGAATTTCCTGGAATTTTGGAGCTTTTCCAACCTAGAATTTTCCCCAGATTTTTGGGGTTTTTCCCTGGGATTTTTCTGGACTTTTGGATCTTTCCCAATCTGGAATTTCCAGAATTTTGGGACTTTTCCAACCAGGAATTCCCCAGACTGTGAAGTTTTTCCAGCTGGGAATTTCCCAGCTTTTGTGGCTTTCCCAGCCGGCAATTTCCCAACTTTCTGAGCTTTTCCAACCAAGAATTTCCCATATTTTGGGCTTTTCCAACCAGAAATTTTCCCAGATTTTTGGTGGCTTTTCCAGCCGGAATTCCCTGGAATTTCCCCTTCCCGTTTTCCCAGCTGCTGTCGGAGCTGGAGGAGCGCTGCCGCGCCCGCGGCCGCTCCCTGGGCGTGGCCGTTCCCGAGGGATTCGCGGTGTCCCGGCCGTTCCGGGAGCTGCGGCACCGCGGCCGCCTGGAGCAGCGGCTGCTGAGCGCCGCCAGCGAGCTCCGCAGACACGGTGGGGATGAGGGAATTCCGGGAATTCCGGGAATTCCGGGAATTCTGGGAATTCTGGGAGCGGTGGGTCCTGGATGTTGGGAATGTCGGGTTTGGAATGGTGGGGATGTTGGGTTGGGAACGTTGGGAATGGTGGGAATGTTGGGATGGTGGGTCCGGAATGTTGGGTTTGGGATGGTGGGAACGTTGGGAACGATGGGTTTGGAATGTTGGGAATGTTGGGTTTGGGGTGGTGGGAATGTTGAGAATGGTGGGGATGTTGGGAATGGTGGGTCTGGAATGTTGGGAATGGTGGCAATGGAATGGTGGGAATGTTGGGAATGGCGGCTGCTGAGCGCCGCCGCCGAGCTCCGGAGACACGGTGGGGACACCAGGGGATGGAGGGAATCCCGGGAATTCTGGGAATTCTGGGAGTGGTGGGTTCTCAATGTTGGGAATGGCGGGTTTGGAATGGTGGGGATGTTGGGTTGGGAATGGTGGGAATGTTGGGTTGGGAATGGTGGGAATGTTGGGAGCAGCGGCTGCTGAGCGCCGCCGCCAAGCTTCCCAGACACGGTGGGGACACCGGGGGGGGGAAATCCCGGGAATTACGGGAATTCTGGGAATTCTGAGAGTGGTGGGATGGTGGGTTCTCAATGTTGGGAATGTTGGGTTTGGAATGTTGGGGATGTTGGGATGGTGGGTCCTGAATGTTGGGAATGTTGGTTTTGGGGTGGTGGGAATGTTGGGAATGGTAGGAATGGTGGGAATGGTGGGTCTGGAATGTTAGGAATGTTGGTTTGGGAATGGTGGGAATGGTGGGTCTGGAATGTTGGGAATGGTGGGAATGGAATAGTGGGAATGTTGGGAATGGCGGCTGCTGAGCGCCACCGCCAAGCTCCGGAGTCACAGTGGGGACACTGGGGGATGGAGGGAATCCTGGGAATTCTGGGAATTCCGGGAATTCAGGGATAGTGGGAGTGGTGGGATGGTGGGTCCTGAATGTTGGGAATGGTGGGTTTGGAAAGTTGGGGATGTTGGGTATGGAATGGTGGGAATGGTGGGTTTGGAATGTTGGGAACATTGGGTTTGGGATGGTGGGAACGTTGGGAATGGTGGGTTTGGAATGTTGGGAATGTTGGTTTGGGAATGGTGGGAATGTTGGGAGCAGCGGCTGCTGAGCGCCGCCAGCGAGCTCCGGAGACACGGTGGGGATGAGGGAATTCTGGGAATTCTGGGAGCGGTGGGTTCTCAATGTTGGGAATGTTGGGTTTGGAATGTTGGGGATGTTGGGTATGGGGTGGTGGGAATGGTGGGAATGGTGGGTCTGGAATGTTGGGAATGGTGGGATTGGAATGGTGGGAATGTTGGGAATGGCAGCTGCTGAGCGCCGCCAGCAAGCTCTGCAGACACGGTGGGGACACTGGGGGATGGAGGGAATTCCAGGAATCCTGGGAATTCTGGGAATTCTGGGATGGTGGGAATGGTGGGTTCTCCATGTTGGGAATGTCGGGATGGTGGGTCTGGAATCTTGGTAATGGTGGGAATGGAATGGTGGGAATAGAATGCTGGGAAGGTTGGGTTTGGAATGTTTGGGATGTTGGGATGGTGGGTCCTGAATGTTGGGAATGGTGGGCTTGGAATGTTGGGAGTGTTGGTTTGGGAACGTTGGGAATGGTGGGAAAGGTGGGAATGGTGGGTCTGGGATGTTGGGGATGATGAGAATGGAATGTTGGGAGTGTTGGGAATAGTGGGAATGGAATGGTGGGAATGTTGGGTTTGGGATGGTGGGAACGTTGGGAATGATGGGTTTGGAATGTTGGGGATGTTGGGATGGTGGGTTTGGAATGTTGGGAATGTTGGGTTTGGGGTGGTGGGAATGTTGGGAATGGTGGGAATGGTGGAAATGGTGGAAATGGTGGGTCTGGAATGTTGGGAATGGTGGGAATGGAATGGTGGGAATGTTTGGAATGGCGGCAGCTGAGCGCCGCCGCCGAGTTCCGGAGACACATTGGGGACACCGGGCAGGAATCCTGGGAATTCTGGGATGGTGGGGATGGTGGGGATGGTGGGAATGGTGTGTTCTCAATGTTGGGAATGTTGGGATGGTGGGTCTGGAATCTTGGTAATGGTGGAAATAGAATGTCGGGAACGTTGGGTTTGGAATGTTGGGGATGTTGGGTATGGAATGGTGGGGACTTGGGAATGCTGGGTTTGGAATGTTGGGAATGTTGGGTTGGGAAAGTTGGGAACGTTGGGAATGGTGGGGATGGTGGGTCTGGAACTTTGGGAATGTTTGCTCTGGAATGGTGAGAATGGTGGGAATGGAACCTTGGAATGGTGGGAATGGAATGGTGGGAATGGAATGGTGGGAATGGTAGAATGGTGGGGATTGGTGGGAATGGTGGGAATATTGGGATGGTGAGTATGGAATGTCGGCAATGTCGGGATGGTGCCAGTGGAATGTTGGGAACGCCGGGATAGAGAGCAGGAACAGCCCCAGGGAGGAGCCACCATGCGGCTCCTGGCCATTCCCACCCTGAGATCCTGGCCATTCCCACCTGGAGATCCTGGCCATTCCCACCAGGAGATCCTGGCCATTCCCACTAGGAGATCCTGGCCATTCCCACTGTGATATCCTGGCCATTCCTACCATGAGATCCTGGCCATTCCCACCAGGAGATCCTGGCCATTCCCACCTGGAGATCCTGGCCATTCCCACCAGGAGATCCTGGCCATTCCCACCATGAGATCCTGGCCATTCCTACCATGAGATCCTGGCCATTCCCACCTGGAGATCCTGGCCACTCCCACCATGAGATCCTGGCCATTCCTACCATGAGATCCTGGCCATTCCCACCTGGAGATCCTGGCCACTCCCACTTGGAGATCCTGGCCATTCCCTCCATGAGATCCTGGCCATTCCCATGATGAAATCCTGGCCATTCCCATTATGAAATCCTGGCCACTCCCACAAGGAGATTCTGGCCACTCCCACAAGGAGATCCTGGCCATTCCCACCGTGACATCCTGGTTGATTCCACCGTGAGATCCTGGCCATTCCCACCGTGAGATCCTGGCCATTCCCACCGTGAGATCCTGGCCATTCCCACCAGGAGATCCTGGCCATTCCCAGCATGAGATCCTGGCCATTCCCACCGTGAGATCCTGGCCATTCCCACCAGGAGATCCCGGCCATTCCCACCAACTCCACCCTCGTCATCTCCCCATTCCCAGCCTCCAGGAATGTCCCCCCTGGAGCTCCCCCCTCCATCCCACCATCCCATGACCTCCTCCGGGAGCCCCATTCCGGAGAAACCCCGGAGAACTTCGTGCCGAGGACATCTCCAAACCCCGCGGGCGGGGAGGAGAGGACAAATCCCGAGCTCCGGGATGAGAACTCCGGGATTTTCCCAGGATTCAAGACCTGTGTCCTCACCAACACCTGGGTGGACGACACCTCCTGGCGGTCCCTGACGGCCGCGCTCCAGGAGCAGCTCCGGCGCCACTTCGACCTGGTGCTGGAATCCTGCCGGATCGGGATGGCCAAGCCGGAGCCCGGCGTCTTCTCCTACGCCCTGGAGGCGCTGCAGGCGCGGCCGCAGGAGGTGACGCCATCCCAGAAAAAACCTGGGAATGGGGGGTTGGATGTGCCCCAGATCCTGGGGTGTTCCCAGGGTTGGGAAGCCTTGGGAGATGCCACCACAATCCCAAAAAAGTGGGATTTTCCATTCCCCAGATCCTGGGGTGTTCCCAGGGTTGGAAAGCCTTGGGAGATGCCACCACAATCCCAAAAAATCCAGGGAATGGGGGGTTGGCCATCCCCCAAAATCTTTGGATATTCCTGGGATTTTGAAGCCTCAGGAGAAGCCACCACATCCCAAAAAAATCTGGGAATGGGGAATTGTCCATGCCCCAGATCTTGGGATGTTCTGAGGGTTGTGAAGCCCCAGGAGATGCCACCACATCCTAAAAAAAAGGGAATGGGGGATTGTCCATCCCCCAAATCTTTGGATGTTCCCAGGGATTTGAAGCCCTGGGAGAAGCCACCACATCCCAAAAAAAACCCTGGGAATGGAATGCTCCTCCAAACCCACAAACCCTTGTTTGAATCCTTGGATTTTCCTGGGAATGGGAAGCCCCAGGAGATGCCACCACATCCCAAAAAAATCTGGGAATGAGGGATTTCCCAGGCCCCAAATCCTTGGATGTTCCCAGGGACTTGAAGCCCTGAGAGAAGCCACCACATCCCAAAAAAATCTGGGAATGGAACGTTTCCCCAAACTCAAAAATCCTTGGTTGAATCCTTGGATTTTCCTGGGAATGGGAAGCCCCAGGAGATGCCACCACATCCTTAAAAGAATGGGAATGGGGGATTGTCCATGCCCCAAATCTTTGGATGTTCCCAGGGATTTGAAGCCCTTGGAGATGCCACCACATCCCAAAAATCCAGGGAATGGAACACTCCTCCAATCCCACAAATCCTTGTTTGAATCCTTGGATTTTCCCAAGATTAGGAAGCCCCAGGAGATGCCACCACATCCCAAAAAAAACCCAGAAAATTTGGAATTTTCCCAATCCCACAAATCCGTGGTTGAATCCTTGGATTTTCCTGGGAATGTGAAGCCCCGGGAGATGCCACCACAATCCCAGAATTTTTGGGAACGGGGGATTTTTCCCGCCCTTGGATCCGAGCCTGGGCCGTTCCCGGATTTTTTTTGGTTTTTCCAGGTGATTTTCCTGGATGAGCTGGAGGAGAACCTGGCGCCGGCGCGGGAGCTGGGCATGGCCACCATCCTGGTGCGGGACACGGAATCCGCCCTCCGCGACCTGCAGGAGCTCTGCGGGATCCAGGTGCGGGAAAAAAAACAACCCTGGAATTCCCGGATCCGCCATCCCGGGATCCGGCGGGATTCCGTGGAACTCCGCGGAATTCCATGGAGATGATTCCGGCAGCTGCTGGGCCGGGAGGAGGCGCTGCCGAGGCCGATCGCGCCGGAGGAAGTCGCGCACGGATACGTCGACATCCGCGTACGGAAAAACGGGAATAAGGAGCGGGATCCGCTGGGAATCCAGGCTGGGATCTTCTGGGAATGCTGGCTGGGACCTTCTGGGATCTGGGAAGGGAGGTGAATCCAGGCTGGGATCTTCTGGGAATAGCTGGGATTTCAAGGCTGGGATCTTCTGGAAATCCTGACTGGGATCTTTTGCGACCTGGGAATATGGGCTGGGATCTTCTGGGACCTGGGAATCTGGGCTGGGATCTTCTGGGAATGGCTGGGATTCCAAGGCTGGGATCAGGGAATGGCTGGGATTCCAAGGCTGGGATCTTCTGGGATCTGGGAATGGGTGGAATTCCAGGCTGGGATCTTCTGGGAATGGCTGGGATTCTGGGATGGGGTCTTCTGGGCATGGCTGGGATTCCAGCCTTGGATATTCCAGGATCTGGGAATGGGTGGGATTCTGGGACAGGATCTGGGAATGGCTGGGAATCCAGGAGGGGATCTTCCGGGATCTGGGAATGGGTGGAATTCCAGCCTTGGATCTCCCAGCAGCTGGGACTGGCTGGGAATCCAGCTGGAATCTTGGGAATGTGTGGAATTCCAGGTTTGGATCATCTGGGATCTGGGAGGGGCTGGGAGTCCAGGGTTGGAATGTTCCAGAACCTGGGGCTGGCTGGGAATCCAGCTGGAATCGTGGGAATGGCTGGGATTCCAGGCCGGAATCCTCTGGATTCCGGGAAGGCCAGGATGGTCGGTTCATTTCCATTTTTCCGGGTTCTGTGTGGAATTCCCGTTGTTTTTTGCCTCCCCAGCCGGGCGTGCGGCTGCTCTTTGCGGAATCATGGGCTCTGGAATTCCGGGTGCGGAGTTCCGGAATTCCAGGCTGGGAGAAGCTCTGGAATTCCATCTAGGAAGGGCTCTGGGCTCTGCAATTCTGGGTGCTGAGTTCCGGAATTCTGGGTTCTGAGCTGTGGAATTTTGGGTGCTGCATTCCAGAATTTTGGGTGCAGATCTCTGGAATTTAGGGTTCTGATTTCCAGAATTCCAGACCAGGAGGGGCTCTGGGCTCTGGAATTCCAGGCCAGGAAAAGCTCCAGAATTCCAGGCTGGGAAGGGCTCTGGGCTCTGGAATTCTGGGTGCGGACTTCCAGAATTTCAGTCTAGGAGAGCTCTGGGCTCCAACATTCCAGGACAGGAAGGGCTCTGGGTTCCGGAATTCCTGGCCAGGAAAAGCTCTGGAATTCCAGCCGGGAAGGGCTCCGTGCTCCAGAGTTTGGGGTTCTGAGCTCTAGAATTCCGGGCGGGAAGGGGCTCTGGGCTCTGGAATTCCGGGTGCTGAGTTCCGGAATTCTGGGTTCTGAGTTCTGGAATTTTGGGTGCTGAATTCCAGAATTTTGGGTGCTGGTCTCCAGAATTTTGGGTTCTGATTTCCAGAATTCCAGGCTGGGAAGGGCTCTGCGCTCTGGAATTCCGGGCCAGGAAAAGCTCCAGAATTCCAAGGTGGAATGGGCAATAGGCTCTGGAAATCTGGGTGCTGAGTTACAGAATTTTGGGCTCTGAGCTCTGGAATTCCAGGCCTGGAAAAGCTCTGTAATTCCAAGCTGGGAAGAGCTCTGGCTCTGGAATTCTGGGTGCAGATCTCCGGAATTCTGGGTGCTGAGTTCCAGAATTCCAGGCCAGGAAGGGTTCTGGGCTCTGGAATTCCAGGCTGGGAAGGGCTCTAGGCTCGGGAATTTTGGGTGCTGAGTTCCGGAAGTCCAGGCTAGGAAGAGCTTTGGGCTCTGAAATTCCAGGACAGGAAGGGCTCTGGGTTCCGGAATTCCTGGCCAGGAAAAGCTCTGGAATTCCAGCCAGGAAGGGCTCTGGGCTCTGGAGTTTGGGGTTCTGAGCTCTAGAATTCCGGGCGGGAAGGAGCTCTGGGCTCTGGAATTCCAGGTGCTGAGTTCTGGAATTCCAGGTGCTGAATTCCAGAATTTTGGGTGCTGATCTCTGGAATTTTGGGTTCTGATTTCCAGAATTCCAGGCTGGGAAGGGCTCTGGGCTCCGGAATTCCAGGCCAGGAAAAGCTCCGGAATTCCATCTGGGAAGGGCTCTGAGCTCTGGAATTTTGGGTTCTCAGCTCTAGAATTCCAGGTGGGAGCTGGGCTCTGGAATTCCAGATGCTGAGTTCCAGAATTCCAGTCTGGGAGAAGTTCTGGAATTCCAGGCTGGGAAGGGCTCTTGGCTCTGGAATTCCGAGTGCTGAATTCCAGAATTTTGGGTGCTGAGTTCTGGAATTCCAGGCTGGGAAAAGCTCTGGGTTCCAGAATTCCAGGCCAGGAAGGGTTCTGGGCTCTGGAATTCCAGTCTGGGAAGGGTTCTGGGCTCTGGAATTCCAGGCCAGGAAGGGTTCTGAGCTCCGGAATTCCAGGCTGGGAAGAGCTCTGGGTTCCGGAATTCCAGGCCAGGAAGGGTTCTGAGCTCTGGAATTCCAGGCTGGGAAGATCTCTGGGTTCCGGAATTCCAGGCCAGGAAGGGTTCTGGGTTCCAGAATTCCAGGCTGGGAAGATCTCTGGGTTCCAGAATTCCAGGCCAGGAAGGGTTCTGGACTCCGGAATTCCAAGTGGGAAGTTCTCTGCCCTGCGGAGCTTTCCCTGCCGGGTCTGTCCGTTCCCGTTTTTCCGGGCCGGGTGCAGAATTCCCGTTGTTTTTCCCGTTGTTTTCCGCAGCCGGGCGTGCGGCTGCACTTTGCGGAGCTGGGCCGGGGCCCGGCGCTCTGCCTGTGCCACGGATTCCCGGAGTCCTGGCTCTCCTGGCGCTTCCAGGTCAGCCCCCGCCCCCCCCGAAATTCCCAAAATCCCCGGGAATTCCCAAAATCCGGGATCTTCCGGGGGACACTTTGGGATGTGCTGGGTCCCAGATCCCGGCGCTGGCCCAGGCGGGATTCCGGGTGATCGCCCTGGAGATGAAGGGATACGGGGAATCCACCGCGCCCGACGGTGAGAGAGAGCGGGAATGACGGGAATAACGGGAATAACTAATGGGAATGATGGGAATAACTAATGGGAATAACTAATGGGAATAACTAATGGGAATAACTAACAGGAATAATGGGAATTATGGGAATAACGAGAATTACAGGAATAACAGGAATAACTAACGGGAATAACTAATGGGAATAATGGGAATGACGGGAATAACCAACGGGAATGACGGGAATAACTAATGAGAATAACGGGAATAACTAATGGGAATAACGGGAATGACGGGAATAACTCACGGGAATAACGGGAATAACTAATGGGAATAACTAATGGGAATAATGAACGGGAATAATGGGAATAACTAATGGGAATAATGAATGGGAATAATGGGAATAACTAACGGGAATGACAGGAATAACTAATGGGAATAATGGGAATGACGGGAATAACTAACGGGAATAATGGGAAAAACTAATGGGTATGACTAACGGGAATAACGGGAGTAACGGGAATAACTAATGGGAATAATGGTAATAATGGGAATAACTAATGGGAATAACGGGAAAAACTAATGGGAATAACGGGAATAACGGGAATAACTAATGGGAATAACGTGAATAACAGGAATAATGGGAAAAACTAATGGGAATAACAGGAATAAGTAATGGGAATAACAGGAATAACTAATGGGAATAACGAGAATTCTGGGAATTCTGGGATGGGATTGGAATTCCGGGAGTCAGAAGTCTGGAATAGGCTGGGAATTCCAGGATGGGAAGGGGATTTTGGGATGGGATCGGGATTCTGGGATGGGATGGGAATTCTGGGATCAACTGGGAATTCTGGGATGCGCTGGGAATTTTTGGGATGGCCTGGGAATTCTGGGATGGGAACAGGATTCTGGGATGGGATCGGAATTCTGGGGTGGGATTAGAATTCTGGGAATTCTGGGATGGGCTTGGGACTTCCAGGGATTCCAGGATGGGGTCAGGAATTCAGTTAATTCCGGGAGGGGGTCAGGAGTCCGGGAATTCTGGGATGGGATTGGAATTCTGGGATGGGATCAGGATTCTGGGATCAACTGGGAATTCTGGGATGGGATTGGAATTCTGGGATAGGCCAGGAATTCCAGGATGGGATTGGAATTCTGGGAATTCTGGGATGGGATCAGGATTCTGGGATGGGATTGGAATTCTGGGATGGGATGGGATGGGAGAGGATGGGATGGGATGGGATGGGATGGGATGGGATGGGATGGGATGGGATGGGATGGGATGGGATGGGATGGGATGGGAATTCTGGGATGGGAATTCCAGGATGGAATTGGGAATTCCGGGATGGGATCGGAATTCTGGGGTCAGCTGGAAATTCCGGGATGGGATTGGGAATTTGTGGGAATATTCTCTGGATCCTCTGGGAGATCTTGTGCTCCTTGGAAGAGTCTGGGGATGGAGCCACGGGGAAAAACATCCTGGGAAAAAAATAATGGAAAAAAATATTGGGGAAAAAATTGAGGAAAAAACATGGGGGGGAAAAAAAAACCCATGGGAAAAATGGAAAAAAGTACGGGACAAAAAATTGGGGGGGAAAAAGGCGAAAAATTGTTGGGAAAAAATATTTAAAAATTGTGGAAGAAAAAGATCTTGGGAAAAAAATTGTGGGAAAAGGAAAACATGAAAAAAAGGAAAAAAATAATGGAAAAGAATATGGGGGGAAAAAAAGGAAAAAGGTAATGGGGGAAAAAAATTGAAAAAAAAATGGAAACAAAAATATTGGAAAAAAAGTCAGGGGGAAAAAGAATTGTGGGAAAAGAATAATTTTAAAAAGAGTGGAAAAAATCATGGAGAAAATCAAGGACAAAAAATAGTGGGAAAAAAAATTATGGGGAAAAAAATCATGTGGGGAAAAAAAAGTGGAAAATAAATCAGGGGCAAAAAAAGAAATTAAAAAATATTGGAAACAAATCCTGGAAAAAGAAACTGCTGGAATTTCCCCACAGACATCTCGGAATATTCCCAGGAGCAGATCTGTAAGGTGAGGGATTCCGGGAATTCCGGGAATTCCGGGAATTCCGGGGCTGGGAGGGGCTGATCCCGAGGGGAACTGATCCTGATCTGATCCCGATCCCAATGATGCCAATCCCAATAGGATCTGATCTGATCCCACTGATCCTGACGGGATCTGATCCCAGTCCCAGTGATCCTGATTGCAGTGATCCCAATCCCAATGGGATCTGATCTTGGTCCCACTGATCCCGACCCCAGTCTGATCCTAATCCCAACGGGAGCTGATCCCAGTCCCACTGATCCCAATTCCACAGATCCCAATCCCGATGGGATCTGACCCAAATCCTGCTGATCCCGATCCCAATCTGATCCTGATCCCACCGCTCCCAATCCTGCTGATCCCGTTCTGATCCCGATCCTATGGGGATCTGATCCCCCTGATCCCGATCCCAGTCTAATCTTGATCCCGCTGATCCTGACCCCACTGATCCCGACCCCAATCAGATCCTAATCCCAACAGGATCTGATTCTGATGCCGCTGATCCTGACGGGATCTGACCCCAATCCTGCTGATCCCAATCCAAATCTAATCCCAATGTAATCCCAATCCCACCGCTCCCAATCCTGCTGATCCTGATCCCGATCTGATCCCAATCCCAAAGTAATCAAATCCCGATCTCACTGATCCAGACCCCAGTGTGACCCCAATCCCAACGGGATCTGATCCCAATCCCGCTAATCCAAATTCCACAGATCCCAATCCCGACAGGATCTGACCCTGATCCTGCTGATCCCAATCCCAGTCTGATCCTGATCCCACTGATCCCGATCCCAGTCTGACCCCAATCCCAAGGGATCTGATCCCAATCCCGCTGATCCCAATTCCACAGATCCCAATCCCGACAGGATCTGATCCTGATCCTGCTGATCCCAATAATCCCACTCCCAATGATCCCAATCCCGATCTGATCCCAATCCTGAGACAATCTAATCCCGATCCCAGTGATCCCAATCCCACTGGGATCTGATCCCAATCCCACTGGGATCTGATCCCAATCCCAACGGGGTCTGACTCCGATCCCGCTGATCCCGATCCCGCTGATCCTGATCTCGATCTGATCCCAATCCCATCCATTTTCCAGGATTTCATCACTTTCCTGGATAAACTGGTGAGGATTTGGGATTTGGGATTTGGGATTTGGAGTTTGGGGTTTGGGGTTTGGGATTTGGGAATTTGGAGTTTGGGGTTTTGGGGTTATGGGGTTTTGGGGATTTGGGATTTGGCATTTTTGGGATTTCGATTTTTGGGGATTTGGGGTTTGGGATTTGGGGTTTTGGCTTCGGGCTTTGGGATTGGTGTTTGGGATTTGGGGTTTGGGTTTTTGGGCATTTGGAGTTTGGGGTTGGGATTTGGGGTTTGGGATTTGGAAGTTGGGATTTTGGGGATTTTGGGGTCTGGAGTTTGGGAATTGGGGTTGGGATTTGGGGTTTGGAATTTGAGGAATTTGGGAATTTGGGGTTTGGGATCCTGGAAATTGGGGGTTGGGGTTTGGGATTTGGGATTTTGGGGTTTGGGATTTTGGGGTTTGGGATTTGGGGTTTTTGGGATTTGGGGTTTTGGATTTTGGGGAGTTGCTATTTTGGGGTTTTGGGGGTTGGGATTTGGGGTTTTTAAGATCTGGAGTTGGGCTTTGGGGTTTGGACTGTGGGATTTGGGGTTTGGAAATTTGGGGTTTGGGGTTGGGGCTTCGGGTTTTGGGATTGGTGTTTGGGATTTGGGATTTTTGGGATTGGGGTTTGGGGTTTGGGACTGGGGATTTGTCCCTTCCTGCAGGGAATCCCGCAGGTTGTCCTGGTTGGCCACGACTGGGGCGGGGCCATGGCCTGGAACGTGGCTCTGTTCTACCCCGAGCGGCTCCGGTGAGGGATGGAAATCCCAAAATCCATAAAAATCCCATAATAAATAAAAATCCCATAACAGGTTAAAAATCCCATTTAAAAATCCCATAGCAAAAGTCCCATAATAAATAAAAATCCCATGATGAATGAAAATCCCACAAACGGTAAAAATCCCATAAAAGATAAAAATCCCATAACAAAAAATCCCAGAATAAAAATCCCATAAGAAAGAAAAACCCATAAAAGATAAAAATCCCATAAAAGGTAAAAAATCCCAAAGCAAAAATCCCATAATAAAAATTCCATGATAAAGAGAAATCCCATAATAAATAAAAGTCCCAGAACAAGAAACCCATAACCCAAATCCCATAACCCAAACCCCATAACCAAACCCCATAACCCAATCCCCTATCAATCCTATATAAAATCCCATATAAAATCCCCCATAAATCCCCTATAAAATCCCCCATAAATCCCCCATAAATCCCCTACCAATCCCCCATCAATCCCATATGAATCCCCTGTAAAATCCCCTATCTTTCCCCCATAAATCCCATATAAATCCCATATAAATCCCATATAAAATCCTCAATCAATCCCATATAAATCCCCTATAAATTCTCCTATCAATCCCATATAAAATCCCATATAAATCCCATATAAAATACCATATAAAATCCCCCATAAATCTCATATAAAATCCCCCATAAATCCCATATAAAATCCCCTGTCAATCCCCAGTCAATCCCCTATGAAATCCCCTATCAATCCCCTATAAAATCCCATATAAAATCCCCCATAAATCCCATATAAAATCCCATATAAATCCGATATAAAATCCCCTATCAATCCCCTATCAATCCCATTTAAAATCCCATATAAAATCCCATATAAAATCCCCAATCAATCCCCCATCAATCCCATATCAATCCCCCATAAATCCCATATAAAATTCCCTATCAATCCCATATAAAATCCCCCATAAATCCCCAATCAATCCCATATAAATCCCCTATAAAATCTCCTATCAATCCCATATAAATCCCATATAAAACCCGTATAAATCCCATATAAAATCCCCTATCAATCCCCTATCAATCCCCTATCAATCCCTTATCAATCCCCAATCAATCCCCTATCAATCCCCTATAAAATCCCTTATCAATCATCTATCAATTCTCTATCAATCCCCTATCAATTCCATATAAAATCCCCCATAAATCCCATATAAAATCCCCTGTCAATCCCATATAAAATCCCATCTAAAATCCCCTATCAATCCCCTATCAATCCTCTATCAATCCCCTATAAAATCCCCTATAAATCCCATATAAAATCCCATATAAAATCTCCCATAAATCCTTATGAATCCATATAAAATACCATATAAAATCCCCAATAGATCCCCTATAAAATCCCCTATAAATCCCCTATAAAATCCCATGTAAAATCCCCCATCAATCCCCTATCAATCCCATATAAAATCCCCTATCAATCCCCTATCAATCCCATCTAAAATCCCCTATCAATCCCATCTAAAATCCCCTATCAATCCCCTATCAATCCCATATAAATCCCCTATAAAATCCCCTATCATTCCCCCATAAATCCCATATAAGTCCGATATAAAATCCCCTATCAATCCCCTATAAAATCCCATATAAAATCCCCCATAAATCCCCTATCAATCCCTTATCAATCCCCTATCAATCCCCTATCAATCCCTTATCAATCCCATATAAAATCCCCTATAAATCCCATATAAAATCCCCCATAAATCCCCAACCATTCCCATATAAAATCCCCTATCAATCCCCTATCAATCCCCTATAAAATCCTCAATCAATCCCCCATCAATCCCCTATCAATCCCATTTAAAATCCCATATAAAATCCCCCATCGATCCCCCATCAATCCCCTATAAAATCCCATATAAAATCCCCCATCAATCCCGTATAAAATCCCCTATAAATCCCATATAAAATCCCCTATCAATCCCATTTAAAATCCCATATAAAATCCCATATAAAATCCCCCATCAATCCCCTATAAAATCCCCTATAAATCCCATATAAAATCCCATATAAAATCCCCCATAAATCCCCAATCAATCCCATATAAAATCCCCTATCAATCCCCTATCAATCCCCTATAAAATCCCCGATAAATCCCCTATCAATCCCCCATCAATCCCCTATAAAATCCCCCATCAATCCCATATAAAATCTCCTATCAATCCCATATAAATCCCCTATAAAATCCCCAATCAATCCCCCATCAATCCCCCATAAATCCCCTATAAAATCCCCAGTCAATCCCCTATCAATCCCCTATAAAATCCCCCATAAATCCTCTATCAATCCCCCATAAAATCCCCCATAAATCCCAAATCAATCCCATATCAATCCCCTATCAATCCTATATAAAATCCCCAATCAATCCCCAGTAAATCCCATATGAATCCCCTATAAAATCCCCTGTCATTCCCTCATAAATCCCATATAAAATCCCCAATCATTCCCATATAAATCCCTTATCAATTCCCTATCGATCCATATAAAATCTCCTATCAATCCCATATAAATCCCATATAAAATCCCCCATAAATCCCCAATCAATCCCCTATCAATCCCCTATAAAATCCCCCATCAATGCCCTATAAAATCCCCCATACCCTGTAGGGCCGTGGCCGTTCTGAACACGCCCTTCCGGCCGCCCAAGCCCGATTCCGACGTCCTGGAGCGCCTGGCGCAGATCCCGGAATTCGAGTACCAGCTCTACTTCCAGGAGCCGGTGCGACCCCAAAGCCTGATCCTAAACCCCAAAAATCCCAAACCCCTGACCCTAAATCCCAAAAATCCCAAACCCCTGATCCTAAATCCCAAAAATCCCAAACCCCTGATCCCAAACCCCTGATCCTAAACCCCTGATCCTAAATCCCAAAAATCCCTAATTCCTGATCCCAAACCCCTGATCCCAAACCCCTGATCCCTGATCCTAAATCCCAAACCCCATATCCCAGTTCCCAGACCCCAAATCCCAAATTCCTATTCCTAAATCCCAAATCCTCATCCTAAATCCCCAAAATCCCAAATCCCTGATCTCTAACTCAAAACCCCGAATCCCAAACTCCAAACAATCCCAAATCCCAAACTCCAAACCTCAAAGCCCTGATCCTAAATCCCAAAAATCCCTAATTCCTGATCCCAAACCCCTGATCCTAAACCCCTGATCCCTGATCCTAAATCCCAAACCTCAAATCCCAAATCCCAGACCCCAAATCCCAAATTCCTGTTCCTAAATCCCAAATCCTCATCCTAAATCCCTGATCCCAAACCTCTGATCCTAAATCCCAAATCCCAAACCCCAATTCCCAGACCCCAAATCCCAAATTTCTGTTCCTAAATCCCAAATCCTGTTCCTAAATCCCCAAAATCCCAAATCCCAGATCCTGTATCCCAAACCCCTGATCCCAAACCCAAATTCCCAGACTCCAAATCCCAAACCTAAAATTCCTGATCCTAAATCCCAAATCCCTTATCCTAAACCCCAAAAATCCCAAATTCCTGATCCCAAACCCCTGTTCCTAAATCCCTGATCCTAAATCCCAAACCCCAATTTCCAGACCCCAATTCCCAATTCCCAGATTCCTATTCCTAAATCCCAAATTCCTGATCCCAAACCACTGATCCTAAATAGCAGTGTTTTTGGGGTCGATCCTGCTGGTTTTGGGATTGATCCCGCTGTTTTTGGGGTTGATCCCGGTGTTTTGGAGGTTTTTCCCAGTGATTTGGGGTCTATCCGGGTGTTTTTGGGGTCAATCCCGCTGTTTTTGGGGTTGATCCCGGTGTTTTTGGGGTCGATCCCGCTGTTTTTGGGGTTTATCCGGGTGGTTTTGGGGTCGATCCCGCTGTTTTTGGGGTTGATCCCGGTGTTTTTGGGGTCGATCCCGCTGTTTTTGGGGTTGATCCCGGTGTTTTTGGGGTCGATCCCGCTGTTTTTGGGGTTGATCCCGGTGTTTTTGGGGTCGATCCTGCTGTTTTTGGGGTTTATCCGGGTGGTTTTGGGGTCGATCCCGCTGTTTTTGGGGTTGATCCCGGTGTTTTTGGGGTCGATCCCGCTGTTTTTGGGGTTTATCCGGGTGGTTTTGGGGTCGATCCCGCTGTTTTTGGGGTTGATCCTGGTGTTTTTGGGGTCGATCCCGCTGTTTTTGGGGTTGATCCTGGTGTTTTTGGGGTCAATCCCGGTGTTTTAGGGCGTGGCGGAGGCGGAGCTGGAGAAGGACATCGGGAGGACCCTGAAGATCCTGATCCGATCCTCCAGCCCCGAGGTGATCCCGCACTTGGGATCGGGGTGGGGATGGGGATGGGATTGGGAATGGGGATGGGGATGGGGATGGGATCGGGAATGGGGATCAGGATGGGATTGGGATTGGGATTGGGATTGGGATTGGGATTGGGATTGGGATTGGGATTGGGATTGGGGTCAAAACCAGGATTGGGATGGGATTGGGATCGAGGTTGGGATTGGGATTGGGATCAGGGTTGGGATTGGGATTGGGATGGGGAATGGGATCGGGATTGGGATGGGATCAGGACTGGGATTGGGAATGTGGGATTGGGATTGGGGTCAAAACCAGGATTGGGATGGGATTGGGAATGGGATCAGGGTCAGGATGGGGATGAGTTTAGGATTGGGATTGGGATTGGGGTAGGGATGGGGATTGGGATGGGATCAGGACTGGGATTGGGAATGTGGGATTGGGGTCAAAACCAGGATTGGGATGGGATTGGGATCGAGGCAGGGATTGGGATCAGGATGGGGATTGGGATCAGGATTGGGATTAGGATTGGGATCTGGGATGGGATTGAGATCGGGGATGGGATTGGGATTGGGGTTGGGATTGATATGAGATTTGGGATTGGGATTGGGATTGGGATGGACATCGGGATCGGGATTGGCTGAGGGGCTGGACTGGGATCCCAAAGGAACGGGAAATCCCGGAGTGCTTTTGGAGCATCCAATGGGATTCCTCGGCCTGGCACCATCCCGGATCCCATCACTTTCCTGGGATCCCCTGGGATTGCCGGGATCTGTTACCCAGCGTTCCCAAATCCCTGGGGATGCGGGAATTCCCGGGAATTTGGGATCCCTGCCGGGGCGGATCCCTGCGGATCCGCCGCTGATCCCCTGATCCCGCAGGACCGGCTCCCCTTCAACCTCAACTTCCACCGCGTCCGCGAGAGAGGTCGGGAATCCGGGAACGGGGGATCCCCGGGATTTGGGGGATCCCTGGGATATGGGGGATTCTGGGAACGGGGGATCCCCCGGGATTTGGGGGATCCCCTGGGAATGGGGGATCCCCTGGGATTTGGGGGATTCTGGGATTTGGGGGATTCTGGGATTTGGGGGATCCCCTGGGATTTGGGGGATTCTGGGATTTGTGCGATCCCCTGGGAGTGGGGGATCTTGTGGGAATGGGGGGATCCCCTGAGATTTTGGGGGATACAGGGAGTTGGGAATCCTGGGAATGCGGGATCCCCTGGGATTTTGGGGATCCTCTGGGAATGGGGGATCCCCTGGGAATGGGGGATCTTGTGGGAGTGGGGGGATCCCCTGAGATTTTGGGGGACACAGGGAGTGGGGGATCCTGGGAATGGGGGATGCAGAGGGATTCTGGGAATCTCCTGGGATTTAGGGAATCCTGGAGGATTTGGAGGATCCCCTGGGATTTGGGGGAATCCCTTGGGATTTAGGGGATCCTGGGAATGGGGGATCCTCTGGGAATGGGGGATCCTCTGGGAATATGGGATCCCCTGGGATCTGGGGGATTCTGTGGGAATGGGGGAATCCCCGGGATCTGGGGGATCCCCTGGGAATGAGGGATTCCCCGGGATTTGGGGGATCCCCTGGGAATGAGGGATTCCCCGGGATTTGGGGGATCCCAAAGGGTTTTTGAGGGGAATTCTGAGGGGGCATCCCGTGGAATTTCCCGAGGGATCCGGGGAGATCCTGAGGGATTTCGGGAATGCCAAGGGGGGATCCTGAGGGATCCAGGGAATGGGGGGATCCTGGGGGGGGGCCCATTCCGGGTGGACCCCTCTCTTCCCAGGGGGTCTCCTGGTGGGATTCCCGGAGGATCCCCCCGTGAGCCGCCTGCTGCCCCCGGCCGCGCTGGAATATTACATCCGGCAGTTCCGGAAATCCGGCTTCAGGTGCGAGCCCGATCCCAGCCCGGATCCCCCGGGATCCCCCCGGGATCCCCCCGGGATCCCCCCGGCTCATTGCGGGTTTTCCCAGGGGTGCCCTGAACTGGTACCGGAACATGCGGGAGAACTGGAGCTGGGCCCTGAGCGCCAGGGGCAGGACGGTGGGGACCCAAAACACCCAGCCCAAAACCCGGCCCAAAACGATCCCAAACTGATCCCCAGCCCAAAAACCAGCCCAAAACCATCCCAAAAAACGTCCAAAACCATCCCAAAAAACATCCCAAAACCATCCCAAAACCTGTCCCAAACTGATCCCAAACTGATCCCCATCCCAAAAACCAGCCCACAACCATCCCAAAAACCATCCAAAAACCAGCCCAAAACCATCCCAAAAACCAGCCCAAAACCATCCCAAAAAACATCCCAAAAAACGTCCAAAACCATCCCAAAAAACATCCCAAAACCCATCCCAAAACCGTCCCAAACCGATCCCAAACTGATCCCCATCCCAAAAACCGTCCAAAACCATCCCAAAAAACATCCCAAAACCATCCCAAAAACCAGCCCAAAACCATCCCAAAAACCATCCAAAAACCAGCCCAAAACCATCCCAAAAACCAGCCCAAAACCATCCCAAAAAACATCCCAAAACCCACCCCAAAACCGTCCCAAACCGATCCCAAACTGATCCCCATCCCAAAAACCGTCCAAAACCATCCCAAAAAACATCCCAAAACCATCCCAAAAACCAGCCCAAAACTATCCCAAAACCTGTCCCAAAACAATCCCAAACTGATCCCCATCCCAAAAACCCATTCAAAACCATCCCAAAAACCCATTCAAAACCATCCCAAAAAACATCCCAAAACCCATCCCAAAACCGTCCCAAACCGATCCCAAACTGATCCCCATCCCAAAAACCCATTCAAAACCATCCCAAAAACTGTCCAAAACCATCACAAAAAACATCCCAAAACCCATCCCAAAACCATCCCAAACCGATCCCAAACTGATCCCCATCCCAAAACCCATCCCAAAGCAATCCCAAAATTATCCCAAACTAATCCCCATCCCCAAACTGATCCCAAAACCAATCCCGAACTGATCCCGGGCTGATCCCCAATCTTAAATAAATCCCAAATTGATCCCAAACTGATCCCCATCCCAAAACAATCCCAAAATTATCCCAAAATGATCCCCATCCCCAAACCAATCCCAAACTGATCCCCATCCCCAAAAACCAATCCCACAATGATCCCCATCCCCAAACCAATCCCAAACTGATCCCAAACCAATCCCAAACTGATCCCTATCCCCAAACCGATCCCAATCCTGATCCTGATCCCCAAATTGGTCCTGATCTTAATCCCAATCCCAACCCCATCCTAATCCCTGTCCCCATTTTGATCCCAGTCCTGATTCTGATCCCCAAACTGATCCCAATCCCCATGAGATCCTTATCCCAATCCCCATCCCGATCCCAGACCTGATCCCGATCCCAGTCTGGATCCTGATCCCAATCCCAATCCCAATCCTGATCCCAGTCTGGATCACAATCCCAATTCCAATCCTGATCCTGACCCAAATCCCGACCCCGACCTCGATCCCCATCCCGATCCCAATCCCCATCCCAATCCGGGGCCCCTTGGGATCCTCCACATTCCCTCCAATCCTGCCTGGATCCCCTCTGGATCCCCCAGATCCCCTCCAGGAGCCCCCAAATCCCCTCGGGATCTCTCCTGGGTCCCCCAAATCCTCTCAGGACCCCCCAGAGTCCCTCTGGGATCCCCCAAATCCCCCCGGATCCCCCAAATCCCATTTCCCCCCCCGGATCCCCCAGATCCCCTCGGGATGCCCCAGATCCCATTTTTCCTCTCAGGATCCCCCAAATCCCCTCTGGATCCCCTCCATTCCCTCGGGACCCCCCAAATCCCCTCTGGGTCTCCCCTGGATCCCCCAAATTCCCTCGGGACCCTCCAAATCCCCTCCGGATCCCCCAAATCCCATTTTCCCCTCCCTGGATCCCCCAAATCCCATCGGGATCCCCTCCATTCCCTTGGAACCCCCCAGATCCCCTCTGGATCTCCCCTGGATCCCCCAAATCCCCTCCAGGAGCCCCCAGATCCCCTCAGGACCCTCCAAATTCCCTCTGGGATCCCCCAAATCCCCCCTGGATCACCCCTGGATCCCCCAAATCCCCTCGGGACCCCCCCCAGTTCCCTCAGGGATCCCCCAAATCCCCCCTGGCTCCCGGGGATCCCCAATTTCCGTTCCCGGGGCAGATCCCGATCCCAGCGCTGATGGTGACGGCCGGGAAGGATCCGGTGCTGAAACCCGGCCTCAGCAAAGGCATGGAGACGTGGGTGAGGAAATCCGGGAAAAAACGGGAAAAACAAACGGGAAAAATTGGGAAAAATCCGGGAAAAATACAGGGGAAATCCGGGAAAAATACAGGGAAAATCTGGGTGAAATTTGGGAAAAATCCGGGAAGAAATCCTGGAAGAAGCTGTGAAAAATGTGGGAAAATGTGGGGAAAATCCAGGAAAAATTGGGAAAAAACCAGGGAAAATGTGGGGGAAAAATCCAGGAAAAATAGGGGAGAAGATTGGGAAAAATCTGGGAAAAATACAGGGAAAATCTGGGAGAAATTTGGGAAAAATCCGGGAAGAAATCCTGGAAGAATCTGTGAAAAACGTGGGAAAATGCGGGGGAAATCCAGGAGAAATCTGGGAAAAAACAGGGGGAAATGTGGGGGAAATCCAGGGAAAATAGGGGAGAAATCTGGGAGAAAAATCCTGGAAAAATCCAGGAATAATCTGGGGAAATCCCAGGAAAATGTGGGGAAAAAACTAGAGAGAAATCTGGGGAAATATCTGGGAAAAAACAGGGGAAAATCTGGGAAAAAATCCGGGAAAAACCTGAGGAAACTTTGGGGAAAAAATCCAGGAAAAATCATGGAGAAATTTGGGAAAAATCTGGGAAAAAATCCTGGAGAAATCCAGAAAATATCTGGGAAACACCTGGGAAAATGTGGGGGGAAAAAAAACAGGGAAAAAATCTGGGGGGAAAATCCAGAAAAATGTGGAGGGAAATCTGGAAAAATAGGGGAGAAATTTGGGAAAAATCTGGGAAAAACCAGGGAAAATCTGGGAAAAAGCCAGGAAAAACTAGAGAGAAATCTGGGGAAAAATCCAAGAAAATGTGGAGAAAATTGGGAAAAATCTGGGAAAAAATCTGGGAAAAAATCGTGGAGAAATCCAGAAAAAAAATCTGGGAAAAACCCGGGAAAACTCGGGGGGGGGGCGGGGGGGGGGGGCAATCCAGGAAAAATGTGGGGAAAAATCTGGAAAAAATCCAGGAAAAATCGGGGAGAAATTTGGGAAAAATCTGGGAAAAAATCCTGGAGAAATCCAGAAAAAATCTGGGAAAAAAACAGGGAGAAATCTGAAAAAAAAAAAAAAATCCAGGAAGAATGTGGGAAAAAAATCTGGAAAAATAGGGGAGAAATTTGGGAAAAATCTGGGAAAATCCAGGAAAAATCTGGGGGGAAAGTGGGAATTTTGGTTGCCATGGGAGGGGTGGGAATGGCGAGAATGTTGCGGGAACGTTCCGGAAGGTTCCGGCTCCATCCGGGCCCTTTTCCGCCCCCTCCCGGCGCAGATCCCGAGGCTGCAGCGGGGGCACATCCAGGACTGCGGCCACTGGACACAGCTGGAGAGGTGGCCCTGCCAAAATTCCCAAATTCCCCAATCCCGGAATTCCCAAAATTCCCAAATTCCCAAATCCCAGGATTCCCCAATCCCAAAGGTCCCAAATGCCAGAATTCCCCAAAGTCCCAAATTCTGGATTTCCCAAAATTCCCCAATCCAAAAATTCTCAAATCCCACAATTCCCCAAATTCCCCAATTCCGTAATTCCCATAATTCCCCAATCTCAGAATTCCCAAAATCCCCCAATCCCAAAATTCTCCAATCCCAGAATTCCAAAATACCCCAATCCCAAAATTCCCAAAATTCCTGAATTCCCAAAATTCCCCAATCCCAAAAGTCCCAAAATTCCCAAATTCCCCAATTTTGGAATTCTCAAATCCCTGAATTCCCAAAATTCCTGAATTCCCAAAATTCCCCAATCCCAAAAGTCCCACAATTCCCAAACTCCCCAATCTTGGAATTCCCAAAATTCCTCAATCACAAAATCCCAAAAATTCCCCAATCCCAGGATTCCCCAATCCAAAAGTTCCCCAATCCCAAAAGTCCCCAATCCCAGAATCCCAAAAGTCCCCAATCCCAGAATTCCCAAAATTCCCTATTCCCAGAATTCCCAAAATTCCCCAATCCCAAAATTCCCAACATTCCCAAATCCCAGGATTCCCCAATCCCAAAATTCCCCAATCTCAAAATTCCCAAAATTCCCCAATCCCAAAATTCCCAAAATTCCCCAATCCTGGAATTTCCAAAATTCCCAATCCCAAATGTTTCCAGGAATTCCCAAATCCAAGAAATCAGGATCGCTGCGTTCTCAGGAATTCCCAGAATTCCCGAATCCTGGAATTCCTGAATCCCAAAATTTCCAAATCCCAAATTTCCCTGATCCTGGAATTCTTAAATCCCAAAAATTTGCAGGAATTTCAAATCCCAAATTTTTAGAAATTCCACTCCCCAAAAATTCCTGGGAATTCCGGTCTGGAATTCTTGAGACTGGAATTTTTGGGGAGTGGAATTCCCAGGAATTGGGGGCTGGAATTTCTGAAAATTTGGGATCAGAATTCCTGGGAAATTGGGATCTGGAATTTCTGAAAATTTGGGATTTGGAATTCCTGGGAATTTTTTGAATTGGAATTTCTGGGAATTTGGGATCTGGAATTTCTAAAACTTTGGGATCTGGAATTTTGGGAATTCCGGGAATTCTGGGAATTCTCTCTCTCTCTCTCCCTCTCCCCCCAGGCCGCTGGAGGTGAACGGGATCCTCCTGGAGTGGCTCCAGAATCTGCCCCCGGAGCCGCCGCTGCCCGCCAATTCCAAACTTTGAGCCCAACGTTTTCCCGCCAATTTTTTTTCCCGCCAATTTTTTTTCCCGCCAATTCCTTCCCGCCAATTCCAGGCTTGGAGCGGAAATTCCAAACTTTCAGCCCAAAGCTTTTCCTACCAATTTTTTCCCCCTGGAATTTTTTCTCTGGGAATTCCAAACTTTGAGCCCAAAACTTTTCCCGCCAATTTTTTTCCCGCCAATCCCAGCCTTGGAGTGGGAATTCCAAACTTTGAGCCCAAAACTTTTCCCGCCAATTTTTTCCCGAGAATTTTTGCCCTGGGAATTCCAGGCTTTGAGCTGGGAAATTTTTCCCGCCCATTTTTTCCCGCCAATTTTTTTCCCGCCAATTTCTTTCCCTCCAATTTTTTTCCCGCCTGTTCCAGGCTTGGAATGGGAAATTTTTCCCGGGAATTCCAATCTTGGAGTGAATTTTTTTCCATGGAATATTTTCCCGCCAATCCCAGCCTTTGAGCAGGATTTTTTTCCTGGGAATTCCAGGATTTGAGCTGGGAAATTTTTCCCGCCAATTTTTTTTCTGCCAATTTTTTTCCCTCCAATTTTTTTCCCGACAATTCCAGGCCTGGAGTGGGAAATTTTTCCCAGGAATTCCAATCTTGGAGTGATTTTTTTGCCCGGAATTTTTTCCCGCCAATCCCAGCCTTTGAGCAGGATTTTTTTTTTCTGGGAATCCAGGCTTGGAGTGGGAATCTTTTCCCGCCAATTTTTTCCCGCCAATTCCAGGCTCGGAGCAGGAATTTTTCCCGCTTGGATTTGGGTTCTCCCTTTGGAATTCGATTTCCCGCCTTGGAGCCTCGGGGATGGAATTTTTAGGGATGGAAATCCGGGATGAGCCTGGCGGGAAAAATTTCCTGGGAGAATTCCGGGATTTTTCGGTTTTGGCGGGAATTTTTTGGGGTGGTTTTGGCAGGAAATCCTGCTCCGGATCCCAGGGGTTTTCCTGGAGAATCCCGACATTTATTTGTTAACTAATAATTACTACTAATCATTAATTAATTAAAATGATTTAATGATTAATCATCACTAATTTTTAATCAATAATTAATACTCAGTAATTAATCATTAATTTTCTTGTTTAATCAGCTGCTCGTGTCAAACGTGGAAAAATAAAATTCCGGATTTTCCGAACAATTTTCGTTTCCTTGGAATCCTTGGGAAGCTCCTCCCCCTGAGCCCAAAGAATTCCCAAAAATTCCCCAAAGAATTTCCAAGAAATTCCCCAAGAATTCATAAAGAATTCCCAACAATTTCCCAAAGAATTCCCCAAGAATTAAAAAAAACCCAAAGAATTCCCTAAAAAATTCCCAATAATTTTCAAATAATTCCCCAAGAATTCCCCCAAAATTTCCTAAAAATTCCCCCCAAGAATTCCCCAGTAATTCCTAAAAAATCCCCAAAGAATTCCCAAAAATTCCCCCCAAAAATTCCCAAATAATTCCCAAAATTCTCTCAAGAACTCCCACAGAATTCCCAAGTAAATCCCAATAAATCCTGAAGAATTCCCCAGGAATTCCCAAAAAATTCCCCAAAGAATTCCCGTGGAACTCCCAAAAAAATCCTAAATAATTCCCTGAGGACTGGGGGATGGGATTTTGGGGATTTGGGATTCGGGATTTTTGCGATTTGGGATTTTTTGGGTTTGGGGATTCGGATTTGGGATTTGGGATTTTTGGGATTTGAGGTTTTTGGGTTTTGGGATTTGTGGTTTTTGGGATTTGTGGTTTTTGGGATTTGTGGTTTTTGGAATTTGGGATTTGGGTAAGTGGGATTTGGAATGGGGGAAGGAGGGATTTGGGAATGAAAGATTTGGGAATGGGGGATTGGGAACGAGGTCTGGGATTTTGGGATTGGGAATGGGAGATTGGGAATTCGGGATTGGGATTGGGATTTGGGATTTTGGGAATTTGGGATTTGGAGAACTGGGAATTGGGAATGAGGGATTGGGATCTGGGATTTGGGGATTTGGGATCCGGGATTGGGTTTGGGGGACTGGGAATGGGGATTTTGGGAATGGGAGATTGGGAACTGGGATTTGGGATTTGGGAACTGGGATTTGGGATTTGGGATTTGGGACTGGGAATGGGGGATTTGGGATCTGGGACAGGGATTGGGAACTGGGAATGTGGAACTGGGAATGTTGGATTTTGGGATTGGAAACAGGGAATGTAGGATTGGGGATTGGGAATGTGGGATTTGGAATGGGATTGGAATGTGGGACTGGGATGTTGGAATGAGGGGTTGGGAACTGGGAATGTGGGATTGGGGGATTGGGATCTGGGATTTGGGATCTGGGAATGAGGAACTGGGATTTGGAACGGGGAACTGGGAATGGAGAACTGGGATTTGGGACTGGGGGATTTGGATTTGGGATTGGGATTTTGAGATTGGGATTTGGGGACTGGGATTTGGGATTTGGAATTGGGAACTGGGATTGGGGAATTGGGACTGGGGATTTGGGATTGGGATTTTGGGATTGGGGGTTGGAGACTGGGATTTGGGAACTGTGGACTGGGATTGAGATACTGGGATTTGGGATTTGGGAATTGGGATTGGGGAATGGGGATCTGGGAATGAGGAATTGGTAACTGGGATTTGGAATGGGGAACTGGGATTTGTGACTGGGGATTTGGATTTGGGATTGGGATTTTGGGATTGGGGGTTGGGGACTGGGAACAGGGAATGGGGAACTGGGATTGGGATTGGGATCTGGGATTGGGGAATTAGGATTGGAGAATTGGGATTGGGATTTTGGGATTGGGATTTTGGGATTGGGGGTTGCAGACTGGGATTTGGGAATGGGGGATAGGGAATGTGGAACTGGGATTTGGGATTGAGGATTTTGGGATTGGGGATTTTGGGATTGGTCTTTGGGGAACTGGGATTTGGGATCTGGGAATGAGGAATTGGGAACTGGGATTTGGGACTGAGGGATTTTGGGATTGGGATTTGGGATCTGGGAATTGGGATTTGGGAATGAGGAATTGGGAACTGGGATTTGGGATTGGGAACTGGAAATGGGAGATTGGGATCTAGGACTGGGGAATTGGGATTGGGATTTTGGGAATTGGGTTTTGGTGAACTGAGCAATGGGATTGGGATTTGGGAATCAGGGACTGGGAACAAGATACTGGGATTTGGGATCTGAGGTCAGGATTTGGGATCTGGGAATGGGGAATTGGGAACTGGGATTTGGGATTGGGGAACTGGGATTTGGGATTGGGGATTTTGGGATTGGGTTTTGGGCAACTGGGATTTGGGATTTGGGATCTGGGATTTTGGATCTGGGAATGAGGAATTGGGAACTGGGATTTGGGACTGGGGGATTTGGATTTGGGATTTTAGGATTGGGGGTTCGAGACTGGGATGTGGGAATGGGGAACTGGGATTTGGGATTGGGGAACTGGGATTTGGGATTGGGGATTTTGGGACTGGGCTTTGGGGAACTGGGATTTGGGATCTGGGAATGAGGAATTGGGATTTGTGACTGGGGGATTTCGATTTGGGATTTTGGGATTTGGGATTTTGGGACTGGGATTTGGGATCTGAGAACTGGGAATGGGGAATTGGGATCTGGGACTGGGGGATTTGGATTTGAGATTGGGGATTTTGGGATTGGGATTTGGGAATGAGGAACTGGGATTTGGGATTTTGGGATTGAGGACTGGGAAGGAGGTTTTGGGATTTGGGTTTTGGGAATTGGGAATGAGGAATCGGGGACTGGGATTTGGGACTGGGAGATTTGGATTTGGGATTTGGGATTTTGGGTTGGGGACTGGGATTTGGGAATGGGAACTGGGGATGGGGAACTGGGATCTGGGATTTGGGACTGGGAATGAGGAATTGGGATCTGGGATCTGGGATTTGGGATTTGGGATTTGGGATTTGGGATTTTGGGTTGGGGACCGGGATTTGGGAATGGGAACTGGGAATGGGGAGTGGGGAATTGGGATTTGGGATTGGGGATTTGGGAATGAGGAATTGGGATCTGGGATCTGGGATCTGGGATCTGGGATTTGGGATTTTGGGTTGGGGACTGGGATTTGGGAATGGGAACTGGGGATGGGGAACTGGGATCTGGGATTTGGGACTGGGAATGAGGAATTGGGATCTGGGATTTGGGATTGGGGATTGGGGATTTGGGAATGAGGAATTGGGATCTGGGATCTGGGATCTGGGATTTGGGATTTGGGACTGGGAACTGCTCAGAGTTTGGGGCCACAGACCCTTCAGGAATGGGGAAATCCCGGGAATTTGGAGCTGTCCAGGGATAATCCCGAGGGAATTATTGGAGAATTCTTTGGGAATTTTATTGGAATTTCTCAGTCAGGAATTTTTGGAGGAAATTTATTTTTGAAATTTGGGATTTTTTTTTATTTTTGGGGGATTTTTTTAGTTTTTGCTGGGATTTTTTTATTTTGGGGAATTTTGGGGGGAAAATGTTTTTGAAATTCAGGATTTTTTTTATTAATTCGAATTTTGAGGGATTTTTAAAAAATTTCTTGGGATTTCTTTTTTAATTTCTTGGGATTTAAAAAAAATGGGGGGATTTAAAAACAAAATGGGGAATTTTTTTAATCTTTGGGGGTTTTTTTTAATGTTGGGGGAATTTTTTGGGGAATTTTTTAAAATTTGGGAATTATGGGAGGAATTTTGTGGGGAATTTTTGGGAGAAATTTTTGGGAGAAATTTTTGGGGTATTTAAAAAAATAGGGAGATTTTTGGGGGGAATTTTTGGGAATTTGGGAATTTTGGGGGGGATTTTTTTTGGCATTTTTTAGGGAATCTTTTAGGAAATATTTTGGATTTTGGGGGGGATTTTTTTTTTAATTTTTGGGGGAATATTTTTGGAATTTTTTAAAATTTGGGAATTATGGGAGGAATTTTGGGGGGAATTTTTGTGGGATTTTAAAAAAATTGGGAGATTTTTTTTATAATTTTTGGCAATTTGGGAATTTTGGGGGGATTTTTGGGGCATTTTTTAGGGAATCTTTTAGGAAATATTTTGGATTTTTGGGGGGATTTTTTTAAATTTTTGGGGGAATTTTTTGGGGAATTTTTTGGGGAATTTTTTAAAATTTGGAAATTATGGGGGGAATTTTGGGGGAATTTTTTTGGAGATTTTTGGGGGATTTTTTTAAAAAATGGGAGATTTTTTGGGGGGAATTTTTTTGGGATTTGGGAATTTTGGGGGGATTTTTGGGGGAATTTTTAGGGAATCTTTTAGGAAATATTTTGGATTTTTGGGGGGATTTTTTTGGGAATTTTTTAGGAATTTTTTTAGGAAATATTTTTGAATTTTTGGGGAATTCTTCGGGACTTTTGGGGGATGTTTTAAATTGATTTCTTTTTATTTTTTAGGCTTTTCTTTTGGCCCTTCCGCCCCTCCTCCCGCGCCGGGTTAATGACAAATCCCGAGGAATTTTTGGGATTCCTCGCGACCTTTGCCCGGCCCCGGGGCCAATCCCGAGCCCGGGAATTCCTCGGGAGTGGCAACGACCCAAAGGGCAAAAACCCGGGAGAAAAAAAACCAAAACAAAACAAAAATGGGAAAAAACAGGGAAAAAATAAAACAGAAAAAAAAATATAAAAATTAAAAATTGAGGGGGAAGAGAAAAAAAAAAGTAGAAAAATGGGAAAAAAATTCAATTTTTTCCCAATTATTCCCTCTTTTTTCCCCTAATTTCCCCTCTTTATTTTTCCCAAATTTTTCCCATTTTCATAATTTTCTCCTCCTTTTTTTTCTCCATTTTTTCCCCTTTCCCCCCCTTTTATTCCAAATTTTTCCCCCATTTTTTCCTCATTTTTCCCTTTTTATTCCAATTTTTCCTCCATTTCCCCCTTTATTTTTCCCTTTTTCCCCTCAATTTTTCCACTTTTATTCCAAATTTCCCCCAATTTTTCCTCATTTTTCCCCCTTTTCCCCACAATTTCCCCCCATTTTTCCCCCTTTTATTCAAAAATTTTCCCCCTTTTTTCCTCTTTATTTTTTCCCTTTTTTCTCCCAATTTTTCCCCTTTTATTCCAGATTTTTCACCCATTTTCCCACTTTATTTTCCCCCAATTTTTCCTATTTTTTCCCTTTTTTACCCAATTTTTCCCATTTTTTCCCCACTTTTATTCCAAAATTTCCCCTCTTTTCTCCCTTTAATTTTCCCCCAATTTTCCTCATTTTTCTCTTTTTTTCCCAATTTTCCCCCTTTTATTCCAAAATTTTCCCCCATTTTCTTCTTCATTTTTTTCCCTTTTTCCCCCAATTTTCCCCATTTTTTCCACCTTTATTTTTCCCAATTTTTCCCCCATTTCCCCCCTTTATTTTTCCCCAACTTTTCCTAATTTTTTCCCCTTTTTCCCCCAATTTTTCGCAATTTCCCCCCCATTTTCCACGAATTCCCAACCCAAAAAACCCCAAAATTTGGGAATTTTTCCCTCTCCCTTTTTTCCCAATTTCTCCCCATTTTCCCCACCAAGAACCCCCAAAATCTCCGGATTTCTTCCCAATTTTCCCTCATTTTTCCCAGCCAGAACCTCCAAAATCTCTGGGATTTTTTCCCCAAAATCTCTGGGATTTTCCCCTTTTTTCCCCCATAATATTTGGGATTTTTTTCCCCTTTTTCCATTTTCCAGGAATTCCCTGCTGAACCCCCAAAATCTTTGGCATTTTCCTCAAAATCTTTTTCATTCTTTCTCTTTTCTCCCATTTTTCCCCCAATTTTCCCTCCCAGAATCCCCAAAATTTCCAGATTTTTTCCCATTTTCCCCTCATTTTCCCCTATTTTTTCCTCATTTTTTCAATTCCCCCCCTTTTTTTTAATTTATTCTCATTTTTTCCTGAAATTTTCCCTTTTTCCCCAATTTTTCCTGGAATTCCCACCCCAACCCCCCCAAAATTTGGGATTTTTTTCCCTATTTCCCCCCTAAAATTTGGAAAAATTCCCCCATTTTTCCTGATTTTTTTCCAGACTTTTCCCCCATTTTTCTCCCCAATTTTTCCCACACAGAATCCCCCAAAATTTGGGAAATCTCCCTTGAATTCCCACCCAAAAAACCCCCAAATTTTGGGGAATTTCCCTTTTTTCCACAAAAATTTAGGCTTTTTCCCCCTATATTCCTATTTTTGCCCCACTCAGAACCCCAAAATTTGGATTTTTTTCCCTTTTCCCCTCAAAAATTTGGAATTTTTTCCCGTTTTTTCTCCCCCAAAATTTGAATTTTTTCCCCTTTTTTGCCCCAAAAATCTTGAATTTTTTCCCTTTTTGTCCCCAAATTTGGGATTTTTTTCCCTTTTTTGCCCCCAAAATTGGATTTTTCTTCCCTTTCCCCCCAAAAATGTGGATTTTTTTCCTTTTTGCCCCCCAAAAATTTGAATTTTTTCCCTTCCCCCCCCACAAAATTTGGATTTTTTTCCCTTTTTTCCCCTTCAAAATTTGGAAATTTTTTCCCTTTTTCCTCCCCAAAATTTGGAATTTTTCCCTTTTTCCCCCCAAAATTGGAAACTTTTCCCCCAAAATTTGGATTTTTTTTCCCCCTCAAAAATTGGAATTTTTTCCTTTTCCTCTCAAAAATCTGGATTTTTTTTTCCCTTTTCCCCCAAAATTTGGATTTTTCCCTTTTTCCCCCTCAAAATTTGGAATTTTTCCCTTTTTTCCCCTCAAAAATTTGGATTTTTTTTCCCTTCCCCCCCCAAAATTTGGAATTTTCCCCTTCCCCCCTACAAATTTTATATTTTTCCCGTTTTTTCTCCCCCAAAATTTGGATTTTTTCCCCTTTTTTGCCCCAAAAATGTGGAATTTTTTCCCTTTTTCCCCCTTCCCATCCCTGTGGAATTCCGGGCTCCGCTCCAGCTTTTCCCTCTCCCTCTGGAATTGCGAAATTCCCAAAAAAAAACCCCAAAATTCCGATTTTTTTTCATTTCCGGGAATTCTCAGCGCCAGCAGCGACCTCGGACCCATCGGGACCATCCGAAAAACCCCAAAAAATCCAAAATATCCCCAAAAAATCCCGGCGGGAAGCGGCTCCAGCATGGTGAGAAAATGCCCGAATTTTGGGGGAAAAAAAGGGAATTTTGGGTGGTTTTTTTGGGATTTTAAAAGGATTTTTTGGGGAGGTTTTGTGGGTTTTTGGGGGGATTTTTTTTTTTTATTTTTGGGGGGATTTTGGGGGATTTTTGGGGGATTTTTTGAGAATTTTTGGGGGGATTTTTTTGGATTTTTGGGGGAGGATTTGGGGGAGTTTTTTTGGGATTTTTGGGGATTTTTTTGGAAATTTTTGGGATTGCCTTGGGAATTTTTGGCGGGTTTTGGGATGATTTTTGTGCATTTTTGGGGAAATTTTGGGGGATTTTGGAGGGATTTTTAGGGGGGTTTGGGATTTTTTTGTAAATTTTTTGGGGATTTTTTTTTGTAAATTTTTGGGGAATTTTGGGGTTTTTTTTAATTTTTTGGGGGTTTTTTGGGATTTTTTCGGGTTTTTGGGGGGAGTTTTTGGGGGATTTTTGGGGGATTTTTTTTGGAAATTTTTGGGATTGTTTTTGGGATTTTGGGGGGGATTGTTTTTGATTTTGGGGGGATTTTGGGGCGGTTTTTTGGGGGCGGTTTGAAACTTTTGGGATTGTTTTGGGAATTTTTTGGCGGGTTTTGGGATGATTTTTGTGGATTTTTTGTAAGTTTTTTTGGGGTTTTGGGGTTTCTTTTTTGAATTTTTTGGGGATTTTTTGGGGATTTTTTGGGATTTTTTCGGGGTTTTGGGGGGAGTTTTTGAGGGGTTTTTCGAGGTTTTTTATTTATTTTTTGGGGGATTTAAAAAAAATTGAGGGGGATTTTTTTGGGGGGGAAATTTTTGGCGTTTTGGGGAATTTTTGGGAGGTTTTTTTTAGAATTTTTTGGGAATTCTTTTGGGTTTTTTGGAAATTTTGGGGGGATTTTTTCGGGTTTATTTTTTTTAATTTATGGGGGTTTGGGGGGGATTTTTACAGGAATTTTTGGGGATTTTGGGGATTTTTTTGGGGGGGTTTTGGGGTTTTTTTTCCTGCGCCAGCAACAACCTCGGACCCATCGGGACCACCCAAAAAAATCCCCAAAAAATCCCAAAAAAGTCCCCCTAAAACAAACAAACAAAAAAAAACCCCAAATCCCCATAAAACTCCCCATAAATCCCAAAAAAAAACCCCACAAAAACCGCAAAAAAAACCCAAAAAAATCCACAAAATATCCCCCCAAAAATCCCAAAAAATCCAAAATAATCTCCAAAAAAAACCCCAAAAATTCCGGTGGGAAGGGGCTCCAGCATGATGAGAAAATCCCCAAATTTGGGGGAGAAAAAAAAGGAAATTTTGGGGTTTTTTTGGGATTTTTAAAGGATTTTTCTCGAGGGGGTTTTAGGAATTTTTTTTTAATTTTGGGGGGATTTTTGGGGAATTTTTGGAGAGTTTTTTGAGATTTTTTGGGGGGTTTTTTTGGATTTTTTTGTTATTTTGGGGGATTTTTTGTTGTTTCAGGTGGGGGGGTTAGGATTTTTGGGGGGAAATTTTAGAATTTTTTTCGGGTTTTTTTGGCATTTTTTCAGGAATTTTTGGGGTTTCTTGGGGTTTTTGGGGGGATTTTAAGGGATTTTGGGGGATGTGGATTTTTGGGGAATTTTGTGGGAATTTTTTGTGATTTTTGGGGGATTTTTTGGGGTTTTTTTGGGGGAGATTCCTGCACCAGCAACGACCTCGGACCCATCAGGACCACCCAAAAAACCCCAAAAATCCAAAAAAAATCTCCCTAAAATCCCCCTAAAACAAATAAACAAACAAACAAACAAAAAAAAATCCCCCAAAAGCTCCCCCAAAAAACCCCCAAAATCTCCCCCCAAAAAACCCAAAAATATTCCCAAAAATCCCCAAAAAATCCACACAAAAATCCAAAACAATTTGAAAAATTCCCCAAGAAATCCCCCAGAACCCCCAAAAATTCTGGCGGGAAGCGGCTCCAGCGTGGTGAGAAAATTCCCAAATTTTGGGGAGGAAAGAAAAGAAATTTGGGATTTTTGGGGGGATTTTTTTCGAGGGGGTTTTGTGCGTTTTTTGGGAATTTTGGGGGGTTTTGAGGGGGATTTTTGGGAATTTTTTGAGGGTTTTTTTGAGACTTTTGTGGGGTTTAGGGGGCATTTTTTGGGTGGTTTTTTTTGTGGTTTGGGGGAATTTAGGATTTTTAGGGATTTTTTTTCAGGGTTTTTTTGCATTTTTTCAGGATTTTTTGAGGTTTCTTGGGGTTTTGGGGGTGGATTTTAGGGGATTTTGGGGGATGTGGATTTTTGGGGAATTTTGTGGGAATTTTTGGTGTTTTTTGGGGAATTTTTGAGGGAATTTTTTGGGGTCTTTTTGGGGGAGTTTCCTGCACCAGCAACAACCTCAGACCCATCGGGACCACCCAAAAACCCCCAAAAATCCCAAAAAAATCCCCCTAAAACAAACAAACAAACAAAAACCAAAAACCCAAAAAAAATCCCCCAAAAGCTCCCCAAAAAACCCCAAAAAATTCCCAAAAACCCCCAAAAAATCCCCCCAAAAATCCCAAAAAAATCCCCCCAAAAATCCAAAACAATCTCAGAAAATGCCCAAAAAAAATCCCCCAAAAATCCCCCAGAACCTCCAAAAATTCCAGTGGGAAGCAGCTCCAGCACGGTGAGAAAATTCCCAAATTTTTGGGAGGAAAGAAAAGAAATTTGGGATTTTTGGGGGGGATTTTTTTCGAGGGGGTTTTGTGGGTTTTTTGGGGATTTTGGGGTTTTTTTGGGGGATTTTTAGGGATTTTTTTGAGGGTTTTTTGAGAATTTTTGTGGGGTTTAGGGCGCAATTTTTGGGTGGTTTTTTTTTGTTATTTTGGGGGATTTTTTGTGGTTTCGGGGGGATTTTTTTAGGATTTTTGGGGGGGATTTTTCGGGATTTTTTTGGGGGATTTTTTGGCATTTTTTCAGGATTTTTTGGGGTTTCTTGGGGTTTTTAGGGGGGGATTTTAAGGGATTTTGGGGGTTGTGGATTTTCGGGGATTTTGTGGGATTTTTTGGTGTTTTTGGGGAATTTTTGGGGGAATTTTTTGGGGTTTTTTTGGGGGGTTTCCTGTGCCAGCAACAACCTCGGACCCATCAGGATCACCCCCAAAAAAACCCCAAAAAACCCCAAAAAACGAAAAAAAAAACCCCCCCAAAAACCCCAAAATTCTGGCAGGAAGCGGCTCCTGCATGATGAGAAAATTCCTAAATTTGGGGAGGAATTTTGGGATTTTTAAGCGATTTTTGGGGGGATTTTTGTGGATTTTTGAGAATTTTTGAGGGGAGGTGTTTGGGAATTTTTGGGGATTTTTTGGGGGGTTTGGGGTTTTTTGGAGGGGGGTTTGTTCTTCTTTTGGGTTTTTTTTTTTAATTTTGGGGGTTTTTCAGTTTTTGGGAATTTTTAGAGATTTTTCTGGGATTTTGGGAATTTTTTAGGGATTATTTTGGGGGGTTTTTTGGGATTTTTTTCGGGATTTTTTTTCGGGATTTTGGGGGGAATTTGTGGGGTTTTGGGGATTTTTTTTTTTTTGTTTATTTGGGGTTTTTTGTGGGTTTTTTTGGGATTTTTTTTTATTTGGGTTTTTTGTGGGGTTTTTTGGGATTTTTTGAGATTTTTTTGTGGATTTGGGAGCGGCCGCCCCTCCCTCTCGGAGTTTTTCTGGGATTTTTTGGGATTTTTTTTTTTGCTGAAACTCCGGGAGGGGAAGGGGGGAGGGGCAGTCCCGGGATTTGGGATTTTTTGGGACATTTGGGATCTGGGGATTTGGGGTTTTGGGACATTTGGGATTTTTTGGGGTTTGGGGTTTTGGGATTCTTGAGGTTTTGGGGTTGGGAATTTGGGGGATTTGGGATTTTGGGGTTTTGGGATTTTTGGGGTGGAATTTGGGGGATTTGGGGGATTTTTTAGGATTTGGGCGTTTTGGGGATTTTGGGGGTTTGGGATTTGGGGATTTGGGATTTTTGAGGTTTGGGGGTTTGGGATTTGGGGGATTTTTTTTTTCCCTGAAATTTCGGGAGGGGAACGGGGCAGGGAGTGATCCTGGGAATTTTGGGAATTTTTGGGGTCTTGGGGAATTTGGGATTTGGGGATTTAGGAATTTTGGGGATTTTGGTTTTTTTTCAGATTTGGGAATTTTGGGGATTTGGGATTGTGGTTTTGGGATTTTTTGGGAATTTGGGATCTCGGAATTTGGGATTTTTGGGACATTTGGGATTTTTTGGGGTTTGGGGTTTTGGGATTCTTGAGGTTTTGGGGTTGGGAATTTGGGGGATTTGGGATTTTGGGGTCTTGGGGATTTGGGGTATTTTGAATTGGGGATTTAGGAATTTTGGGGATTTGGTTTTTTCAGATTTGGGAATTTTGGGGACTTGGGATTTGGGGATGGGGATTTTGGGGGTTGGGGGGGGTTGGGATTTGGGGATTTTGGGGTTTGGGGGTTTGGGATTTGGAGGTTTGGGATCCTTGAGGTTTTGGGGTTTGGGGATTTGAGGGTTGGATTTTGGGGATTTGGGGTTTTGGGTTTGGGATTCAGGAATTTTGGGGGTTTGGGACTTGAAATTTTGAGGATTTTGGAATTTGGGATTTGGGGATTTTGAGGATTTTTTTCCCTGAAATTTCGGGAGGGGAAGGGGGCAGGGAGTGGTCCTGGGAATTTTGGGATTTTGAGGATTTGGGGATTTTGGGGATTGGAGATTTAGGAATTTTGGGGATTTGATTTTTCCAGATTTGGGGATTTTGGGGATTTGGGATTTTGCGATTTTGGGTTTTGGTATTTTGGGCATTTTGGGGATTTGGGATTTTGGTTTTGGGATTTGGGATTTTGGTTTTGGGATTTGAGAATTTTGGGATTTGGAGGTTTGGGATTCTTGAGGTTTTGGGATTTGGGGTGTTGGGATTTTGGGGGATTTGGCATTTGGGATTGAGGAATTTTGGGGATTTGGGTTTTGGGGGGTTTGGGTGTTGGGATTTTGAGGATTTGGGATTTTGAGGACTTGGGAATTTGGGGGATTTTTTTCCCTGAAATTCCGGGAAGGGGGCAGGGGTGATCCTGGGAATTTTGAAATTTTGGGGTTTTGGGATTTGGGGAATTTGGGATTTTTGAGGTTTTCAGATTTGGGGATTTTGGGGATTTGGGGATTTGGGGTTTTGGGATTTGGAGGTGTGAGATTCTTGAGGTTTTGGGGTTTGGGGATTTGGGGGGTTGGGATTTGGGGGATTTTTGGGGGTATTTGGGGTTTTGGGGGATTTGGCATTTGGGGTTTGGGATTCAGGAACTTTGGGGATTTGGGATTTGGGGGGGGGGGCGGTTAGGACTTGGGGGTTTGAGGATTTGGGAATTTGGGATTTGGGGATTTTGGGGATTTTTCTTTCCTGAAATTTTGGGAGGGGAAGGGGCAGGGGTGGTCCTGGGAATTTTGAGATTGTGGGGTTTTGGGATTTGGGGATTTTTGGGATTTGGGGATTTTAGGGATTGGCGATTCAGGAATTTTGGGGATTTGGGTTTTTTTCAGAATTGGGAATTTGGGGGAATTGGGATTTTGGGGATTTGGGATTTTGATTTTGGGGGTTTGGGATCTTTGAGGTTTTGGGATTGGGAGATTTGGGGTTTGGGAATTTTTGGGATTTTGGGGATTTGGAGTTTGGGGGATTTGGGATTCGGGAATCTGGGAAGGGAAGGAATTTGGGATTGGGGAATTTGGGGAGGGAGTTTGGGAAGGGATTTTGGGATGAGAATTGGGGAATTGGGGAATAGGGGAATGGATTTAGGGAATTTGGGGATCGGGGATTGAGAAGGGAAGGAATTTCAGGAAGGGAATTTGGGATTTGGGGATTTCAGGGATGGATTTTTGGGGATTTGGGGATTTGAGGTTCTGGGAATTTGAAGAGGGATTTTGGGAAGAGATGGGATCTTGGGAATTTGGGAATTTGGAGAAGGATTTTGGGAAGGGAAAGGAATTTGGGAAGGGAAGGAATTTCAGGAAGAGAATTGAGAATTTGGGATTTGGGGATTTGGAGAGGGATTTTGGGATGGGGATTTGGGAATTTGGGAAGGGAAGGAATTTTAGGGAGGGAATTTGAGAACTTGGGAATTTGGGAAGGGATTTTGGGAATGGAATTGGGCGATTTGGAATTTGGAAATTTGGGGATTTGGGATTTGGGGATTTGGGGATTTGAAAAGGGAAAGAATTTTAGGATGGGAATTTGGGAACTTGGGAATTTGGGGATTTCAGGAAGGGATTTTGGAAATGGAATTTGGGGATTTGGAATTTGGGAAGGATTTGGGAATTTGGGGATTCGGTAATTTGGGATTTTGGGAAGTAAATTGAGAATTTGGAACTTTGGGATTTGGGACTTTGGGAATTTGGAGAGGGATTTTGAGAAGGGAAAGGAATTCGGAGTGGGAATTTGGGAATTTGGGAAGGGAAGGAATTTTAGGGAGGGGATTTGGGAACCTGAGAATTTGGGATTTTGGGAAAGAAATTTGAGAATTTGGGAGTTGGAAATCCGGGGATTTGGGAAGGATTTTGGAATCTGGAAATCTGGGAAGGGAAGGAATTTTGGGAGGAAATCTGGGAATTTGGGATATGGAGGTTTGGGAATTTGGGAATCATCCCTTGGAGCCAAGGCGGGAATGGGAGTGGGAAAGGGAAGGAAACGGGATCCAGATTCCCACAAGATGATCCCGATCCCATCGGGATCAGCTCCAACCCCTCCGAATTCCCATGGGATGATTCTGATCCCATGGGATTCACTCCAGGACCGCTGGATTCCCTTGGGATGACTCCAGTTCCCTTGGGATGATCCCGATCCCATGGGATCCACTCCAGCCTCTCTGGATTCCCATGGAATGGGATCCAAATGTCCACGGGATCCACACAATCCCCTCAGGATTCTTCTGGGATTATCCCTGCTCCCATGGGATGATCCCAATCCCTTTGGGATCCACCCCAGCCCCTCTAGACTCCCTTGGGAAGATCCCAATTCCCTTGGGACGATCCCGATCCCATGGAATCCACTCCAGCCTCTCTGGATTCCCACTGGATGGTCCCAGTTCTCTTGGGATTATCCCAATTCCCATGGGATCCACTCCCCCTCAGATTCCCAGGAAATTATCCCAATCCCACTGAACAATCCCAATTCCCTTGGGACAATCCCAATCCCACGGGATCCGCTCCAGCTGCTCTGGACTCCCTTGGAATGATCCCAATTCCCTTGGGATGATCCCAACCCCATGGGATCCACTCCAACCCCTCTGGATTCCCATTGGATGGCCCCAGTTCCCATGGGATGATCCCAATTCCCTTGGGATGATCCCGATCCCATGGGATCCACTCCAACTGCTCCAGATTCCCGCTAAATGATCCTAATTCTCTTGGGCTGATCCAAATTCCTTTGGAATCCACCCCAGCCCCTCTGGATTCCCTTGGAATTACCCCAAAATCCCTTGGGACGATCCCAATCCCATGGGATCTACTCCAGCCCCCCTGGATTCCCATGGGATGGGATCCCAAATCCCTTGGGTTGTTCCCGATCCCTTTGGGATCGACTCCAACCCCTCGGGATCTCCCAATTTCTGCTCCCTTTGGGATCAGCTCCAGCTGCTCTGGATTCCCACGGGATGATCCCAAATCCCGTGGGATGATCCCCATCCCTTTGGGATCCACTCCAGGCCCTCTGGATTCCCTTGGGATGATCCCAATTCCCTTGGGACGATCCCAATCCCATGGGACGATCCCAATCCCATGGGATCCACTCCAGCCCCCCTGGATTCCCATTGGATGGTCCCAATTCCCTTGAGTTGTTCCCGATCCCTTTGGGATCCACTCCGACCCCTCGGGATCTCCCAATTTCTGCTCCCTTTGGGATCAGCTCCAGCCCCTCTGAATTCCCACGGGATGATCCCAAATCCCATGGGATGATCCCCATCCCTTTGGGATCCACTCCAGGCCCTCTGGATTCCCTTGGGACGATCCCAATTCCCTTGGGACGATCCCAATCCCATGGGATCCACTCCAGCCCCCCTGGATTCCCATTGGATGGTCCCAATTCCCTTGGGTTGTTCCCGATCCCTTTGGGATCCACTCCGACCCCTCGGGATCTCCCAATTTCTGCTCCCTTTGGGATCAGCTCCAGCCCCCCTGAATTCCCACGGGATGATCCCAAATCCCGTGGCACGACCCCAATTCCCTTGGGACGATCCCGATCCCTCCGGGATCCACTGGATCCCCGGTTCCGGTTCCAGGTCGGCGGCCAGTCAGGGGTGAGGTTCCGGAACTGGGCGGGCACCTACGGATCCTGCCCGGAGCTCTTCTTCCAGCCCCGCTCCCTGCACGAGATCCGCCAGGTACGGACGCGGGAAAACGGGAAAAAATCCCCCAAAAATCGGGAATTCCAACGGGAAAAATCACTGGGAACATCCCGGGAAAAATGGTCCTAAAAAACCAGGAATATTAAAAAAACCCAACATCCAAAACCACCAGGAATGACCCAAAAAATTATTCCAAAACATCAGGAATGTCCCCAAAAAAATGATCCTAAACCAGCAGGAATATCCCAAAAAACCCATCTCCAAAACTGGGAATGTCCCCAAAAAAATTTATTAAAACTTTGGGAATATTCCAAAAATCCATCCCAAACTACCAGGAATATCCTGAAAAACCCATCCAGGGAATATTTTCCCCCTTTTCCCAATGGAATTTCCGGGTTTTTCCCACTGGAATTCCTGATTTTTCCCATTGAAATTCCAGATTTTTCATGTGGGAATTCCTGGTTTTTCCCATTGGAATTCCCAGGGTTCTTTCCCTGCTGGAGTTCCCAAATTTTCCTCTTTTTTTTTCTGATTTTTCCCGTCGTGACTCCTGGTTTTTTTCCCCCGTTAGAATTCCTGATTTTTCCCCCTTAGAATTCCCAATTTTTCCCATTGGAATTCCAGATTTTTCCTCATTTTTTCCACAATTTTTCCCATTGGAATTCCCAGGGTTTTTTTCCCTGTTGCACTTCCCGATTTTTCCCGTTGGAATTCCCAATTTTTCCTCATTTTTTCCCTGATTTTTCCAAATTTTTCCCATTAGGACTCCTGGGTTTTTTCCCCATTGTGGCGGGTGGAGGAATCCAAGAGGATTTTTTGTTCATTCCCGATGGTTTTTGGGCTGGATTTTTTTGTTCATTCTCAGTGGTTTTGAGGTGGAATTTTTTGTTCATGCCCAGTGGTTTTTGGGTGGTTTTTTTGCTCATTCCTGGTGGTTTTGGGCTGGAATTTTTGTCCATTCCCGATGTTTTTTGGGGCAGATTTTTTTGTTTATTCCCGGTGTTTTTGGGGTGGATTTTTGTTCATTCCCGGTGTTTTTCTGGCAGATCCTGAATGAGTTTTTTGTTCATTCCTGGTCATTTTGGAGTGGATTTTTAGTTCATTCCCAGTGGTTTTGGGGTGGATTTTTTGTTCATTCTTGATGGGTTTTGGGTGTTTTTTTGTTCATTCCGGGTAGGTTTGGGGTGGATTTTTTTGTTCATTCCTTATGTTTGTTGGGTGGATTTTTTGTTCATTCCCGAAGCTTTTTGGGGTGGATTTTTTGTTCATTCTTGGTGGGTTTTGGGTGGTTTTTTTGTTAATTCCTGATGGTTTTGGGGTGGATTTTTTTGTTCATTCCCAGTGGATTTTTTGTTCATTCCCGATGTTTTTTGGGACAGATTTTTTTGTTTATTCCTGGTGGTTTTGGGGTGGATTTTTTGTTCAGTCCCGGTGGTTTTGAGGCAGATTTTTTTGTTTATTCCCGGTGGTTTTGGGGTGGATTTTTTTGTTCATTCCAGGTGGTTTTGGGGCAGATTTTTTTGTTCATTCCCGGTGGTTTTGGGCTGGATTTTTGTTCATTCCCAGTGGTTTTGGGGTGGATTTTTTGTTCATTCACATGTTTTTGGGTGGATTTTTGGTTCATTCCCAGTGTTTTTCTGGCAGATCCTGGATGAGTTTTTTATTCATTCCTGGTGGTTTGGGGGTGGATTTTTTGTTCATTCCTGGTTTTTTGGGCTGGTTTTTTGTTCATTCCCGGTGTTTTTCTGGCAGATCCTGAATGGGTTTTTTGCTCATTCCTGGTGGTTTTGGGGTTGAATTTTTTTTGTTCATTGACGGTGGTTTGGGGTGTTTTTCTGTTCATTCTCAGTGGTTTTGAGGTGGAATTTTTTGTTCATTCCTGGTAGGTTTGGGGTGGTTTTTTGTTCATACCCGGTGGTTTTGGGGTCAATTTTTTGTTCATTCCCAGTATTTTTGGGGTGGATTTTTTTGTTCATTTCTGGTGTTTTGGAGTGGGTTTTTTGTTCATTCCCAGTGGTTTTGGGATGGTTTCTTTGGGACATTCTCGGTAGTTTTGGGGTCAATTTTTTGTTCATTCCCGGTATTTTTGAGGTGGATTTTTCCTTCATTCCTGATAGTTTTGAGGTGGATTTTTTGTTCATTCCCAGTGTTTTTCTGGCAGATCCTGAATGGGTTTTTTGTTCATTCCCAGTGGTTTTGGAGTGGTTTCTTTGGGACATTCCTGGTGGTTTTTGGGTGGGTTTTTTGCTCATTCCTGGTGGTTTTGGGCTGGATTTTTTGTTCATTCCCGATGTTTTTTGGGGTGGATTTTTTGTTTATTCCCGGTGGTTTTGGGGTGGCTTTTTTGCTCATTCCCTGTGGTTTTGGGGTGGATTTTTTTGTTCATTCCCTGTGGTTTTGGGCTGATTTTTTGTTCATTCCCAGTGTTTTCCAGCAGATCCTGAATGGGTTTTTTGTTCATTCCTGGTGCTTTTGGGGTGGATTTTTTTGTTCATTCCCGGTGGTTTTGAGGTGGATTTTTTTGTTCATTCCCGGTGTTTTCTGGCAGATCCTGAATGGGTTTTTTGTTCATTCCCGGTGTTTTTTGGGGTGGATTTTTTTGGCACATTCCCGGTGGTTTTGGGTTGGATTTTTTGCTCCTTCCCGGTGTTTTCGGGCAGATCCTGGAGCTGGCGCGGCAGCGGGGGAAGCGGGTGAAGGTGGTGGGGGGCGGCCACTCCCCCTCGGACATCGCCTGCTCGGACGAGTTCATGATCCACATGGGAAAACTCAACCGCGTACTGCAGGTCAGAGCCGGAAAAATCCCCCCCAAAAAATAAAAAAAAATCACCAAAAATTTTTAAAAATAATTCCCCTCTTGAAAAAAAAAAAAAACAAAAAACCCCAAAAACATAAAAACAAAAAAAAAATCCCACTAAAAAATCCCCACAATAAAAATCCCCCCAAAAATGAAAAAATGGAAAAATGAAAAAAATGAAAAAATGAAAAAAAAATCCCAAAAGATCCCCAAAAGTCACCAAAAATCACAAAAAATGAAAAAATAAATCTCCCCAAGTCCCCCCAAAAAGTCACAAAAAAAATCACAAAAAAATTTTTAAAATCCTGCACCAAAAAAATCACAAAAAATCACCAAAAATTTTAAAAAATTCCCCCCAAAAAACCCCAAAAAATCCTCCAGAAATTCCCCCAAAAATTTTAGAAATCCCAAAAATAAGAAAATCCCCCAAAAAAACCCAATCAAAAATCCCCAAAATTAAAAAAAATCTCCCTGAAAATCCTCCCAAAAAGTCACCAAAAATTTAAAAGAAAAAAATCCCCCCAAAAAATCCCCCCCAAAAGAACCCCAAAAAATCCCCAAATGTTTTTTTAAATAAAAAAATCCCTCCCCAAAAATAAAAAAAATCCTTAAGAAAATCACAAAGAGATCCTAGAAAAAATCCCCCAAAAGTAAAAAAAAAAAAAATGCCCCCACAAAAAATAAAAATCCCATCCCCAAAAAAATTCCCCCGCCCAGAAAAATCCCTCATCCGAAAAAGTCCCCCCAAAATAAAAAAAACCCCAAAAATACCAAAAAATAAAAAATCCAAAACATCTAAAAAAATGGCCCCAGAAGTCCCAAATAAAAATTTAAAAAAAATCCCAAAATTAGAAATATACCTGAAAACGCCAGTAAAATCTCAAAAATCCACCCCCCCAAATAAATCCCAAAAAATCCCAGAAAAATCACCAAAAACCCCCAAACAATCCCCCAAAATTTCCCCAACAAATCCCCAAAAAATCCCCAAAATTCCACCAAGTATTCCCCAAATATTCCCCAAAAATCGCCGAATTTGGGGTTGCAGGTGGACAAGGAGCGGCTGCAGGTGAAGGTGGAGGCCGGGATTCTCCTCTCGGAGCTCAACCGGGAGCTGGATAAACACGGCATGGCGCTGGCCAAGTGAGCGGGAACGGGAACGGGATCGGGATCGGGAATGGGATTGGGAATGGGAATGGGATCGGGAACGGGATCGGGAATGGGAACGGGAATGGGAATGGGAATGGGATTGGGAATGGGAACGGCATGGGGCTGGCCGAGTGAGCGGGAACGGGAACGGGATTGGGAACGGGATTGGGAACGGGAATGGGATCGGGAACGGGAATGGGATCGGGAATGGGAATGGGATCGAGAACGGGATCGGGAACGGGAATGGGATCGGGAACGGGATCGGGATCGGGAATGGGAATGGGAATAGGAATGGGAATGGGAATGGGATTGGGAATGGGAACGAGATGGCGCTGGCCAAGTGAGCGGGAACGGGAACGGGATCGGGAATGGGATCGGGAACGGGAATGGGATCGGGAACGGGATCGGGAATGGGAATGGGAATAGGAATGGGAATGGGAATGGGATTGGGAACGGGAACGGCATGGCGCTGGCCAAGTGAGCGGGAACGGGAACGGGATCGGGAATGGGATCGGGAACGGGAATGGGAATGGTTATGGGATTGGGAATGGTTATGGGATTGGGAATGGGATTGGGAATGGGATTGGGAATGGTTATGGGATTGGGAATGGGATTGGGAATGGGATTGGGAATGGGAACGGCATGGCCCTGGCCAAGTGAGCGGGATCGGGAACGGGAACGGGAATGGGAATGGGAATGGGATCGGGATCGGGATCGGGAACAGGGAACTGGAACGGGATCGGGAACGGGAATGGGATAGGGAATGGGAACGGGAATGGCATGGCCCTGGCCAAGTGAGCAGGACTGGGAACGGGAATGGGAATGGGAATGGGATTGGGAATGGGAATGGGAATGAGATTGGGATTGGGAATGGGATTGGGAATGGGAATGGGAACGGGAATGGGATCAGGAATGGGAGTGGGAATGGGATTGGAAATGAGAACGGGAATGGGATCGGGAATGGGAACGGCATGGCGCTGGCCAAGTGAGAGGGAACCGGAACGGGATCGGGATCAGGAATGCGAATAGGAATGGGAATAGGAATGGGAATGGGATCGGGATCGGGCATGGGAACGGGAACGGGAATGGGAATGAGAATGGCATGGCCCTGGTCAAGTGAGTGGGAATGGGATCGGGGTCGGGAATGGGGTCGGGAATGGGGTTGGGATCAGGAATGGGAATGGGATTGGGAATGGGGTCGACAATGGGGTTGGGATCGGGAATGGGAATGGGAACAGGAATGGGAATGGGATTGGGAATGGGAACAGCTTGGCCCTGGCCAAGTGAGTGGGAACGGGACGGGGTCAGGATCGAGAATGGGATTGGGAATGGGAACAGGATTGGGAATGGGATCAGGAATGGGGATGGGATGGGGATGGGATTGGGAACCGGCATGGGAACGGCAGGGCCCTGGCCAAGTGAGCGGGTTGGAAATGGGATTGGGGTCAGGAATGGGATCAGGATCAGAATGAGGATTAGGATTGGGATTGGGAATGGGATCAAGATTAGGATTGGGATCAGGAATCGGGATCAAGAATGGCATTGGAGTCGGGATTGGGAATGGGATCAGGATTGGGATTGGGATGGGCATGGGGTCAGGAATGGGATTGGGATCTGGAATGGGATCAGGAATGGGGATGGGAGTGGGATGGGGGATGGAATCAGGATTGGGATTGGGTTTGGGAGTGGCATGGGGATGGGAACAACAATGGGAATGGGATCAAGATTAGGACTGGGATCAGGAATGGGATTGGGAATAGGGTCAAGAATGGGATTGGGATTTGGAAAGGGGTCAGGACTGAGATTGGGATAGGGAATGGGATCGGGATCAGGAATGGGAATGGGATTGGGATATGGATTGGGATTGGGAATGGGATCAGAGTTGGAATCGGGAATGGGAATTGGGGATGGGAATGGGATTGGGAATAGGATTGGGATCGGGAGTGGGAATGGGAATGGGGATGGGAATGGGGATGGGAATGGGATGTGGAGCCAAGTGGGATTGAGAGCCAGGAATGGATCCAGGTAGGATCAGGAATGGATCTGGAATGGATCCAAGTGGGATTGGGAACAGGAATGGGAATGGGAATAGGGGTGGGAACGGGAATGGGAATGGGGTCAGGATCGGAATTGGGAATGGGATTGGGATTGGGATCGGGATCGGGGATGGGGATTGGGGATTGAGGATGGGAATGGGATGGGAATAAGAATGAGAATGGGACGTGGATCCAGGTGGGATTGAGAGCCAGGAATGGATCCAGGTGGGCTCAGGATCTGGGATGGATCCAGGTGGGATCGGGAATGGATCCAGGTGGGCTCAGGATCTGGGAATGGATCCAGGTGGGATCGGGAATGGATCCAGGGCGGATGCCAAGCTGGGAATCCTCACCCCGAGCTCTCCCCGCTCCCAGTTTAGGAGCCGTGTCCGAGGTGACGGCGGCCGGAGTCATCGGCACCGGGACCCACAACACCGGGATCGAGCACGGAATCCTGCCCACCCAGGTGGGATCCCTGCCGGGAATTCCGGGAATTCCGGGAATCCCAAAAATGGGAATCCTCCAATCCGCCTCCCAAATCCATGCTTGGAGAAATTGGGATGGTGAAATTCCCTGGAATGGGAGTTTCCAACCAAAATTATACTCAAAAAGTGTTTTTAAAAATACCTCAAAAAAAATTTTTAAAAATCCCCAAATTATCCCCAGAAAATCCCCCCCCTCAAAAAAATCCAAACAGAAATTCCCAAAAAGTAAAAAAAAAAGCTGATAAAATCCCTCTGAAAAGATCCCAAAAATATCTCAAAAATATCCAAAAAATCCCCCAAAAATCTCAAAACCACCCCAAATATAAAAAAGTCTCCCCAAAAATCCTCAAAAAAAATTTAAAAATCCCTTAAAAAGCCCTCAAAATCCCCAATAAAATCTAAAAAAGCAAAAATAAAAAACACCATAAAAATAAAAAAAACCTCAAAAAAATCCCAAAAACTGCAAAAATCCCCCAAAACATCCCTAAATCCAAAAAATCCCCAAAAAAATCCCAAAAATCCCCCCGCCCCCAAAAAGCATCAAAAATTCCACAAAATATTCTAAAAAATGCCCCAAAAATCCACAAAAATTTCCAGAAAATGCCCAAAAATGCCAAAAATTAAAAAAAAATCCCAAAAAATCCCCCCCAAAACCCCAAAACTCCCCAAATCCCCCTCTTTGTCGCCAGGTGGTGGCGCTGTCGCTGCTGGTGGCCTCGGGGGAGGTTCTGGAATGTTCCGGCTCGCTGAACCCCGAGCTGTTCGGGGCGGCGCGGCTGCACCTGGGGGCGCTGGGATTCAAAATTTTAAATCATCTCCCCCAAAAAATTTTGAAAATCCCAAGGAAATTAAAAAAGCATAATAAAAAAAAACCAGAAATTTTTTTAATTCCTGAAAAATCAAAAAACCCACAAAAAATACACAAAATAAATATCCAAATATCAAAAAATCCCCAAAAAATGTCACCCAAAAAACCACCAAAATTAAAAAAATCCCCAAATAGCCAAAAAAAATTTTTAAAAATTCACCAAAAAATCCCAAAATATTAAAAAAAATCCGCAGAAATTTCCACAAAAACTGCCCCAAATATAAAAAAAAGAAGCCACCAAAAATTCCTTAAAAAATCAAAAAAATCCCAAAAAAATCTCCAAAAATCCCCAAAAAATCCCAAAAAATTCCCAAAAAATTCCCAAATCCCCCTCTTTGTCGCCAGGTGGTGGCGCTGTCGCTGCTGGTGGCCTCGGGGGAGGTTCTGGAATGTTCCGGCTCGCTGAACCCCGAGCTGTTCGGGGCGGCGCGGCTGCACCTGGGGGCGCTGGGATCCAAAATTTTAAATCATCTCCCAAAAAGAAAAATTTGAAAATCCCAAGAAAATTTTTTAAAAAAATAATAAAAAAGCCAGAATTTTTTTTAATTCCTGAAAAATAAAAAACCACAAAAAATACACCAAAAAATCTCCAAATATCAAAAAAAATCCCAAAAAAATTTAGCCCAAAAAACCACCAAAAGTAAAAAAAATCCGCAAATATCCCAAAAACATTTTAAAAATTCACCAAAAATTCCCAAAAAATTCCAAAAAAATCCCAAAATATTAAAAAAAATCTGCAGAAATTTCCACAAAAACTGCCCCAAATATTAAAAAAAAAAAAGCCACCAAAAATTCCTTAAAAAATTCAAAAAAAATCTCAAAAAATCCCCCAAAAATCCCTAAAAAATCCCCCAAAAATCCCCAAAAATTCCCAAAAAATTCCCAAATCCCCCTTTTTGTCGCCAGGTGGTGGCGCTGTCGCTGCTGGTGGCCTCGGGGGAGGTTCTGGAATGTTCCGGCTCGCTGAACCCCGAGCTGTTCGGGGCGGCGCGGCTGCACCTGGGGGCGCTGGGCGTCGTCCTGGACGTCACCTTCCAGTGCGTGCCCGAATTCCGGCTGCGCGAGGTCGCCTTCCCCTCCACCCTCACCCAGGTACGCAGCTCCCGGAATTCCCAACATTTCCTGGAATTTGCTCGGGAATGTGGGGGAAAATTCCCGAAATTTCCTGAGGAGTCAGGAAAAAAATCTGGGAATTCCCGCTCGCAATTTCCTCGGGAAGGAAGGAAAAAAAATACTGGAGTTTTCTCGGGTATGAGGAAAAATTCCCGTCAGGAATTTCCTTGGGAAGGAGGGAAAAACTGGGAATTCCTGCCTGGAATTTCCTCAGGAATGGGGGAAAATTCCCGGAATTCCGTCTGTGTGAGGTCGCCTTCCCCTCCACCCTCACCCAGGTACGCAGCTCCCGGAATTCCCAACATTTCCACGGAAAAATTCCCAAAGTTTCCTCAGGAATTTCCTCAGGAATCAGGAAAAAACTCTGGGAATTCCCACTCGCAATTTCCTTGGGAAGGAGAAAAAGAGTTCTTGGAATTTCCTCTGGAATGAGGGAACATTCCTGGAATTCCCGTCAGGAATTTCCTTGGGAATGATGGAAAAAACTCTGGGAATTCCCGCTCAGAATTGAGGAAAAAGTCGGGGAATTCCTTGGGAATGAGGAAAAATTCCTGGAATTCCTGCCAGGAATTTCCTCAGGAATCAGGAAAAAACTCTGGGAATTCCCGCTTGCAATTTCCTCAGGAAGGAAGGAAAAAAAATACTGGCATTTCCTCCGGAATGAGGAAAAATTCCTGGAATTCCCGTCAGGAATTTCCTTGGGAATGACGGAAAAAACTCTGGGAATTCCCGCTCAGAATTTCCCTGGGAATGAGGGAAAAACTCCTGGAGTTTCAGCTCGGAATGTCCTCAGGAATGAGGGAAAAAACTCTTGGATTTCCTTGGGAATTTCCTCAGGAATGAGGAAAAATTCCTGGAATTCCCACCCGGAATTTCCTTGGGAAGGAGGGAAAAACTGGGAATTCCTGCCTGGAATTTCCTCAGGAATGGGGGAAAATTCCCGGAATTCCGTCTGTGTGAGGTCACCTTCCCCTCCACCCTCACCCAGGTGCGCAACTCCCAGAATTCCCAAAATTTCCCTGGGAATATTCCCAAAATTTCCTCAGGAATTTCCTCAGGAATCAGGAAAAAACTCTGGGAATTCCCATTCAGAACTGAGGAAAAGGTCTGGGAATTCCTGCACAGAATTTCCTTGGGAAAGAGGAAAAATTTCTGGAATTCCTGCCAGGAATTTCCTCAGGAATTTCCTCAGGAATCAGGAAAAAACTCTGGGAATTCCCGCTCACAATTTCCTCAGGAAGGAAGGAAAAAAAACCACTGGAATTTCCTCCAGAATGAGGAAAAATTCCTGGAATTCCCATCAGGAATTTCTTTGGGAATGATGGAAAAAACTCTGAGAATTCCCACTCAGAATTGAGGAAAAAGTCTGGGAATTCCCACCCAGAATTTCCTTGGGAATGAGGAAAAAATTCCTGGAATTTCCTCGGGAATTTCCTCAAGAATGGGGAAAATTCTGGGAATTTCCTCAGGAATTTCTGCAAGAATCAGGAAAAAACTCCCAGAATTTCCTTGGGAATAGGAAAAAAAATTCCTGGAATTCTGGTTGGGAATTTTCTCAGGATGGGGGAAAAAAACTCCAGGAATTCCCACTCCCATCTCAGATTTCTCCCCTTGGAACTTCCTCGGGAAGGAGGGAAAAAAATTCCTGGAATTTCCTCAGGAATGATGAAAATTCCCCCAATTCTGACCATGCAAGGTCACCTTCCCCTCCACCCTCAGACTCCTCAAATTCCTGGGATTTTCCGTCATTTTCTCAGGAATGAGGGAATTTCCTGGATCCTTTCCCACTTTCCTGAAATCCTTTCTCACTTTTCCTGAATCCTTTCCCACATTCCCTGGATCCTTTCCCACATTCCCTGAATCCTTTCCCACTTTTCCTGAATCCTTTCCCACATTCCCTGAATCCTTTCCCACATTCCCTGAATCCTTTCCCACTTTTCCTGCATTTCCCGTCCCTTTCCCTGCATCATTCCCACCTTTTCCCTTCCTTTCCCACATTCCCCAAATCCTTTCCCACTTTTCCCCCATCCTTCAGGATTTTCCCTCCATCCTTTCCCACATTCCCTGGATCTTTTCCCATTTTCCATTCATCCTTTTCCCAATTTTCCTGCCTCTCCCAACCCAATCCCTCCATCATTCCCACCTTTTCCCACCCTTTCCATCCTTTCCCTAAATTCTTTCCCTTTCCCCTAAATCCTTTCCCACATTCCCTAAATCCTTTCCCACCTTTTCCCAAAATCCTTTCCCACTTTTCCTCCATCCTCCAGGATTTCCTCTCCATCCTCTCCCACATTCCCTGGATCCTCCCCTGCATTTTCCAACCCTTTCCCTGCATCCTCTCCCACTTTTCCTGCCTCTTCCTGCACCTCCCTGGATCCTTTCCCACATTCCCAAAACCCTTTCCCACTTTTCCTGCCTCTCCCAACCCAATCCCTCCACCCTTTCCCACATTCCTGAAATCCTTTCCCACTTTTCCTAAACCCTCCAGGAATTTTCCTCCGTGGTTTCCCACATTCCCTGAATCCTTTCCCACATTCCCTGAATCCTTTCCCACATTCCCTGAATCCTTTCCCACATTCCCTGGATCCTTTCCCACTTTTCCTGCATTTCCCACCCCTTTCCCTGCAGCATTCCCACCTTTTCCCTTCCTTTCCCACTTTCTCCTGAAATCCTTTCCCACTTTTCCCCCATCTTCCAGGATTTCCCCTCCATCCTTTTCCACATTCCCTGGATCTTTTCCCTTTTTCCCTTCATCCTTTTCCCAATTTTCCTGCCTCTCCCAACCCTTTCTCTCCATCATTCCCACCTTTCTCCATCCTTTCCATCCTTTCCCTCCATCCTTTCCCACATTCCCTGGATCTTTTCCCTTTTTCCCTTCATCCTTTTCCCAATTTTCCTGCCTCTCCCAGCCCTTTCCCTCCATCCACTCCCACCTTTTTCCATCCTTTCCCTCCTCTCCCTAAATTATTTCCCTTTCCCCAAAATTCTTTCCCCACCTTCCCTAAATCCTTTCCCACCTTTTCCCAAAATCCTTTTCCCCTTTTCCTCCATCCTCCAGGATTTTTCCCTCCATCCTTTCCCACATTCCCTGGATCCTTTCCCTCTTTCCTTCCCCCTTTCCCACATTCCCTGGATGTTTTCCCTGTTTCCCTCCATCCTTTCCCACATTCCCTGGATCCTTTTCCCTCTCTCCTGCATTTTCCAGCCCATTCCCTGAATCCTCTGCCACATTCCCAAAATCCTTTCCCACTTTTCCTCCATCCTCCAGGATTTTTCCCTCCATCCTTTCCCACATTCCCAGGATCTTTTCCCTTTTTTCTCCATCCTTTCCCACATTCCCTGGATGCTTTTTCCCACTGCCCTGATTTTTCAAACCCATTCCCTGGATTCTTTCCCTGCCTTTTCCCAAAATCCTTTCCCACCTTCCCTGAATCCTCCAGGATTTTTCCCTCCATCTTTTCCCACATTCCCTGGATGCTTTTTCCCACTGCCCTGATTTTTCAAGCCCATTCCCTGGATTCTTTCCCACTTTTCCCAAAATCCTTTCCCACTTTTCCTCCATCCTCCAGGATTTTCCCTCCATCCTTTCCCACATTCCCTGGATCCTCTCCTGCATTTTCCAACCCTTTCCCTGCATCCTCTCCCACTTTTCCTGCCTCTTCCTGCACCTCCCTGGATCCTTTCCCACATTCCCAAAACCCTTTCCCACTTTTCCTGCCTCTCCCAACCCAATCCCTCCACCCTTTCCCACATTCCTGAAATCCTTTCCCACTTTTCCTAAACCCTCCAGGAATTTTCCTCCATGGTTTCCCACATTCCCGGAATCCTTTCCCACATTCCCTGGATCCTTTCCCACATTCCCTGGATCCTTTCCCACTTTTCCTGCATTTCGCACCCCTTTCCCTGCAGCATTCCCACCTTTTCCCTTCCTTTCCCACTTTCTCCTGAAATCCTTTCCCACTTTTCCCCCATCTTCCAGGATTTCCCCTCCATCCTTTCCCACATTCCCTGGATCCTTTCCCTTTTTCCCTTCATCCTTTTCCCAATTTTCCTGCCTCTCCCAACCCTTTCTCTCCATCATTCCCACCTTTCTCCATCCTTTCCATCCTTTCCCTCCATCCTTTCCCACATTCCCTGGATCTTTTCCCTTTTTCCCTTCATCCTTTTCCCAATTTTCCTGCCTCTCCCAGCCCTTTCCCTCCATCCATTCCCACCTTTTTCCATCCTTTCCCTCCTCTCCCTAAATTATTTCCCTTTCCCCAAAATTCTTTCCCCACCTTCCCTAAATCCTTTCCCACCTTTTCCCAAAATCCTTTTCCCCTTTTCCTCCATCCTCCAGGATTTTTCCCTCCATCCTTTCCCACATTCCCTGGATCCTTTTTCCCACTGCCCTGATTTTTCAAACCCATTCCCTGGATTCTTTCCCCCGCTTTTCCCAAAATCCTTTCCCACTTTTCCTCCATCCTCCAGGACTTTCCCTCCATCCTTTCCCACATTCCCAGGATCTTTTCCCTCTTTCCCTCCATCCTTTCCCACATTCCCTGGATCCTTTCCCTCTTTCCCTCCATCCTTCCCCACATTCCCAGGATCTTTCCCCTCTTTCCCTCCCCCTTTCCCACATTTTCCATCCTTTCCCACCCTCCCCAAACCCCCCAGCCCTTTCCCACCCCCTTTTCCCACTTTCCCCAAATCCTTTCCCGCTTTTCCCACCTCCCTTCCATTCCCTCCCGCTTTCCCCCCACCCCCCACCATTTTCCTCCCCCGCATTCCCGGGATCTTTCCCCCCTCCCCCCCCCCCCATTCCCAGGGATTCAATTCCCGAATTCTCCCTCCCGCGGGGCCAAGGACGGGCAGGACTCAGCATTCCCGGGTTCCCGCGGGCGGGAGCGGCCGCTGCGCTTTGCCGGGAGCAGCTTTGGATTCCCGGCACTTCAAAGGGCGGCGGAGCGCGGCCGGAGCCTTTGAGGGATAATTCCGCCTTCCGCAGTTATTCCAAGCGCCGCCGGAGCCCTTGGAATGATCCCGGCTCCTCCGACCTTCCCGGGACACGCGCGGGGAGCCGGGAACCGCCGGGAATTGCGGCCCGCCCGGGAATTCCACCCCAAATCCCGGTTTTTTATGGAATTCTCTGCATTTCCTGCCTGGGGTGGGATCCATCCTCATCCCCAATCCTCTCCGGGAAGGAATTTCGGGATTTCTCTGAAGTTTGGGACTCCACTTCCCTTTTCCATCCCCAAATTCCATAAAAATCTCTCAGGATGGATCCCGAGCATCCTTGATCCCAGAATCCTGGAATTCCATTGATGGGATCCATAGATCTCAAATCCAATCTCATTCCAACCCCACAATCCCGGGATTTTCCAGCCTTTCCTTGCACACTGGATTTTTTATGGATTTCTCTGCATTTCCTGCCTGGGGTGGGATTCATCCCCATCCCAAATCCTCTCTGGGAAGGAATTTTGGGATCCAGGGCCTTCCCTGGGAATTGGGGACTCCAGGAAGGGTCTCCCTTCCCTTTCCCATCCCCCAATTCCATTAAAATCCCCTGGGATGGATCCCGAGCATCCTTGATCCCAGAATCCTGGAATCCCATTGTTGGGATCCATGGACCTCAAATCCAATCTCATTCTGATCCCAAAGTCCCGGGATTTTCCAGCTTTTCCTTGGACACTGTCAGGGATCCAGGGATTCTCTGGGAATTGCAGCCCAGCTGGGAATTCCACCCCAAATCCCATTATTTTATGGAATTCTCTGCATTTCCTGCCTGGGGTGGGATCCATCCCCATCCCGAATCCTCTCCGGGAAGGAATTTCGGGATCCAGGGGCTTCCCTGGGAATTGGGGACTCCAGGAAGGGTCTCCCTTCCCTTTTCCATCCCTGAATCCCATAAAAATCTCCTGGGATGGATTCCGAGCATCCTTGATCCCAGAATCCTGGAATTCCATTGTTGGGATCCATAGATCTCAAATCCAATCTCATTCTGATCCCAAAATCCCGGGATTTTCCAGCCTTTCCTTGCACACTGCCGGGGATTCTCTGGGAATTGCAGCCAGGCCAGGAATTCCACCCCAAGATCCCACTTTTTATGGAATTCTCTGCATTTCCTGCCTGGCACTGGATCCATCCCCATCCCAAATCCTCTCCGGGAAGGAATTTTGGGATCCAGGGGCTTCACTGGGACTCCAGGAAGGGTCTCCCTTCCCTTTTCCATCTCCAAATTCCATTAAAATCCCTCAGGATGGATCCTTCATCCCAGGTACCCAGAATTCTTGGGATGGGATCCCTGGACCTTCAATCCCATCCCATTCCAACCCCACAGTCCCGGGATTTTCCAGCCTTTCCTTGCACACTGGATTTTTTATGGAATTCTCTGCATTTCCTGCCTGGGGTGGGATTCATCCCCATCCCAAATCCTCTCCGGGAAGGAATTTCGGGATTTCTCTGAAGTTTGGGACTCCACTTCTCTTTTCCATCCCCAAATTCCATAAAAATCTCCTGGGATGGATCCTGAGCATCCCTGATCCCAGAATCCTGGAATTCCATTGTTGGGATCCATAGATCTCAAATCCAATCTCATTCTGATCCCAAAATCCTGGGATTTTCCAGCCTTTCCTTGCACACTGCCGGGGATTCTCTGGGAATTGCAGCCAGGCCAGGAATTCCTTCCCAAGATCCCATTTTTCAGGGAATTCTCTCCATTCCCAGCCTGGGGTTGGATCCATCCCCTTCCCGACTCCTCTCCGGGAAGGAATTTTGGGAACTCCCTGGGATTTGGGACTCTATTTTTCTTTTCCATCCCTGAATTCCATAAAAATCCCTCGGGATGGATCCTGAGTGTCCTTGACCCCGGAATACTGGAATTCCATTGTTGGGATCCATGGACCTTCAATCCCATCCCATTTCAATCCCACAATCCCATAACATTTTATGGAATTCAGGGATGGAAAAGGGAAGTGGAGTCCCAAACTTCAGAGAAATCCCGAAATTCCTTCCCAGAGAGGATTCGGGATGGGGATGAATCCCACCCCAGGCAGGAAATGCAGAGAATTCCATGAAAAAATCCAGTGTGCAAGGAAAGGCTGGAAAATCCCGGGATTTTGGGATCAGAATGGGATTGGATTTGAGGTCCATGGATCCCAACAATGGAATTCCAGGATTCTGGGATCAAGGACGCTCGGGATCCATCCTGAGGGATTTTTATGGAATTTGGGGATGGAAAAGGGAAGTAGAGTCCCAAATTTCAGAGAAATCCCAAAATTCCTTCCCGGAGAGGATTCGGGATGGGGATGAATCCCACCCCAGGCAGGAAATGCAGAGAATTCCATAAAAAAACGGGATTTGGGGTGGAATTCCCGGCGGGGCTGCAATTCCCGGCGGTTCCCGGCTCCCCGCGCGTGTCCCGGGAAGGTCGGAGGAGCCGGGATCATTCCAAGGGCTCCGGCGGCGCTTGGAATAACTGCGGAAGGCGGAATTATCCCTCAAAGGCTCCGGCCGCGCTCCGCCGCCCTTTGAAGTGCCGGGAATCCAAAGCTGCTCCCGGCAAAGCGCAGCGGCCGCTCCCGCCCGCGGGAACCGGGAATGCTGAGTCCTGCCCGTCCTTGGCCCCGCGGGAGGGAGAATTCGGGAATTGAATCCCTGGGAATGGGGGGGGGGGGGGGAATGGGGGGAAAGATCCCGGGAATGCGGGGGAGGAAATGGTGGGGGGTGGGGGGAAAGCGGGAGGGAATGGAAGGGAGGTGGGAAAAGCGGGAAAGGATTTGGGGAAAGTGGGAAAAGGGGGTGGGAAAGGGCTGGGGGGTTGGGGGAGGGTGGGAAAGGATGGAAAATGTGGGAAAGGGGGAGGGAAAGAGGGGAAAGAGCCAGGGAATGTGGGAAAGGGGGAGGGAAAAAGGGAAAACATCCAAGGAATGTGGGAAAGGATGGAGGGAAAATCCTGGAGGATGGAGGAAAAGTGGGAAAGGATTTTGGGAAAAGGGGGGGGAAAGAATCCAGGGAATGGGTTTGAAAAATCAGGGCAGTGGGAAAAAGGATCCAGGGAATGTGGGAAAAGGTGGAGGAAAAAGGGAAAATAATCCAGGAAATGTGGGAAAGGATTTATGGGAAAGGGAAAGAATTTTGGGGGAAAGGGTGGGAAAAGGTGGGAGTGGATGGAGGGAGAGGGTTGGGAGAAGCAGGAAAATTGGGAAAGGATGAAGGGAAAAAGGGAAAATATCCAGGGAATGTGGGAAAGGATGGAGGGAAAATCCTGGAGGATGGGGGAAAAGTGGGAAAGGATTTCAGGAGAAAGTGGGAAAGGAAGGGAAAAGGTGGGAATGCTGCAGGGAAAGGGGTGGGAAATGCAGGAAAAGTGGGAAAGGATTCAGGGAATGTGGGAAAGGATCCAGGGAATGTGGGAAACCATGGTGGAAAATTCCTGGAGGGTTTAGGAAAAGTGGGAAAGGATTTCAGGAATGTGGGAAAGGGTGGAGGGATTGGGTTGGGAGAGGCAGGAAAAGTGGGAAAGGGTTTTGGGAATGTGGGAAAGGATCCAGGGAGGTGCAGGAAGAGGCAGGAAAAGTGGGAGAGGATGCAGGGAAAGGGTTGGAAAATGCAGGAAAAGTGGGAAAGGATTTTGGGAAAAGGTGGGAATGATGGAGAGAAAGGGTTGGGAGAGGCAGGAAAAGTGGGAAAGGATGAATCACATCCCTGGGGAATGTGGGGGGGGCGGCTTTTCCCGGGAATTCGGGACCCCGGGAGGGGCCAAGGAAAGGTTGGAAGGGTGGGAATGGGATGGGATTGGGGATCTGTGGATCCCTTCTGAGGAATTCCAGGATTCTGGGATCCAGGATCCATCCCGAGGGGTTTTTATAGAATTTATGGGAAGTGGAGTCCCAAATTCCCAGGGAAATCCCAAAATTCCTTCCCAGAGAGGAGTCAGGATGGGGCTGGATCTGATGCCAGGCTGGGAATGGAGGGAATTCCCTGGGAAAGGGGGAAGTGGGATTTTGGGAATGAGTTCCCGGCTGGGCTGGAATTCCCAAAAATCCCTGGGAGTGTCCAAGGAAAGGCTGGAAAATTCCCAGATGTCGGGATTGGAATGGGATGGGATTGAAAGTCCATGGATCCCATCCCAAATCCCTGGGAGTGTCCAAGGAAAGGTTGGAGGGGTGGGAATGGGGTGGGATTGAAGGTTCATGGATCCCCCTGAGGAATTCCAGGATTTTGAGATCCAGGATCCATCCCGAGGGGGTTTTGTGGGATTTATGGGAAGTGGAGCCCCAAATTCCCAGGGAAATCCCAAAATTCCTTCCCAGAGAGGAGTTGGGATGGGGCTGGATCTGATGCCAGGCTGGGAATGGAGGGAATTCCCTGGGAAAGGGGGAATGGGATTTTGGGAATGAATTCCTGCCTGGGCTGGAATTCCCAGAAAATCCTTGGGAATGTCCTAGGAAAGGTTGGAAAATCCCAGGATTTTGGGGTGGGACTGAAAATCCATGGATCCCATCCCAAACCATTCCAGGATTCTGTTCCGTTCTCCCACCTCCTTTCCCTAAGGGACAATTCCTCGGAATATTTCCTGAAATAATTTCCTGGAAATATTTCATGGAAATATTCCCTGGGAATAATTTCCTGGGCGTCTTTTTTGGGAATAGTTTCTGGGAATGATTTCCTGGGAATAATTAATGGAAATATTTCCTGGGAATAAATCCTAGGAAAAATTCCTGGGAATATTTCCTGGGAATAATTTCCTGGGCATCTTTTTGGGGAATGTTTTCTGGGAATGATTACCTGGGAATATTTCCTGGGAATAATTTCCTTGGAAATATCCCATTGGAATTGAGTTCCATTTCCATTGGATCCCAGCCCCATTCCCATTGGATCCCATCCCAAAATTCCCATTGGATCCCATCCCAAATTCCCACTGGATCCAAACTCCAATTCCCATTAGGTCCCATCCCAAATTCCCATTGGATCCAAACTCCAATTCCCATTAGGTCCCATCCCAAATTCCCATTGGATCCAGCTCCATTCCCAGTGGATCCAAACCCAAAATCCCATTGGATCCCATCCCAAATTCCCGCTGGATCGCACCCCAAATTCCCATTGGAATTCAGCCCCAATTCCCATTGGAATTGAGCTCCATTCCCATTGGATCCAAACCCCAATTCCCACTGGATCCCAAACCCCAATTCCCATTGGATCCCAAACCCCAATTCCCAATGGATCCAAACCCCAATTCCCATTGGAATTGAGCTTGATTCCCACTGGATCCAAACCCAAAATCCCATTGGATCCCATCCCAAATTCCCATTAGATCAAAACCCAAATTCCATTTGGATCCAAACCCCAAATTCCCACTGGATCCCATCCCAAATTCCCATTGGATCCAGCCCCATTCCCAATGGATCCCATCCCGAATTCCCACTGGATCCAAACCCCAATTCCCATTAGATCAAAACCCAAATTCCAATTGGATCCAAACCCAAATTCCCATTGGATCCAGCTCCATTCCCATCGGATCCCATCCCAAATTCCCATTGGATCCAAACCCAAATTCCCATTGGATCCAGCCCCATTCCCAATGGATCCAAACCCCAAATTCCCATTGGATCTCAACCCAAATTCCCATTGGATCCAAACCCCAAATTCCCATTGGAATTGAACTCCATTCCCATTGGATCAAAACCCAAATTCCCATTGGATCCCATCCCAAATTCCCACTGGATCCAAACCACAATTCCCATTGGATCCCATCCCCAATTCCCATTAGATTCCAGCCCCAAATTCCCATTGGATCCCAGATTTTTGCATCACTGCCCCCACCCCAAGCAGAGAATTCCCAGCTCCCAAATCCTGGGAATCCTCTGAGCTTCCCCCACCCCCCCATTCCCGACATTCCCACTCCGGAAAACCGGGAATGACCTCCGACCTTTTCCCGTTTTCCCGCTGGCTCCAGGTCCTGGATCAGCTGGACGAGCACCTGAGGAATTCCCAATATTTCCGCTTCCTGTGGTTCCCGCACACCGAGAACGTCCGGATCATCTACCAGGATCCCACCGACCAGGCGAGGATCCCCAAAATCCCGGGAATTCCCGGGATCCAGCAGTGCCGGGGCTGGATTGTGGGAACGGATCCCGAAAAATCCCGGGAATTTCCGAGATCTGGCAATTCCAGGGATGGATTTTGGGATTGGGCTCCAGGAATCCCAGGAATTGCCAAAATCCCACAATTCCAGGGACGGATTTTGGGCAGGAATTCCAGGATTTTGGGGACAGATCCCAAAAATATCCCGGGAATTTCAGAGTTCCTGGCAATTCCAAGGATCTATTTTGGGTCGGAATTCCAGGATTTTTGGAATTCCAGGTTTTCCAAGCTCCTGGAAATTCCAGAGACAGATTTTGGGATGGGAATTATTGGATTTTGGGAATGAATCCCAAAAAATCCCATTAATTTCTGGGATCTGGCAATTCCAGGGGTGGATTTTGAATGGGAATTCCAGGATTTTGGGGACAGATCCCAAAAATATCCCGGGAATTTCAGAGCTCCTGGCAATTCCAGGGATAGATTTTGGGTGGGAATTCCAGGATTTTGGGAATGGTTCTCCAAAAATCCCGAGATTTTCCAAGATCCCACAGTTCCAGGGATGGATTTTGGGCAGGAATTCCAGGATTTTGGGAATAGATCCTTAAAAATCCTGGGAATTCCCAAGATCCAGGAATTCCAGGGGTGGATTTTAGGCAGGAATTCCAGGATTTTGGGAATGCATCTCTGAAAATCGCGGGAATTTCAGAGCTCCTGGCAATTCCAGCCGTGGATTTGGGATGGGAATTACAAAATTTTGGGAATTCCAGGTTTTCCGAGCTCCTGGCAATTCCAGGGATAGATTTTGGGTGGGAATTCCAGGATTTTGGTAATTTGTGCCTGGAATTCTGGGATTTTGCAAGCTGATGGAATTCCAGGGATGGATTTTGGGCGGGAAGAAGAATTTTGGGAATGGGCTCTGGGAATTTTTTCCAGAGCTGGGTTTTGCCCCACCGTGGAATATTTGGAATTTTGGGATCCCAGGATTCTGCAGCCCCCCTCTCCTGGGTGGATCCCGTTCCTCAATTCCCACTTTGTCGAATCCCTAAAATCCCTGAAATCCTTAAAATTCCCCAAATCCCTAAAATCTGTTGTTTTCCCATGGGATTTGCAGCCTCCCAGATCCTCCTCCAGCTGGTTTTGGGATTACGCTGTGGGATATTATCTCCTGGAATTCCTGCTCTGGATCAGGTAGGAAAATCCCAAACCCTAAAAATCCTGAAAATTCTGAACATCCCAAATCCCCCAAACCCCAAAATTCCCAAACCCCAAATCCCAAAAATGCCAAATTCCAACTTCCAACTCCTAAATCCCCAAAATCTTGAAAATTCCAAAAATCCCAAAAATTCCAAATGTCCCAAATCCCCCAAAACTCAAAAATCCCAAACGCCAATTCCCAACTCCCAAATTCCTGAAAATCCCCAAAATCCTAAATCCCCCAAACCCCAAATCCTGAATTTTAGCTCCAAGGTCCCAAAAATCCAAAAAATCCCAAATCTCCCAAACCCCAAATCCCAAAAAATCCCAAATCCCAAACTCCAAATCCTCTCAGTTTTTCCAGGAAAGTGATGAAATCCCGGGAAAAGGCCAGGAACGGGATCAGATCCCTTTGGGATTGGGATCATAGGAATTGGGTTTGGGGTCAGGATTGGGATTGGGATGAGAATCCAGATTGGGATTTTGATTGAGATCAAGACTGGGATTGGGATCGGGATCAGAATTGGGATCAGTATTGAGATTGGGATCAGGATTGGGGTTGGGATCATTGGGATTGGGGTTGGGGTTGGGATCAGGATTGGGATCATTGGGATCAGGATCTGGATCATTGGGATCGGGACTGGGATTAGGATCAGATTGGATCAGTATCGGGATTGGAATCTGGTTCGGGATTAGGTTTGGGATTAGGATCGGGATTGGGACTGGGGTTAGGATTGGAATTGGGATAGGATCGGGATTACAGTCAGGATTGGGATTGGGATTGGGATTGGGATTGGGATTAGGATTGGAATTGCGATTCAGGTTGGAATTAGGATCGGGATCAGGATTGGGATCCGGACGGAGATCAGGATCAGAACTGGGATCAGTACTGGGATTGGAAGTGGGATTGGGATCGGGATGAGGATTGGAATTTTCCAAGCCTGGTTTTATCCCGATTTTCTCCCTGTGCTGGGATTTTTTTGGGGGTTTTTAGGGAACATTCCTGGGAAAAGAGGAATTTTGGGAATTGCTGCTTTTCCAGGGATGGGATTCCAGGCTGGGGCTTCGCTGCCCTCTGCTGTCCACAGAAATTATGGAATTTTTCCGGCTGGAAAAACCAAATCCAGGAATTTTCCCATGTCCATAATTTCATGGATGCATGGAATTATTTGGGCTGGAAAAATCAAATCCAAGAATTCTCCCAGCCCTGATCCATTATCCCAAATGTCATGGATTCATGGAATTTTTCAGGCTGGAAAAGCCAAATCCAGGAATTTCCCCATGTCCCGAATTTCACGAATTCATGGAGTTTTTGGGGATGGAAAAACCAAATCCAGGAATTTTCCTGCCCTGATCCATGCCTGGAATTTCATGGATTTGAAATCCCAGTGGGAATGGGAATTCCAAAAATTCCAAGCCGGTCCCGAGATGGGAATTTTGGATCAAAGGAGATTTTTTGGGATGGGTTTGGATGTGGGAATGTCCCGAGGATTGGGATCTAAAAGGATCCAGAGGATTTGGAAAAGAGGGATTTGGAGAAAATAAGGATTTTGGGAAAAGAGGGATTTTGGGAAATCTTGGAATTCTGTCAAGGGATCCAAGCAGACAAAAAAAAAGGGGGGAAATGGGGGAAAAGTGGATTTTTGGGATGGAATTCCCAGCTGGGAGGGAATTCCCAGAAAATCCCTGGATCCCTGGCAATGTCCAAGGAAAGGTTGGGAAATCCCGGGATTTTGGGATTCGAATGGGATGGGATTTGAGATCAGTGGATCCCATCCATCCCAAGAATTCCAGGATTCTGGGATCCAGGACCCATCCTGAGGGATTTTTATGGAATTTGAGGATGGAAAAGGGAAATGGAGCCCTGAATTCCCAAAATTCCCTCTCAAGGAGGAGTTGGGAAGATGATGGATCCGGTCCCAGGCTGGGAATGGAGAGAATTCCCTGGGAAAATGGGGAGAAATTTCGGAAGGAATTCCCGGCTGGGCTGGAATTCCCAGAGAATCCCTGGGAGCAATCAAGGAAACCATGGAATGTTTCCCCGCCCACGGAATGGGATTTCAGCTCCATGAATCCCACCCGAACCATTCCAGCGTCCCCTGATCCTCCCCCAGCCGTTTTCCGCTCCCTCCCCGCCCTTGGCGGATTTTTGGGAAGCTGAATTCCCGGTTTTTCCCGGCAGCTCCTTCTTCCCCGGCCTGGTGTCCTGGATCAACCGCGCCTTCTTCCGGCTCCTCTTCAGCTCCCGCTCGGAAAGCGTCGACCGCAGCCACCGGATCCTCAACTACGAGTGCCGCTTCCGCCAGCACGTCCAGGACTGGGCCATCCCCATGTAATTCCCAGATCCCGGTCCATTCCCATGGGAATTCCTAGATCCCAGTCCAGGGTTGGGACATTCCCAGGGAAATTCCCAAATCCCGGTGCTTTTCCATGGGAATTCCATGATCCCAGTCCAGGACTGGGCCATCCCTATGTAATTCCCAGATCCCGCTCCTTTTCCATGGGAATTCCTGAATCTCAGTCCAGGACTGGGCCATTCCCACATAATTCCCTGATCCCAGTCAATTCCCAAGGGAATTCCATCATCCCAGTCCAGGACTGGGCCATCCCCATGTAATTCCCAGACCCCGGTGCTTTTCCATGGGTATTCCATGATCCCAGTCTATTCCCAAGGGAATTCCCAGATCCCCGTCCATTCCCATGGGAATTCCTGAATCCCAGTCCAGGGTTGGCCATCCCCATTTAATTCCCAGATCCTGGTGCTTTTCCATGGGAATTCCATGGTCCCAGTCCATTCCCACGCAATTCCCTGATCCCAGTCAATTCCCAAAGGAATTCCCAAATCTTGGTTTATTTCCATGGAAATTCTATTATTCCAACCCAGGACTGGGCCATCCCCATGTAATTCCCAGATCCTGGTGCTTTTCCCATGGGAATTCCATGGTCCCAGTCCATTCCCACGCAATTCCCTGATCCCAGTCAATTCCCAAAGGAATTGCCAGATCTTGGTTTATTTCCATGGAAATTCTATTATCCCAACCCAGGACTGGGCTATCCCCATGTAATTCCCAAATCCCAGTGCTTTTCCATGGGAATTCCATGGTCCCAGTCCAGGGTCGGGACATTCCCATGGAAATTCCCAAATTCCAGTCCTTTTCCATGGGAATTCCCAGATCCCAGTCCATTCCCACGCAATTCCCTGATCCCAGTCAATTCCCAATGGAATTCCATGATCGCAGTCCATTCCCATGGGAATTCCCCAATCCCGGTCCTTTTCCATGGGGGTTCCCAGATCCCAGTCCAGGATTGCATCATTCCCATGGAATTCCAAATCCCATCCCTTTCCTGGGATCTTCTCAAACCCAAAATTCCCTGGATGAGGAACAAATCCATGGAAAGAGGGACCTGGACTAGGGACAACATTCCCATTGGGAATATTTCCATGGAGATCCCTCCAGATCCCAATCCCAGGATCCCAAACCCACGCCACTCCAAATCCCAGATCCGTATGATCCCATGGGAAGAACGTTCCAGAACACTCCCCAAATTCCAGGATTTCCATGGGATGGAGATCCCTCCAGACCCCAATATCCGGATCCCAAACCCATCCCACTCCAAATCCCAGATCCATGTGATCCCACGGGAAGAACATTCCAGAACACTCCCAGAATTCCGGGAATTCCACAGGATGGGATCTCCCTCCCTTCCGTTCACCGGGAATTTTTTTCTTTCCGGGAGCAGCGGGAAAACCAAGGAGGCGCTGCTGGAGCTGAAGGCGGAGCTGGACCGGAATCCCGGGATCGGCGCCCACTTCCCGGTGGAGATCCGCTTCTGCCGGCGGGACGAGATCCCGCTGAGCCCCTGCTTCCGGCGGGACAGCTGCTACATCAACGTCATCATGTACAGGTGGGACCCGCCCGGAGAGCCCCAAACCCACAGGAAAGGGGGGCTGGAGTTGGGACACCACTCCCACCGGGAATGTTTGCGTGGGATCCCTGCAGGTCCCAATCCCAGGATCCCAAACCCGGGGAAAGAGGGGTCTGCCAAGGGTTCACCATTCCCACCAGGAATGTTTGCATGAGATCCCCGCAGATCCCAGTCCTGGGATCCCAAACCCATTGGAAAAGGAGGCACCATTCCCACTGGGAATCTGACCATGGAGATCTCTCCCGATCCCAATCCTGGGACCCCAAATCCATGGGAAGAGGGGTCTGCCAAGGGTTCACCATTCCCACCAGGAATGTTTGCATGGGATCCCTGCAGATCCCAGTCCTGGGATCCCAAACCCATGGGAAGAGGAATCTGTCTTGGGTTCACCATTCCCACCAGGAATGTTTCCATGGGATCCCTGCAGATCCCAGTCCTGGGATCCCGAATCCATGGGAAAGGGAGACACTATTCCCATAGGGAATCTGGGCATGGAGAACCCTGCAGATCCCAATCCCAGGATCCAAAATCCATTCCCTCTCCCATCACTTTCCTGGGATCTTCCCCAGCCCAGAATTCCCTGGATGAGGAACCAGTCCATAGGAACAGGGATCTGCCATGGGGTCACAATTCCCATCTGGAATATTTCCATGGGATCCCTCCAGATCCTGATTTTGAGGTCCCAAACCCATGGGAAAAGGGATCTGTCTTGGGTTCACCATTCTCACCCGGAATATTTCCATGGGACCCCTGCAGATCCCAATCCCTGGATCCCAAACCCATTCCTTGTCCCAGCCCTTTCCTGGCATCTCCTGCAGCCTGGAATTCCCTGAATGAGGAACCAATCCATGGGAAGAGGAATCTGGATTTGGGACATCATTCCCACCGGGAATCTGGGCATGGAGATCCCTCTAGGTCCCAACCCCTGGATCCTGAATCCATGGGAAGAGGGGTCTGCCAAGGGTTCACCATTCCCACCAGGAATGTTTCCATGGGATCCCCGCAGATCCCAATCCCAGGATCCCAAATCCATGGGAAGAGGGGTCTGCCAAGGGTTCACCATTCCCACCAGGAATGTTTGCATGGGATCCCTTCAGATCCCAATCCCTGGATCCCAAACCCATTGGAAAAGGAGGCACCATTCCCACCGGGAATCTGGGCATGGAGATCTCTCCAGATCCCAATCCTGGGACCCCAAATCCATGGGAAGAGGGGTCTGCCAAGGGTTCACCATTCCCACCAGGAATGTTTGCATGGGATCCCTGCAGATCCCAGTCCTGGGATCCCAAACCCATGGGAAGAGGGGTCTGCCAAGGGTTCACCATTCCCACCGGGAATATTTCCATGGGATCCCTGCAGATCCCAGTCCTGGGATCCCGAATACATGGGAAAGGGAGACACTATTCCCATAGGGAATCTGGGCATGGAGAACCCTGCAGATCCCAATCCCAGGATCCAAAATCCATTCCCTCTCCCATCACTTTCCTGGGATCTTCTCCAACCCAGAATTCCCTGGATGAGGAACCAGTCCATGGGAAGAGGGATCTGCCATGGGGTCACCATTCCCACCTGGAATATTTCCATGGGATCCCTCCAGATCCTGATTCCGAGGGCCCAAATACATGGGAAGAGGGATCTGGATTGGGGGCACCATTCCCACTGGGAATATTTCCATGGGGATCATTCTAGATCCCGATCCTGGGATCCCAAATCCATGGGAAGAGGAAACACCATTCCCAGTGGGAATCTGGGCATGGAGATCCCTCCAGATCCCAGTCCCGTGATCTCAAATCCATGGGAAGAGGGATCTGGATTTGGGACGCCATTCCCGCTGGGAATGTTTCCATGGGATCTCTGCAGATCCCGATCCTGGGATCCAAACTCCATCCTCTTCCAAGAGATCCCAAATTCCCATGGGTGGATCCCAAGGGGGGTTTCCCAGGGTCCCAAATCCATCCCTTTCCCAGGATCCTGAATTCCTGGGGGTGGATCCAGGTGATTCCTGATCCTGCTCCTGGGATCCCAAATTCCCAAGGTGGATCCCAGGGGTTGGATCCCACTGATTCCCCATAACAATCCCAGGATCCCAAATTCCCAGAGGTGGATCCTGGAGGTGGATCCAGCTGATTCCCATTTCCCGGAATCCCAAATTCCTGGGGATGGATCCCGGGATGATTCCAGCATCCCAAATTCCTGGGGCTGGATCCTGTGGTGGATCTGGCTTGTTCCTGATCCTGGGACCCTGAATTCCTGGAGTGGATCCTGGAGGTGGATCCCAGAGTTGGGTCCGGCTGATTCCTGACCCTGGGATCCATAATTCCCAGGGGTGGATCCCAGGGTGGATCTCGAATTCCTGGGGGTGGATTCTGGGTGGGATTTCCCGGGGGTGTATCCCAGAAGTGGATCCCAGGTGGGATTTCCCGGGGTGGACCCTGGGAGTGGATCCCTGGGTGGATCTCGCTGATTCCTGTGCCTGGGATCCCAAATTCCTGGGGGTTCATCCCAGGGTGGGGTGGGGGATCAGTCTGCTTCCCAATCCTGAGATCCCAAATTCCCGGAGTGGATCCCAGGGGTGGATCCAGCGGATTCCTGCTCTGCTCCCACATTCCAAGGGGTGGATCCTGAATTCCTGGGGGGGATCCCGGAGGTGGGATTTCCTAGGGGTGGATCCCAAATTCCTGGGGGTGGAACTCGGATTCCTGGGGGTGGATCCTGAATCCTGGGGGTATGGATTTCCCAGAGTGGATTTCCTGGGTGGGATTTCCCGGTGTGGATTATTTCCCGGTGTGGATTATTTCCCGGTGTGGATTATTTCCCAGTGTGGATTATTCCCGGTGTGGATTATTTCCTAGTGTGGATTATTCCCACTGTGGATTATTCCCCAGTGTGGATTATTTCCCACTGTGGATTATTCCCCAGTGTGGATTATTTCCCGGTGTGGATTATTTATTTCCCAGGGTGGTTTATTTCCCAGTGTGGATTTTTTCCCGGTGTGGATTATTTATTTCCTGGTGTGGATTATTTCCCGGGGTGGATTATTTCCCGGAGTGGATTATTTATTTCCTGGTGTGGATTATTTCCCAGGGTGGATTTCCGGGGGTGGATTATTTCCCGGTGTGGATTATTTATTTCCTGGTGTGGATTATTTCCCAGGGTGGATTATTTCCCGGAGTGGATTATTTATTTCCTGGTGTGGATTATTTCCCAGGGTGGATTTCCGGGGGTGGATTATTTCCCGGTGTGGATTATTTATTTCCCGGAGTGGATTATTCCCCGGTGTGGATTATTTCCCAGGGGTGGATTATTTCCCAGTGTGGATTATTTCCCGCTGTGGATTATTTCCCACTGTGGATTATTTCCTGGGGTGGATTATTCCCCGGTGTGGATTATGTCCCGGGTGTGGATTATTTCCCAGTGTGGATTATTTCCCGGTGTGGATTATTTCCCGGGTGTGGATTATTTCCCGGTGTGGATTATTTCCCAGTGTGGTTTATTCCCCGGGGTGGATTATTTCCCGGGGTGGATTATTTCCCGGGGTGGATTATTCCCAGGGGTGGATTATTCCCCGGTGTGGATTATTTCCCGGGTGTGGATTATTTCCCGGTGTGGATTATTTCCCAGTGTGGTTTATTCCCCGGGGTGGATTATTTCCCAGGGTGGATTATTCCCAGGGGTGGATTATTCCCCGGTGTGAATTATTTCCCAGTGTGGTTTATTCCCCGGGGTGGATTATTTCCCGGTGTGGATTATTTCCCAGTGTGGTTTATTCCCCGGGGTGGATTATTTCCTGGGGTGGATTATTCCCAGGGGTGGATTATTCCCCGGGTGTGGATTATTTCCCAGTGTGAATTATTTCCCGGTGTGGATTATTTCCTGGGGTGGATTTCCCAGCATGCATTTCTGGGGGTGGATTATTTCCCGGCATGCATTTCCCGGTGTGGATTATTTCCCGCTGTGGATTATTTCCCAGTGTGGATTATTTCCTGGTGTGGATTATTCCCCCGGTGTGGATTATTTCCTGGTTTGGATTATTTCCCAGGTGGATTATTTCCCGCTGTGGATTATTTATTTCCCAGTGTGGGTTATTTCCCAGTGTGGAATTTCCTGGGGTGGAATATTTCCCGGTGTGGATTATTCCCCGCTGTGGATTATTTATTTCCCGGTGTGGATTATTTATTCCCCGGTGTGGATTATTTATTTCCCAGTGTGGATTATTTCCCGGTCTGGATTATTTATTTCCCGGTCTGGATTATTTATTTCCCTGTGTGGATTATTTCCCTGTGTGGATTTCCCAGCATGCATTTCTGGGGGTGGATTATTTCCCGGAGTGGATTATTTATTTCCCGGAGTGGATTATTTATTTCCCGGTGTGGATTATTTATTTCCCGGAGTGGATTATTTATTTCCCGGTGTGGATTATTTATTTCCCAGTGTGGATTATTTATTTCCTGGTGTGGATTATTTATTTCCCGGAGTGGATTATTTATTTCCCGGAGTGGATTATTTCCCGGGATCTGACCCCGCCGTGGCTCCGGGTGTGTTCCAGGCCGTACGGGCGGGAGGTGCCGCGCGGGCGCTACTGGGGCATCTACGAGGGCATCATGCGCCGGCACGGAGGGAGACCCCACTGGGCCAAGGTAACGACGCTCACACCCCGGAAAAGTGGGGTTTATCCCGGGAAAAACCGGATTTGTCACGGGAAAATGGGAGTTTGTACCGGAAAAATGGGATTTATCCTGAGAAAATGGGAATTTATCCTAAAAAAGGGGGATTTGTCATGGGAAAATGGGAGTTTGTACTGGAAAAATGGGGATTTATCCCGGGAAAAATGGGAGTTTATAGCGAAAATTGGGGATTTATGCTGGAAAAATGGAGATTTTTTCATGGGAAAATGGGAGTTTCTACTGGAAAAATGGGAAATTGCACTGGAAAAATGGGGATTTATCCCAGGAAAATGGGAATTTATCTCAGAAAAAAGGAATTTTTCATGGGAAAATGGGAGTTTGTACTGGAAAGTGGGGATTTATAGTGAAAATTGGGGATTGATCCTGGAAAAATGGGAATTTTTAATGGGAAAATGGGAATTTATCCCGAAAATGGGAGTTTGTACTGGAAGAATGGGGATTTTTAATGAGATAATGGGAATTTATAGTGAAAATTGGGGATTTGTCATGGGAAAATTAGAGTTTGTACTGGGAAAATGGGGATTTATAGTGAAAATTGGGGATTGATCCTGGAAAAATGGGAATTTTTCATTGGAAAATGGGATTTGTACTGGAAAAATGTGAATTTTTCATGGGAAAATGGGAGTTTGTAGTGGGAAAATGGGGATTTATAATCAAAATTGGGAGTTTGTACTGGAAAAATGGGAATTTTTCATGGGAAAATGGGAATTTATCCTAAAAAAAGGGAATTTTTCATGGGAAAATTGGAGTTTGTACTGGGAAAATGGGGATTTGTTGTACCAGGAAAATGGGGATTTGTACTGGAAAAATGGGGAATTTTTCATGGCAAAATGGGAATTTATCCTAAAAAAAGGGGATTTTTCATGGGAAAATGGGGACTTCTACTGAGAAAATGGGGATTTATAATCAAAATTGGGGATTTGTCCTGGGAAAATGGGAATTTTTCATGGGAAAATGGGAGTTTATCCTAAAAAAAGAGAATTTTTCATGGGAAAATTGGAGTTTGTACTGGAAAAATGGGAATTTTTTATGGGGAAATGGGAATTTACTCGGAAAAAAATGGGGGGCAAATGGGGGGGGAAGGAAAAAAGGGAAGAAAATGGGGGGAAAAGGGAAAAATTGAGGGGAAATGGGGGGAAAAGGGAAAAATGGTGAAAAAACTTTGAAAAATTGGAATAAAGGGGGAAATAATGGGGGAAAATGGGAAAAATAATGGGGGAAAATAGGGGGGAAATGGGTGGAAAAAAGGGAAAAAAATGGGGGGAAATGGGAAAAATGGTAAAAAAAGGGAAAAACCTTGGAAAAATTGGAATTAAAGGGGGAAATAATAGGGGGAAAATGGGAAAAATAATGGGGGGAAAGGGGGGAAATGGGTGGAAAAAAGGAAAAATGGGGGAAATGGGAAAAATGGTAAAAAAAGGGGGGACTAAAGGGCAAAAAGATGGGAGAAAAAAGGGGAAAATTGGAAAAAAAGGGAAAATACTGGGAGAAAAACTGGGGGGAAAATGAAAAAAAAAATGGGGGAAAAATGAGAAAATGGTAAAAGAAATGGGAGAAAATGGGGAAAAAAGGGGAAATAGGGAAAAAATGGGAAGGAATGGGCAAAAACCAGGAAAAATGTGGAAAAATTGGAAAAAATGGGAATAAAACTGGGAAAAAAAGAGAAAATAATGGGGGAAAATGGGAAAAATGGGATTTTTAATGGGAAAAAAGGGATTTTTAATGGGAAATGGGGAAAATGGGGGGAATGGGAAAAATGGTAAAAAAGGGGGAAAAGATGGGAGAAAAAAAGGGAAAAATTGGAAAAAATGGGGAAAATACTGGGAGAAAAACTGGGGGAAATGAGAAAAAATTGAGGGAATATAGGGGGAAAATGAGAAAATGTAAAAGAAATGGGAAAAAATGGGGGGAAAAGGGGGAAATGGGAAAAAATGGGAAGGAATGGGCAAAAACCAGGAAAAATGTGGAAAAATTGGAAAAAATGGGAATAAAACTGGGAAAAAAAGAGAAAATAATGGGGGAAAATGGGAAAAATGGCATTTTTAATGGGAAAAAAGGGATTTTTAATGGGAAATGGGGGAAATGTGGGGAAATGGGGAAAATGGTAAAAAAAGGGGGGGGACTAAAGGGGGAAAAGATGGGAGAAAAAAGGGAAAATTGGAAAAAAAGGGAATATACTGGGAGAAAAACTGGGGGAAATGAGAAAAAATGGGGGGAAAATGGGGGAAAAATGAGAAAATGGTAAAATAAATGGGAGAAAATGGGGGGAAAAGGGGGAAATGGGGAAAAAATGGGAAGGAATGGGCAAAAAACAGAAAAAATGTGGAAAAATTGGAAAAAATGGGAATAAAATTGGGAAAAAAAAGGGAAAATAATGGGGGGAAAATGGGAAAAATGGGATTTTTAAGGGGAAAAAGGGATTTTTAATGGGAAATGGGAAAAATGGTAAAAAAAGGGGGGACTAAAGGGGGAAAAGATGGGAGAAAAAAGGGAAAAATTGGAAAAAAAGGGGAAAATACTGAGAGAAAAATTGGGGGGAAAGGGGGGAAAGAGAGGGGGGGAATGAGAAAAAATTGGGGAAAAATGGGGGAAAAATGAGAAAATGGTAAAAGAAATGGGAGAAAATGGGGGGGAAATGGGGAAAAAAATGGGAAGAAATGGGCAAAAACCAGAAAAAATGTGGAAAAATGGGAAAAATGGGAAAAAATGGGAATAAAATTGGAAAAAAAGGGGAAAATAATGGGGAAAAATGGGATTTTTTGATGGGAAATGGGAAAAATTGGGGGGAAATTCCCAAATTTTTCCAAAATTGGGAATTTTTTTGGGGGAATTTTGTCTTGCAGGCTCACAGCTGCACGAGGAAGGATCTGGAGCTGATGTTCCCGGAATTTTCCAAATTCCGCGCCCTGAGGGAAAAGTTGGACCCCGACGGGATCTTCCTCAACCCCTACCTGGAAAAAGTTTTCTTTTGAGCCCAAAAATCCGGGAAAAATAACGAAATTGGAATTTTCCTGGGAATTTTGGGGTTGTTTCGTGGAATTTTGTGGGAAAAATTCGATTTTTTTCACCAATAAAAGGTTCTGGAGAAGAATTTTTCTTGATTTTTTGTTTTTTAAATTCCCAAGAAAATCCCCCCCAAAAAATAAAAGAAAATCTCCCAACCCCCAATCCAAAAAAAACCTCCCAAAAATGAAAAAAATCCCCAAAAATAAAATAAAATTTCCCCGCAAATCCCAAAAAAATCCACAAAAAAACCCCCAATAAATCCCCCAAAATCTCCCAAAAATAAAAACAAAATCCCCAAAAATAAAATAAAATTCCTCCCTAAATCCCCAAAACTCCACAAAAAAAATCCCAAATATTCCCCAAAATCTCCCAAAAATTAAAAAAAAATCCTCCTAAGAATAAAAAATCTCCCAAAAAATCTCCCAAAAATCCCCCCAAAAATTCCACAAAAAATTTTTTTAATCCCCATATTAAATAAAAAAAAAATTCCTAAAAAATAAAAAACTCCCAAAAAACCCCAAAAATGAAAAAAAAAACTCCCAAAAATTTCCCAAAATTAAAAGAATAAATCCCCCTCAAAAATCTCAAAAAAAACCACAAAAATATCCTAAAAAATCCCCCCAAAATGCCCCAAAAATTCCAATTTTAAGCTGGACCCCATCGGGATCTTCCTCAACCCCTCCCTAGCAGAAATTTTCTTTAAAAAAAAAAATCAGAATTTTCTTTGCAATTTCCACAGAATTTTGGTGCCTTTTTTATTCTCATTTTTCCCTTTTTTCTATTTGATTTTCCCTCATTTTTTCCCTTTTCATTTCCAATTTTCCCTATTTTTATCCTCTTCTTTTTTTTTTGCTTTTTACATTTCATTTTTTCCATTTTCAGCCTCATTTTCCCCATTTTTATCCTCATTTTTCCCCTTTTTATATTTAATTTTTTCCCTTTTTTATATTTAATTTCTCTCATTTTTATTCTCATTTTCCCCACCCCCATTCCCTCCATTATTTTCATTTTTTCCCATTTTTATTTTAATTTTTTCCCCTCATTTTTTCCCCTTTCTGTATTTAATTTCCCCCTTTTATCCTCATTTTCCCCACATTTTTCTCTTTAATTTTTCCCTTTTTTGTCCTCATTTTCCCCTTTTTATTTTCAATTTTCCCTCTTTTTATCTTCATTTTTTCCTTTTTACATTTCGTTTTTCCCTTTTTATCCTCATTTCCCCCCCTTTTTCTATTCAAATTTTCCCTTTTTTATTCTCATTTATTTCCCCCCTTTATATTTAATTTTCCCCCTTTTTATCCTCATTTTTTTCTATTTGATTTTCCCTTTTTATTCTCTTTATTTCCCACCCCATCCCCTCCATTATTCTCATTTTTCTTCCCATTATTCTCATTTTTTATCCCATTAATCCGATTTTTTCCCCTTTTTTATGTTCAATTTTTCCCTTGTTTTATCCTCTTTTTTTCCCGCCCCATCCTCCCCATTATTCTCATTTTTATCCCATTAATCTGATTTTTTCCCTTTTTCCATTCAGTTTTTCCCTTAATTTTCCCCTCCCCATCCCCTCCATTAATCTGATTTTTTTATCCCATTATTCTCATTTTTTCCCCTTTTTTTATCCTATTTTTTTTCATCCCCATGCCCTCCATTAATCTCATTTTTTATCTCAATATTCTCATTTTTTCTCCCATTATTCTCATTTTTTCCCTTTTTTAATTCTCATTTTTCTCACCCCATCCCCTCCATTCATTTGAATTTTTTCCCTTTTTTATGTTCAATTTTTTGCTTTTTTATCCTCATTTTTCCCCTCCCCATCCCCTCCATTATTCTCATGTTTTACCCCATTATTCTCATTTTTTCCCTTTTTCCATTCAATTTTCCCCATTTTTATTCTCATTTTTCCTCCTTTTTCCATTCAATTTTCCCCATTTTTCCCCTCATTTTCCCCCCTTTTTATATTCAAATTTTCCCTTTTTTATCCTCATTTTTCTCCCCTTTTGTCTTCAACTTTTCCCATTTTTGTTCTCACTGATTTCCCACCCCATCCCCTCCATTATTCTCATTTTTATCCCATTAATCTGATTTTTTTTCCCTTTTCCCATTGAATTTTTCCCTTTATTTTCCCCGCCCCGTCCCCTCCATTAATCTGATTTTTTACCCCATTATTTTCATTTTTTATCCCTTTTTTATATCCAATTTTCCCCTTTTTTATCCTCATTTTTCCCCTCCCCATCCCCTCCATTATTCTCATTTTTACCTCATTAATCTGATTTTTTTTATCCCATTATTCTCATTTTTTCCCTTTTTTATCCTCATTTTTCCCTCCCCATCCCCTCCATTAATCTCATTTTTTATCCCATATTTCTCATTTTTTATCCCATAATTCTCTTTTTTCCCCTTTTTTATTCTCATTTTTTCCCTTGTTTATCCTATTTTTTCCCTCCCCATCCCCTCCATCAATCCGATTTTTTTTCCCTTTTCATTCAATTTTCCCTTTTTTAATTCTCATTTTTTCCCTCCCCATCCCCTCCATTAGTCTGATATATTTTATCCCATTAATCTGATTTTTTATCCCATTATTCTCATTTTTATCCCATTAATCCCAATTTTTATCCCTTTTTTATATCTAATTTTCCCCTTTTTTATCCTCATTTTTTCCCTCCCCATCCTCTCCATTAATCTCATTTTTTATCCCATTAATCTGATTTTTTTCATCCCATTATTCTCATTTTTCCCCTTTTTTCATTCTCTTTTTTTCCCTCCCCATCCCCTCCATTAATCTGATTTTTTACCCCATTACTCTCATTTTTTATCCCTTTTTTATCCTCATTTTCCCCTCCCCATCCCCTCCATTATTCTCATTTTTTATCCCATTAATCCGATTTTTTCCCCTTTTTTACGTTCAATTTTTCCCTTGTTTTATCCTCATTTTCCCCTCCCCACCCCCTCCATAAATCCGATTTTTTGCCCCATTATTCTCAGTTTTTACCCCATTATTCTCAGTTTTTATCCCTTTTTTATGCCCAATTTCCCCCTTTTTTATCCTCATTTCCCCTCCCCATCCCCTCCCTTATTCTCATTTTTTATCTTATTTTTTCCCTTTTCCATTCAATTTTCCCATTTTTATTCGTATTTTCCCCTTTTAACCCCTCATTTTCCCCTCTTTTTACATTCAATTTTTCCCTTTTTATTCTCACTTATTTTCCTTTTTATATTTAATTTTCCCCCTTTTTCCCTCATTTTCCCCCTTTTTTCTATTTGATTTTCCCTTTTTATTCTCTTTTTTCCCTCCCCATCCCCTCCATTAATCTGATTTTTTATCCCATTAATCTGATTTTTTTTCCCTTTTCCATTCAATTTTTCCCTTTATTTTCCCCGCCCCATCCCCTCCATTAATCTGATATTTTTTTTAATCCCATTATTCTCATTTTTTATCCCATTAATCCCAATTTTTATCCCTTTTTTATGTCCAATTTTCCCCTTTTTTATCCTATTTTTCCCTCCCCATCCCCTCCATTAATCTCATTTTTTTTCCCTTTTCCATTCAATTTTCCTTTTTTTTATTCTCATTTTTTCCTTCCCCATCCCCTCCATTAGTCTGATATATTTTATCCCATTAATCTGATTTTTTACCCCATTATTCTCATTTTTTATCCCATTAATCCGATTTTTTATCCCTTTTTTACGTCCAATTTTCCCCTTTTTTATCCTCATTTTTCCCTCCCCATCCCCTCCATTATTCTCATTTTTTATCCCATATTTCTCATTTTTATCCCATAATTCTCTTTTTTCCCCTTTTTTATTCTCATTTTTTCCCTTGTTTATCCTATTTTTTCCCTCCCCATCCCCTCCATCAATCCGATTTTTTTTCCCTTTTCCATTCAATTTTCCCTTTTTTTATTCTCATTTTTTCCCTCCCCATCCCCTCCATTAGTCTGATATATTTTATCCCATCAATCTCATTTTTTACCCCATTATTCTCATTTTTTATCCCATTAATCTGATTTTTTTTCCCTTTTTCCATTCAATTTTTCCCTTTATTTTCCCCTCCCCATCCCCTCCATCAATCTGATTTTTTTTATCCCATTAATCTCATTTTTTATCCCTTTTTTACGTCCAATTTTCCCCTTTTTTATCCTATTTTTCCCACCCCATCCCCTCCATTAGTCTGATTTTTTTTATCCCATTATTTTCATTTTTTATCCCATTAATCCGATTTTTTTCCCTTTTCCCATTCAATTTTTCCCTTTATTTTCCCCTCCCCATCCCCTCCATCAATCAGATTTTTTTAATCCCATTATTTTCATTTTTTTCCCCATTATTCTCAGTTTTTACCCCATTATTCTCATTTTTATCCCATTAATCGGATTTTTTCCCTTTCCCATTGAATTTCCCTTTTCAGCCTCTCCAGCTCCATTTCCCGCCTCTTCAATGTTCCCGACCTTGGCTCTTTATTCCATTTATTTCCATTTATTTCCCTTTTATTTTCCTTTTTTTTACCCTTTTATTCCCATTTTTTTATCTCTTTTCTTTTATTTTATTTTTTCTTCTCGGCCGCAGCTTTGGCGTCACAGGCGGGGAAAAGGGGGAGGGGAAAATGGGGGGAAAAAAGGAAAAATGGGAGAAAAAAATTAAAAAATGGGGTTTGGGTTTGTGGGGAGGTGAGAATGGGAAAAGGGAGAAAAAAGGGGAAAATCCATGGAAGTGATAAAAAATGGAGAAAAACAGCCCGGGATAGAGAGAAAAATAGAATAGTAAAAATAAAATAAAATAAAATAAAATAAAATAAAATAAAATAAAATAAAATAAAATAAAATAAAATAAAATAAAATAAAATAAAATAAAATAAAATAAAGTTAAATTAAATTAAATTAAATTAAAAAATAAAATAAAATAAAATAATAAAAAATAAAATCAAATAAAATAACATAAAATAAATTAAAATAAATTAAAATAAAATAATAAAATAATGAAATAAAATGAAATGAAATGAAATAAAATAAAATAAAATAAAATAAAATAAAATAACAAAATAAAATAACATAAAAACATAAAAAAATAAAATAAAATAAAAACATAATAAAATAAAATAAAATAAAATAAAATAAAATATAAAATACATTAAAATAAAATACATTAAAATTAAACTAAATTAAATTAATAATAATAATAAATAAAACCAAAAAATACACAAAAATTCACAAAAATATTTGAAAAAACCCAAAAAATGTAAAAAACCCCCCCAAATTCACCCAATTTTCCAATTTTTTCCTGGTTTTTTTTTCCCCATTTTCTGCCTTTTTTCCCATTTTTTCCCATTTTCTCCCCCATTTTCCCCCTTTTCCCATTTTTTCTTTTTTTCTTCCCATTTTCCCAAGTTTTTTCCCATTTCTCCCCATTTTTCTCCCATTTCTTCCCATTTTTCTTTTTTTTTTTTTCCCAACTTTTAACCCTTTGTTACCCATTTTCCCCATTTTTTCCCATTTTCCTCCCATTTATTCCCATTTTTTCATGGCCTTTCCAATTTTTTCCTGTGTTTTTTTTCCCCATTTTTTCTCATATTTACCCATTTTCTCCCATTTTCCACTCATTTTCTCCCATTTATTTCAATTTTTCTTTTTTTTTTCAATTTTTTCCTATTTTTTCCCCATTTTTTTCCCCATTTTCTCCCATTTTTCTCATATTTACCCATTTTCCCCCCATTTTTTCCCATTTTCCCCCCATTTTTTCCCATTTTTTCACGGCTTTTCCAATTTTTTCCTGGATTTTTCCCATTTGTTCCCCATTTTCTGCCTTTTTTTCTCATATTTTCCCCTTTTCCTTCATATTTTCCCATTTTCTCCCCATTTTTCCCCCCTTTTCCCATTTTTTAAATTTTTTCTTCCCATTTTCCCAGGTTTTTCCCATTTTTCCCATTTTCCCCTCCATTTCCCCCATTTATTCCCATTTTTTCCATGATTTTTTCCAATTTTTTCCCCATTTTCTGCCTTTTTTTCCTCATATTTTCTCATTTCCCCCCATTTCCCAATTTATTCCCATTTTTTTCATGGCTTTTCCAATTTTTTCCTGTTTTTTTCCCCATTTGTTCCCAATTTACTCCCATTTTTTCTCATATTTTCTCATTTCCCCCCTTTTTTTCCATTTTCCCCCATTTTTCCCATTTTCTTCCAATTTTTTCCCCATTTTCCCCCCTTTTCCCATTTTTTCTTTTTTCTTCCATTTTCCCAGTTTTTTCCATTTCTTCCCATTCTTCTCCCATTTTCCCCCATTTATTCCCATTTTTTCTTTTTTTCCAATTTTTAACCCAATTGTTCCCCATTTTCTCCCATTTTTTCTCATATTCACCCATTTCCCCCCATTTATTTTCATTTTTTCACGGCTTTTCCATTTTTTCCTCTTTTTTCCTATTTTTTCCCCATTTGTTCCCCATTTTCTCCCATTTTTTCTCATATTTCCCCATTTTCCCCCCTTTTTCCCCTTTTTCCAACATTTCCCCGATTTTTCCCATTTTCTCCCCATTCATTCACATTTTTTTTCATGTTTTTTTCCATTTTTTCTGTTTTTTTTCCCATTTTTTCCCATTTTTTCCCCATTTTTTTCTCATATTTTCCCATTTTTCCCCCCTATTTCCCCCTATTTCCCCCATTTTCTCCCATTTTTTCCCATTTTCCCCCCATTCATTCACATTTTTTTTCATGGTTTTTTCAATTTTTCCTGGTTTTTTTCCCATTTTTTCCCCATTTTCTCCCATTTTTTTCTCATTTTTTCCCATTTTCCCCCATTTATTTTCATTTTTTCACGGCTTTTCCATTTTTTCCTCTTTTTTCCTCTTTTTTCCCCATTTGTTCCCCATTTTCTCCCATTTTTTTCTCATATTTCCCCATTTCCCCCCCTTTTTCCCCATTTTCCAACATTTCCCCCATTTTCTCCCATTTTTTCCCATTTTCCCCCCATTCATTCACTTTTTTTTCATGTTTTTTTCAATTTTTCCTGGGTTTTTTCCCCATTTTTTCCCCATTTTCTCCCATTTTTCCCCATTTTCCCCCATTTATTTTCATTTTTTCACGGCTTTTCCATTTTTTCCTCTTTTTTCCTCTTTTTTCCCCATTTGTTCCCCATTTTCTCCCATTTTTCCCCATTTTTCCCCCATTTCCCCGCTTTTTTCCCCATTTGTTCCCCATTTTCTCCCATTTTTTTCTCATATTTACCCATTTTTCCCCCTATTTCCCCCATTTTCTCCCATTTTTTCCCATTTTCCCCCCATTCATTCACTTTTTTTTTATGTTTTTTTCAATTTTTCCTGTTTTTTTTCCCCATTTTTTCCCCATTTTCTCCCATTTTTTCTCATTTTTTTCCCATTTCCCCCCATTTTTTCCCATTTTCCCCCCTATTTTCCCATTTTCCCCATTTGTTCCCCATTTTCTCCCATTTTTTCTCATATTTTCCCATTTCCCCCATTTATTTTCATTTTTTCACGGCTTTTCCATTTTTTCCTCTTTTTTCCTATTTTTTCCTATTTTTTCCCCATTTTTCCCCATTTTCTCCCATTTTTTCCCCATTTTCTCCCATTTTTTCTCATTTTTTCCCATTTTCCCCCCCTATTTTCCCATTTTCCCCATTTGTTCCCCATTTTCTCCCATTTTTTCTCATATTTTCCCATTTCCCCCATTTATTTTCATTTTTTCACGGCTTTTTCATTTTTTCCTCTTTTTTCCTATTTTTCCCCATTTGTTCCCCATTTTCTCCCATTTTTTTCTCATATTTCCCCATTTTCCCCCCTTTTTCCCCTTTTTCCAACATTTCCCCCATTTTCTCCCATTTTTTCCCATTTTCCCCCCATTCATTCACATTTTTTTTCATGTTTTTTTCAATTTTTCCTGGTTTTTTCCCCCATTTTTTCCCCATTTTCTCCCATTTTTTCTCATATTTTCCCATTTTCCCCCATTTATTTTCATTTTTTCACGGCTTTTCCATTTTTTCCTCTTTTTTCCTATTTTTTCCCCATTTTTCCCAATTTTCTCCTATTTTTCCCCATTTTTCCCCATTTTCTCCCATTTGTTCCCCATTTTCTCCCATTTTTCCCCATTTTTTCCCCATTTGTTCCCCATTCTCTCCCATTTTTTTCTCATATTTCCCCATTTCCCCCCCTTTTTCCCCATTTTCCAACATTTCCCCCATTTTCTCCCATTTTTTCCCATTTTCCCCCCATTCATTCACTTTTTTTTCATGTTTTTTTCAATTTTTCCTGGGTTTTTTTCCCCATTTTTTCCCCATTTTCTCCCATTTTCTCCCATTTTTCCCCATTTTCCCCCATTTATTTTCATTTTTTCACGGCTTTTCCATTTTTTCCTCTTTTTTCCTCTTTTTTCCCCATTTGTTCCCCATTTTCTCCCATTTTTCCCCATTTTTCCCCCATTTCCCCGCTTTTTTCCCCATTTGTTCCCCATTTTCTCCCATTTTTTTCTCATATTTACCCATTTTTCCCCCTATTTCCCCCATTTTCTCCCATTTTTTCCCATTTTCCCCCCATTCATTCACTTTTTTTTTTATGTTTTTTTCAATTTTTCCTGTTTTTTTTCCCCATTTTTTCCCCATTTTCTCCCATTTTTTCTCATTTCCCCCCCATTTTTTCCCATTTTCCCCCCTATTTTCCCATTTTCCCCATTTGTTCCCCATTTTCTCCCATTTTTTCTCATATTTTCCCATTTCCCCCCATTTATTTTCATTTTTTCACGGCTTTTCCATTTTTTCCTCTTTTTTCCTATTTTTTCCCCATTTGTTCCCCATTTTCTCCCATTTTTTCTCATATTTCCCCATTTCCCCCCCTTTTTCCCCTTTTTCCAACATTTCCCCCATTTTCTCCCATTTTCTCCCATTTTCCCCCCATTCATTCACATTTTTTTTCATGTTTTTTTCCATTTTTTCTGTTTTTTTTCCCATTTTTTCCCCATTTTCTCCCATTTTTTTCTCATATTTACCCATTTTTCCCCCCTATTTCCCCCTATTTCCCCCATTTTCTCCCATTTTTTCCCATTTTCCCCCCATTCATTCACTTTTTTTTCATGTTTTTTTCAATTTTTCCTGGTTTTTTTCCCATTTTTTCCCAATTTTCTCCCATTTTTTCTCATATTTTCCCATTTTCCCCCATTTATTTTCATTTTTTCACGGCTTTTCCATTTTTTCCTCTTTTTTCCTCTTTTTTCCCCATTTGTTCCCCATTTTCTCCCATTTTTTTCTCATATTTCCCCATTTTCCCCCCCTTTTCCCCCATTTTCCAACATTTCCCCCATTTTTCTCCCATTTTTCCCATTTTCCCCCCATTCATTCACTTTTTTTTCATGTTTTTTTCAATTTTTCCTGTTTTTTTCCCATTTTTTCCCAATTTTCTCCCATTTTTTCTCTTATTTTCCCATTTTCCCCCATTTATTTTCATTTTTTCACGGCTTTTCCATTTTTTCCTCTTTTTTCCTCTTTTTTCCCCATTTGTTCCCCATTTTCTCCCATTTTTTTCTCATATTTCCCCATTTTCCCCCCCCTTTTTCCCCATTTTCCAATTTTTCCCCCATTTTCTCCCATTTTTCCCATTTTCCCCCCATTCATTCACATTTTTTTTCCTGTTTTTTTCAATTTTTCCTGGTTTTTTTCCCATTTGTTCCCCATTTTCTCCCATTTTTCCCCATTTTTCCCCATTTTCTCCCATTTTTTCTCATATTTTCCCATTTCCCCCATTTATTTTCATTTTTTCACGGCTTTTCCATTTTTTCCTCTTTTTTCCTATTTTTTCCCCATTTGTTCCCCATTTTCTCCCATTTTTTTCTCATATTTCCCCATTTTCCCCCCCTTTTTCCCCATTTTCTCCCATTTTTTCCCATTTTCCCCCCATTCATTCACATTCTTTTTCATGTTTTTTTCAATTTTTCCTGGTTTTTAACCCCATTTTTTCCCCATTTTCTCCCTTTTTTTCCTCATTTTTTCCCATTTCCCCCCATTTTTTCCCATTTCCCCCCCATTTATTCACATTTTTTTCATGTTTTTTTCAATTTTCTCCCATTTTCCCCCATTTTCCCCCATTCCCCCCCTTGCTGGGATTTGAGCCCCTCTGTGATTTTCACAGCCGGCTCCCAGACTGGCCCAAAGGTCAGCGATGACGCGGGGACGAAACCGGAGACGCCAAATCCGGGATTCAATTATCCCTTTTTTATCCTGCTTGCTTTGTTTAATTTATTGCCTTTTCCCCCATTTCCCCCCCATTTATTCTCATTTTTTCCCTTTTTTTCCCCCATTTTTCCCCTGGTTATTTCCCCATTTATTCCCATTTATTCCGGATTTTCCCCCCATTTTTTCCCTGTTTGTTTCCTTTTTTCCCCCCATTTATTCCCATTTTTCCCCACATTTTTCTCAGGGTATTTTCCCATTTATTCCTATTTTTTTCCTATTTATTCCCATTTTTCCTGGATATTTTCCCCCATTTTTCCCCATTTATTTGCATTTTTTTCCTATTTTCCCCCATTTTTTCCCTGGTTATGTTCCCATTTATTCCCATTTATTCCTGGATTTTTTTCCCTTTTTTCCCCATTTTTTCCTGGTTTATTTCCTTTTTTTCCCCCATTTATCCCCATTTTTCTCGGGGTATTTTCCCATTTATTCCTATTTTTTCCTATTTATTCCCATTTTTCTGGACATTTTTTTCCTTTTTCCCCCCATTTTTCCCCATTTATTTGCATTTTTTTCCTATTTTCCCCCATTTTTTCCCTGGTGATTTTCCCCTTTATTCCCATTTATTCAGGGTTTTCCCCCATTTATTCCCATTTTTGCCCCCATTTTTCTCGGGGAATTTTTCCCATTTATTCTCATTTTTCCCCAAATATTCCCATTTTCCCTGGATATTTTTCCCCATTTATTTGCATTTTTTCCCATTTTTTCCCATTTTTCCCATTTCCCCCACTTTTCCTTGCTTTCCTCCATTTTTTCCTGGTTTTTCCCAATTTATTTCCATTTTTCCCCATTTTCCCATTTCCATCCCAAAGGTCAGCGATGACGCGGGGACGAAACCGGAGACGCCAAATCCGGGATGAAATCATCCCTTTTTTATCCTGCTTTTTTCCTGTTTTTCCCATTTATTCCCTTTTTTCCCCCACATTTTTTTCCATTTTCCCCCCATTTATTCCCACTTTTTCCCCCATTTATTCCCAATTTTTTTCTTAATTTATTCCCATTTATTCCCAATATTTTTCTTAATTTATTCCCATTTATTCCCAATTTTTTTTTCCTAATTATTTTCATTTTTCCTGGATTTTTTCCCATTTTTCCCCATTTTTATTTCCATTTATTCCCATTTTCCCTGAGGTTTTTTCCCATTTTTCACCCATTTCTTCCCAATTTATTCCCCATTTTCCCCTCATTTTTCCCACAGTTTTTCCCCATTTTCCCCTCATTTTTCCCACAGTTTTTCCCCATTTTTCCCTGGATTTTCCTCCATTTATTCCCTCATTTATTCCCATTTTTTCCTCCATTTATTCCAATTTTTCCCCTTTTTTCCCCATTTTTCGCTGTTTTTCCCCTGTTTTTCTCCCAGGTTATTCCATTTACTCCCCATTTTTCCAGTTTCTTTCCCATTTACCCTCATATTTCCCCCATTTATTCCCATTTTTCCTGGATTTTTTCCTGGATTTTTTCCCATTTTCCCCCATTTTTATTTCCATTTATTCCCATTTTCCCTGGGGTTTTTTTTCCCATTTTTCACCCATTTCTTCCCAATTTATTCCCCATTTCCCCCTCATTTTCCCCTGGTTTTTGCCCCATTTATTCCCCCATTTTCCCCTCTATTTCCCCCCATTAATTCCCATTTTTATTTCCATTTATTCCCATTTTCCCTGGGGTTTTTTCCCCATTTTTCACCCATTTCTTCCCAATTTATTCACCAATTTATTCACCAATTTATTCCCCATTTCCCCCTTATTTTTCCCACAGTTTTCCCCCATTTATTCCCCATTTTTCCCTGTTTTTTGCCCCATTTATTCCCCCATTTATTCCCCCATTTTCCCCTCTATTTCCCCCATTTATTCCCATTTTTATTTCCATTTATTCCAATTTTCCCACCGTTTTTTCCCATTTTCCCCGGTTTTTACCCCATTTATTCCCCTTTACTCCATTTTTCTCTCCATTTGTTCCCATTTATTCTCTTTTTTTCCCATTTTCCCCTTTTTTTCCTGTTTTTTTCCCATTTTCCCATTTCCATCCCAAAGGTCAGCGATGACGCGGGGACGAAATCGGAGACGCCAAATCCGGGATTCAATTATCCCTTTTTTATCCTGCTTTTTTCCTGTTTTTTCCCATTTATTCCCTTTTTTCCCTCTCTTTTTTTCCAATTTTCCCCCCATTTATATTCCCTTTTTTCCCCCATTTATTCCCAATTTTTTTCTTAATTTATTCCCATTTATTCCCAATTTTTTTCCTAATTATTTTCATTTTTCCTGGATTTTTTCCCATTTTTCCCCATTTATATTTCCATTCATTCCCATTTTCCCTGGGTTTTTTTTTCCCATTTTCACCCATTTCTTCCCAATTTATTCCCCATTTATTCCCCATTTTTCTCCCATTTATTTCCCTTTTTTTCCCATTTATTCCCATTTTTCTCCCATTTATTTCCCTTTTTTCCCCATTTTTTCCCATTTTTCTCCCATTTATTTCCCTTTTTTCCCCATTTATTCCCATTTTTCTCCCATTTATTTCCCTTTTTTCCCCATTTTTTCCCATTTTCCTTGCTTTTCCCCCATTATTCCCCCTCTGTTATTCCCCCCCTTTTATTCCCTTTCTCCCTTCCCTGTTAATCCCTTTTTTATCTCCTTTTTATCTCTTTTTTTCCTCTTTTTTTGTCCTTTTTTTGTCCCTTTTCTCACCCTTTAGTCTCTATTTTTACTCCTTTTTTTTTGTCTTTTTTCCCCTGTTTTCCCCCCATTTTTCCTGCTTTTCTTCCCCCATTTCCCCCTGATTTTTCCTCTATTTTCTCCCATTTTTCCCATTTTTCTCTTTTCCCCCCATTTTTCTTGGCTATTTTTCTCACTTCCCCCATTTTTTCCATTTCTCCCAGTTTTCCCATTTCTTCCATTTTTCTCAGGTTTTTTCCAATTTATTCCCATTTTCCCCTTATTTTTCCCATTTCTCCCCCTTTTTTCATGTTTTTTTTTCTTGATTTTCTCCCATTTTTCCCCATTTATTCCAATTTTCCCCTCATTTTCCCCATTTTTCTCCCCATTTCCCCCCTTTTTCCTATTTTCCTTGGTTTTCCCCCCATTTTTCCCAATTTTCCCTCATTTTATCACATTTCCCCCATTTTTTCCCCTAGTTTTTCTTGGTTTTTCTCCCATTTTCCCCCTGGTTTTTTGCCCATTTTCCTCGGGTTTTTTCCCCATTTTCACCCCCTTTTCCCCCCATTTATTTCCCAATTTTTCCTCATTTTTCCTGCTTTTTTTCCCCATATATTCCCATTCTTCCCATTTTTTCCCTGTTTTCCCCCATTTTTTCATGGTTTTCTTCCATTTTTCCCAGTTTTTCTTCACCGACTCCCATTTTTCCCTATTTTTTTTACATTTTCCCCCATTTTCATTGCTTTTTCCCCCATTTTTTCCTGATTTCCCCCACATTCCTCTGCTTTTTTCCCATTCTTTTCCTGGGATTTTCCATTTTTCTTCTTTTCTTCCCATTTTCCCTGGGTTTTTTTCCATTTATTCCCATTTCCCCCCATTTCTACCCTGTTTTTTCCCATTTTTTCTCATTTTTCCCCATTTTTCCCATTTATTTCCCTTTTTTTCCTACCCCCCCCCCATTTTCTCTTGGATTTTTCCCATTTTCCCCCCTTTTTCTTGCTTTTTGCCCCATTTCCTCCCCGGAATATTTTTCCCCCTTTATCCCCCCCTGAGCCCTCGGGTTTTCCCCATTTTTCCCAATTTTCCCTCATTTTATCACATTTTCCCCATTTTTTCTCCTAGTTTTTCTTGGTTTTTCTCCCATTTTTCCCCTGTTTTTTTGCCCATTTTCCTCGGGTTTTTTCCCCATTTCCACCCCCTTTTCCCCCCATTTATTTCCCAATTTTTCCTCATTTTTTCTCCGTTTTTTCTTATTTTCTCCCGGGTTTTTCCCCCCTCGCCCTTTCTCCCACCCCATTTTTTCTCCTTTTTTCCTCTTTTTTCCTCCTTTCAATTCCCATTTTCCCTCCCGGCTCCTCCTCCTCCTCCCCCTTTTATTTTTTCCCTGCTTTTGCCCCATTTTCCCCCCTATTTTTTCTTGGTTTTTTCCAGTTTTTCCCCAGTTTTTCCCATTTTTTCCCCAATTTTCCCCATTTTTCTCAGTTTTCTCCCATATTTCCCTGCTTTTCCTCATTCCTCCCCCATTTTCCTGAGTTTTTTTTTTCTTTTTTTCCCCATTTTCCCCCAATTTTCTTTAGGTTTTTCCTCTTTTCCCCATTTTCCTCTGGTTTCTTCCCATTTTTTCCCATTTTCCTGTTTTTTCTTGGTGTTTTTCCATTTACTCCCATTTCTCCCCTATTTTTACCCTGCTTTTTCCCATTTTTCCCTATTTTTTCCCATTTATTTCCCTTTTTTCATTTCCCCCCCATTTTCTCCCATTTTTACCTGGATCTTTTCCCATTTTTTTCCTGTTTTTTTCTTGGTGTTTTTCCATTTATTCCCATTTTTTCCCATTTTCCCTCATTTCTCTTGATTTTTTCCCCATTTTTCTTGTTTTTTCCCATTTCCCCCCTTTCTCCCCCCTCGCCCTTTCTCCCATCCCTGCTAATCCCAATTTTTTTTCTCTTTTTTCTCTTTTTTTCTCTTTTTTTTTCTCTTTTTTTTTCTCTTTTTTTCCTGGTTTTTCCCCATTTCCCCCTATTTTTCCCATTTATTTCCCTTTTTTTGAATTTTTCCCCGTTTTTTTCTTGTTTTTTCCCCTATTTTCTCCCCATTTTTCCCCCATTTTTCTTGGTTTTTCCCCCATTTTTCCCCCCTGGAATATTTCCCCCCCTCACGCTTTCTCCCATCCCTGCTAATCCCATTCTTCTCTCTTTTTTTGCTCTATTTTTTCTCTTTTATTTTCTCTTTTTTCCTCTATTTTTTCCTCTATTTTTTCCTCTATTTTTCTCCTTTTTTCTCTATTTTTTCTCTTTTTTTGTCTTTTTTCTTTTTTTCTCTTTTTTCTCTATTTTTCCTCTTTTTTTCTCCTTTTTTTTCTCTTTTTTCTCTTTTTTCTCTATTTTTTCTCTTTTTTCCTCTTTTTTCTCCATTTTTTTCTCTCTTTTTTCTCCATTTTTTTCTCTCTTTTTTCTCTATTTTTTCTCTTTTTTCCCTCTATTTTTTCTCTTTTTTCCTCCTTTTTTTCCTCTATTTTTTCTCTTTTTTCTCTATTTTTTCTCTATTTTTTCTCTATTTTTTCTCTTTTTCTCTCGTTTTTTCCTCTTTTTTCTCTTTTTTCCTCTTTTTTTTCTCTTTTTTCTCTCTATTTTTTCTTTTTTTTCTCCATTTTTTCTCTCTTTTTTCTCTATTTTTCCTCTTTTTTTCTCTTTTTTTCTCTTTTTTTCCTCTTTTTTCTCTTTTTTCTCTTTTTTCTCCATTTTTTTCTCCTTTTTTTCTCTATTTTTTCTCTTTTTTCCCTTTATTTTTTCTCCTTTTTTCTCTATTTTTTCTCCATTTTTTCTCTTTTTTTCTCTTTTTTTTCTCCATTTTTTCTCCTTTTTTCTCTATTTTTTCCTCTATTTTTTCTTTTTTTTCTCTTTTTTCGTCTTTTTTCCCCCTTTTTTCTCTATTTTTTCTCCATTTTTTCTCTTTTTTTTTCTCTTTTTTTCCTCCATTTCTTCTCCTTTTTTCTCTATTTTTTCTCTATTTTTTCTCTTTTTTTCTCTTTTTATTCTCTTTTTTCCCCTCTTTTTTTTCTCTATTTTTTCTCTATTTTTTCCTCCATTTTTTTCTCCTTTTTTTCTCTATTTTTTCTCTTTTTTCTCTTTTTTTTCTTTTATTTCTCTTTTTTCTCTTTTTTTTCTTTTTTTCTCTTTTTTCTCTTTTTTTCTCCATTTTTTCTCCATTTTTTCTCTTTTTTTTATCTTTTTTCTCTATTTTTTCTCTATTTTGTTCTCTTTTTTTCTCCATTTTTTTCTCCTTTTTTCTCTATTTTTTCTCTTTTTTTCTCTTTTTTCCTCTTTTTTTTTTCCCTCTTTTTTCCTCCTCTATTTTTTTCTCTTTTTCTCTCCTTTTTTTTCTTTTTTTTTTTCTCTTTTTTTCCTCTTTTTTTTTTCTCTTTTTTTCCTCTTTTTCCCTCTTTCCCCCTCTTTTCCCGTCCCTTCCCCCGCATTTGGCGCTCCTCCTCCCGCGGCTCTCCCGGGATAAAAGCTGCGGAGCCCGCGCAGCTCGGGCCGGGCACGGGACGGAGCCGCGGGGGGACCGCGCCAGGTAAAGCCCAAAAAACCTTCAAAAGCCCGAAAAAAAATCCCGAAAAAATCCCTAAAACCCGAAAAAAAAAAAAAAAAAAAAAACAAAAAAAAAAAAACCTAAAACCCGGAAAAAATCTTTTAAAAAATACAGGAAAAAAATCGCTTTAAAAATCCGAAAAATTAAAGGAAAAAAAGGGAAAAATCCTTTTAAAATCCTAAAATAATTTCAAAAAAAAAAATTTAAAAAGCCTAAAAATTAAAAAAAAAAAAAAACGGAAAAAATCCTTTTAAAAATCCTAAAAATAATTAAAAAAAGAAGGGAAAAAATGCCTTTAAAACATCGAAAAATTAAAAAAAAAATGAAAAAAAAGAAATCCTTAAATCCAGGAAAAAAATCCCTTTAAAAGTTCCCTAAAAGCCAAAAAAAAAAAAAGATAAAAATCCGGAGAAAAATCCCTTTAAAAATCCTAAAAAATTAAAGGAAAAAAAAAAAAGGGAAAATCCTTTAAAAATCTAAAAAATGTTTTAAAAAGATTTTAAAAATCCCTTTAAAAATCATAAAACTTAAAAAAAAAAGCCAGAAAAAATGCCTTAAAAAATCCTAAAAATTAAAAAAAAGGAAAAAAAAGCCCTTTAAAAATTCTAAAAAATAAAAAAGGGTAAAAAATCCCTTTAAAAATCATAAAAATAAAAAAAAAGAACAGAAAAATTGCCTTTAAGAAATCCTTAAAATAAATTAAAAAAAACAGAAAAAATGCCTTAAAAATCGAAAAATTAAAAAAAAATGAAAAAAAGAAATCCCTAAATCCAGGAAAAAAATCCCTTAAAAAAATTCCCTAAAACCCGAAAAAATAATGATAAAAATCCGGAAAATAATCCCTTTAAAAATCCTAAAAATTAAAGGAAAAAAAGGGGGAAAATCCTTTAAAAATTCTAAAAGAATTTTTTAAAAATAAAAAAAACTCCCTTTAAAAAATCCTAAAAATTAAAAAAAAAAAAAAAAACGGAAAAAATGCCTTAAAAAATCGAAAATTTTTAAAAAATGGAAAAAAAAAAAATCCCTAAATCCAGGAAAAAAAATGCCAAAAAAAATTCCCTAAAACCGGAAAAAAATAATGATAAAAATCCGGAAAATAATCCCTTTAAAAATCCTAAAAATTAAAGGAAAAAAAGGGGGAAAATCCTTTAAAAATCTAAAAGAATTTTTTTTAAATGAAAAAAAATCCCTTTAAAAATCCTAAAAATTTTTAAAAAGCGAAGAAATCCCTTTAAAAAATCCTAAAAATAAATTCAAAAAAACTGATAAAATGCCTTAAAAATCGAAAAAAATTTTAAAAAATGAAAAAAAAATCCCTAAATCCAGGAAAAAAAATGCCAAAAAAAATCCCAAAAACCGGAAAAAAAATAATGTTAAAAATCTGGGAAAAAATCCCTTTAAAAAGCCTAAAAATTAATTTTAAAAAACCTGAAAAAATGCCTTAAAAATCGAAAAAAATAAAAATAAAAAAAAAAATCCCTAAATCCAGGAAAAAAAAGAATGTTAAAAATCTGGAAAAAAATCCCTTTAAAAATCCTAAAAATTAAAGGGAAAAAAGGGGGAAAATCTTTAAAAATCTAAAAGAATTTTTTTAAAAAATGAAAAAAAATCCCTTTAAAAAATCCTAAAAATAAAAAAGAAAAAAAAGGGAAAAAAAATCCTTTAAAAAATCCGAAAAATTTTAAAAAAGGGGAAAAAATCCCTTTCAAAATCCTAAAAATTAAAAAAAAAAACCAGAAACAATCCTTTAAAAATCCTAAAAATTTTTAAAAAACTGAAAAATCCCTTTTAAAATCCTACAAAATAAAAAATCATTTCTTTTATCGAGATTTTTTGGGGTAATTTTGGAGGATTTTTTAAAGTATTTTTGGGGATTTTTTAGGATTTTTTTTTAGGATTTTTTTAGGACTTTTAAGGGATTTTTGTGTGATTTTGAGGGGATTTTTGGGCGGATTTTTTGGGATTTATTTGGGATTTTTTGGGGGGGGATTTTTTATTTTATTGGGATTTTTAGGAGGATTTGGGGGAGAATTTTGGTTCTTTTTTGGGGGATTTTTGAGGGATTTTTTGGGGGATTTCTTAGGATTTTTTCAGATTTCTTTGGGGATTTTTTCATTTAATTTTAGGGGTAATTTGGGGGGGATTTTATGTGATTTGGGGGATTTTTTAAAGTATTTTTGGGGCATTTTCAGGGGGATTTTTTAGGATTTTTTAAGGGGTTTTGGGATTTTTGTGGGATTTTTAATGGATTTTTCTGTGATTTTTGGGGGGATTTTTTGGGGGGAAATTTCTTGGGATTTATTTTGGGATTTTTTTATTTTGGGGTGGATTTTTTTCGATGTTATTGAAACTTTTGGGGGGATTTTTGGGGAATTTTTTGGGGAATTTTATGGGATTTTGGGGGTTTTTTTGGGATTTTTTCTTATTTTTGAGGGGGGATTTTTTTGGGATTTTTAAAGGATTTTTGGGGGGATTCTTTTAGGATTTTTTTAGCAATATTTTGCAATTTGGGGGGATTTTTAGGATTTTTTTGGGATTTTTGGGGGATTTTTTAAAGGAATTTTTGGGGGAGGTTTTTTTGGGGGGATTTTTTGGGATTTTTAAAGGATTTGGGGGGGGGATTCTTTTAGGATTTTTTAGCAATCTTTTGCAATTTTGGGGGATTTTTTAGGATTTTTTTTTTAATTTTGGGTGGATTTTTAAAAAAATTTTTGGGGGGAGGTTTTTTTGGGATTTTTAAAGGATTTTTTGAGGGGATTCTTTTAGGATTTTTAGCAATCTTTTGCAATTTGGGGGGAATTTTAGGATTTTTTTTTAATTTTTGGAGGATTTCTAAAAGGAATTTTTGGGGGAGGTTTTTTTATTTTTTGGGATTTTTTTGCAATTTGGGGGGATAAAACCGGGAATTTTTGTGCCGCAGTTTCGGGCCGCGATGGGGTCGGGAATTCTGGCGGCGCTTTTGGGGTTGATCCTCTGGAACCCCAGCGGAGCCTCGGGGCCCTGCTGGGAGAATTCCCAGTGCCGGCAGCTCGGGAACGACGCCGGCATCCTGGTAAGGGTTTGGGGTTTGGGTTTGGGATTTGGGGTTTGGGATTTTGGGATTGGGGTTTGGGGTTTGGGATTTGGGATTGAGATTGGGGATTGGGATTTAGGGTTGGAATTTGGGGGAATTCCCAGTGCCGGCAGCTCGGGAACGACGCCGGGATCCTGGTAAAGGGTTTGGGGTTTGGGTTTGGGGTTTTTGGGGTTTGGGGTTTTGGGATTGGGGATTGGGGATTTGGGGTTTGGGATTTGGGGATTGGGGGTTTGGGGTTTGGGAGAATTCCCAGTGCCGGGAGCTCGGGAACGACGCCGGGATCCTGGTAAAGGGTTGGGGTTTGGGTTTGGGATTTTTGGGGTTTGGGATTTTGGGATTGGGGATTGGGGATTTGGGGTTTGGGGTTTGGGATTTGGGGATTGGGGATTTGGGGTTTGGGAGAATTCCCAGTGCCGGGAGCTTGGGAACGACGCCGGGATCCTGGTAAAGGTTTGGGGTTTGGGGTTTGGGGGTTGGGATTTTTGGGGTTTGGGGTTTTGGGATTGGGGATTGGGGATTTGGGGTTTGGGATTTGGGGATTGGGGATTTGGGGTTTGGGAGAATTCCCAGTGCCGGCAGCTCGGGAACGACGCCGGGATCCTGGTAAAGGGTTGGGGTTTGGGGTTTGGGATTTTTGGGGTTTGGGGTTTTGGGATTTGGGATTGGGGATTGGGGATTTGGGGTTTGGGGTTTGGGATTTGGGGATTGGGGATTTGAGGTTTGGGAGAATTCCCAGTGCCGGGAGCTCGGGAACGACGCCGGCATCCTGGTAAAGGTTTGGGGTTGGGGTTTGGGATTTTTGGGGTTTGGAGTTTGGGATTTGGGGTTTTTGGGGATTGGAGATTTGGGGTTTGGGGTTTGGGGTTTTGGGGTTTGGGATTTTGGGGGTTTGGGATTGAGGTTTGGGAGAATTCCCAGTGCCGGGAGCTCGGGAACGACGCCGGCATCCTGGTAAAGGGTTTGGGGTTTGGGTTTGGGGTTTGGGGTTTGGGGTTTGGGATTTTGGGGGTTTGGGTTTGGGGTTTGGGATTTGGGGATTGGGGATTTGGGGTTTGGCGTTTGGGGTTTGGGATTTGGGGATTGGGGATTGAGGTTTGGGAGAATTCCCAGTGCCGGGAACTCGGGAACGACGCCGGGATCCTGGTAAAGGGTTTGGGGTTTGGGTTTGGGGTTTGGGGTTTGGGATTTGGGATTGGGGATTGGGGATTTGGGGATTTGGGGTTTGGGATTTGGGGATTGGGGATTTGGGGTTTGGGAGAATTCCCAGTGCCGGGAGCTTGGGAACGACGCCGGCATCCTGGTAAAGGTTTGGGGTTGGGGTTTGGGATTTTTGGGGTTTGGAGTTTGGGATTTGGGGTTTTTGGGGATTGGAGATTTGGGATTTGGGGTTTGGGGTTTGGGGTTTTGGGGTTTGGGATTTTGGGGGTTTGGGATTGAGGTTTGGGAGAATTCCCAGTGCCGGGAACTCGGGAACGACGCCGGGATCGTGGTAAAGGTTTGGGGTTTGGGTTTGGGATTTTTGGGGATTGGGGTTTGGGATTTTGGGGGTTTGGGATTTGGGGATTTGGGATTTGGGGTTTGGAGATTTGGGGTTTGGGGTTTGGGATTTTGGGGGTTTGGGATTGAGGTTTGGGAGAATTCCCAGTGCCGGCAGCTCAGGAACGACGCCGGCATCCTGGTAAAGGTTTGGGGTTTGGGTTTGGGGTTTGGGAGAATTCCCAGTGCCGGGAGCTCGGCAGCAAAGCCGGAATCCTGGTAAAGGTTTGGGATTTGTGCTTTTGGGTTTGGGATTTGGGGTTTGGGATTTGGGGATTGGGATTTTGGGATTTGGGGTTTGGGGTTTTGGACTGGGGATTTGGGATGTTTGAGGTTTGGGATTTGGGAGAATTCCCAGTGCCGGGAGCTCGGGAACGATGCCGGGATCCTGGTAAAGGTTTGGGGTTTGGGGTTTGGGATTTGGGGTTTGGGATTTTTGGGGATTGAGGTTTGGGATTTTTGGGGATTGGAGATTTGGGATTTGGGATTTGGGATTTGGGGTTTGGAGTTTGGGATTTGGGATTTGTGGGTTTGGGATTTATGGAATTTGGGGTTTGGGATTTCAGGATTGGGGGTTTGGGATTTGGGGAATTTAGGATTTTGGGATTTGGGGGAATCATAAATGGGGGAGGAGGGGTGGGAAAGGGAATTTTCCCAGGGATTTTTTAGGATTAAATGCCAAAAAATGGGGGAATTTGGGAATTTTCCCAGAGATTCCTTGGGATCAAATCCTGAAAATCCCAAAAAATGGGAATTTTCCTGGAGATTCTTCGGGATAAAATTTCAAAGATCCCAAAGATCAAAAAAAAAAAGTCCCAAATTTAGGAATTCCCCAATTCCAGAGGGTCCACAATTCCAAGTTCTTCCAAAATTTTCCATTTCCAGAGGATCCCAAGCCCCTCATTCCAAACTCTGGAATCACAAAAAGTGGGAATTTCATCCCAGAATTCCCAAATTTGGGAATTCCCAAACCCTTCCCCACATGGGGTTCTCCCAAAATTTTTGTTTTTCCAGGGAATTCCCAAATTTGGGAATTCCCAAATTCCAGAGGGTCCAGAAGTCCAAAATCTCCCAAAATTTTCTGCTTCCAGAGGGTCCCAAATCCTCCATTCCCAAACTCTTCCAAACATCATGAAAAGTGGGAATTCCATCCCGGAATTTCCATTCCATGCATTTTCCCAAGTTTGGGAATCCCCAAATTCCAGAGGGTCCAGATTTCCAAATATTCCACTTCCAGAGGGTCCCAAATCCCCCATTCCCAAATGATTCCAAACTCTGGTATCATAAAAAAAAGTGGGAATTCAATGCCAGAATTCCAAAATTTGGGAATTTTGTCATGCCGGGCACAGATTTCCTTGGAATCTCCCCTTTTTCCTGGAATTCCTGGACTCACCAGAATTCCCGTTCCTTGCGTTTTTCCAGGAAATCTCCAAATTTGGGAATTCCCAAATTCCAGAGGGTCCAGAATTCCAAATTCCCCATTCCCAAATTATTCCGAACATCAGGAAAAGTGGGAATTCCACCCCAGAATTCCCAAATTTGGGAATTCCCAAATCCATCCCCACGTGGGATCCTCCCAAAACTTTTTGGTTTTCCAGGGAATTCCCAAATTTGGGAATTCCCAAATTCCAGAGGGTCCCGAATTCCAAATTTTCTGTTTCCAGATGGTCCCAAATCCCCCATTCCCAAATTGTCCCGAACTCCAGGGTCACGAAAAAGTGGGAATTCCACCCCCGAATTCCAAAACTTGGGAATTCTCTCCCTCCCAGGCCTGCGCCGGGTCGTGCCGGCCCCAGATTTCCCTGGAATCTCCCCTTTTTCCCGGGAATTCACAGAATTCCCATTCCTTGCATTTTTCCAGGAAATCTCCAAATTTGGGAATTCCCAAATTCCAGAGGGTCCAGAACTCCAAATTCCCCATTCCCAAATTATTCCGAACATCAGGAAAAGTGGGAATTCCATCCCAGAATTCCCAAATTTCGGAATTCCCAAATCTCTCCCCACATGGGATCCTCCCAAAAATTTTTGGTTTTCCAGGGAATTCCCAAATTTGGGAATTCCCAAATTCCAGAGGGTCCCGAATTCCAAATTTTCTGTTTCCAGATGGTCCCAAATCCCCCATTCCCAAATTGTCATGAACTCCACGGTCACGAAAAAGTGGGAATTCCACCCCGCAATTCCAAAACTTGGGAATTCTGTCCCTCCCAGGCCTGCGCCGGGTCGTGCCGGGCGCAGCTTTCCCTGGAATCTCCCCTTTTTCCCGGGAACGGGCAGTTCCAGCCGCTCTCGGAGAGCCTGCGGCGCTACGTCATGAGCCACTTCCGCTGGAACCAGTTCGGCCGCCGCAACAGCAGCGAGCCCGGCAAGCGGGGCCAGGAAGACGAGGAGGAGGAGGAGAAATCTGGGAATGAGCCCGGAATTCCCGGCTTTTCCCGGCGCTCCGGGGAGCCGGGGAAGGATGGGAAGCGCTCGTATTCCATGGAGCACTTCCGGTGGGGAAAACCGGTGGGGCGCAAGAGGAGGCCGGTCAAGGTTTACCCCAACGGGGCCGAGGAGGAGTCGGAGGAGAATTCCCGGCTGGAATTCCGGCGGGAAGAGCCCTCGGGAGGCGAGGAGGAGGAGGAAGAATTCCCGGGGTTCCCGTGGAATTCCCGGAAGGAGAAGCGCTACGGGGGATTCATGAGCCCGGAGCGGATCCGGACGCCGCTGGTGACGCTCTTCAAGAACGCCATTGGGAAGAGCTTCTCCAAGGATGCGCAGTGATGGGGAAATCCCGGAAAAATCCCGGAAAAATCCTGGAAAAATCCCGGAAAAATCCGGGAAAATCCCACGGGATCCGCGGCCCCTGTAGTGTCCCCTTAGCGCGCAATCCGTCCTCGTTGAAAGAAAATCCCGGGATTCTGGGTGGGAATTCCCAGGTTGGGCACTCTTGGGATGGATCCCGGTTGGGAATTCTTGGGATGGCGGGGCGGTGTAAAATATTGTAAAGGAGGGAATGGGAAATTCCCGAAGAAATAATAAAAAAAAAAATCTGGATGGAAAATTCCAGAGAATTGAAAAAAATCTGGATGGAAAATTCCGGAAGAATTGACAAAAATCTGCATGAGAGCGTTGGGAGATGGCAGCGAAAAAAAATGGGAATTGGGAATGGGAATGGACGGGAAAGGTGTTGGGGGTGGGAATTTTGGAATGAGGGAATGCATTGGAAGCCGATCCAAACTCCAGGAATGCCCCCGGGTCCCCAGATTCCATGGGCACCATTTCCAGTGCCACCGATTCCGATCGCAATCCCGATTCTGATGCCAGTTCTCATTCCAATTCCGATTCAGATTCCAATCCTGATCCCAATCTTGATCCCGATTCCCATCCCGATCACAATTCCCATCCCAATTCCAATCCCCATCCCGATCCTGATCCCGATTACGATTCCGCTTCTTCTTCTGATCCCGATCCCCATCCCAATTCCGATCCCGATCCAAATCCTCACCCTGATTCTGATCCTGATCGCAATCCCTATCCCAATCCTGATTCCAATCCCGATTCCAATCCTGATCCTAATCCCAATCCCGATCCCCATTCCAATCCCGTTCCCGTTCTTGCTGCCAAATCCAATCCCGATCCTGATCCCGATTCCCATCCCGATTCCCATCCCCATCCCGATTCTGATCCTGATCCTAATTCTGATCCCGATTCCAGTCCTGATTCCGATTCTGATTCTGATCCCAATCCCAATCCTCATACCCATCCTGATTCGGATCCCGATCCTGATTCCAATTCCGATTCCGATCCCAATCCCGATCCTGATTACAATTCCACTTCTGCTTCCAATCTCGATCCCCATCCCGATCCTGATCCTGATCCTGATTCTAATCTCTATCCCAATTCCCATCCTGATTCTGAGATTCTGATCCCGATCCCAATCCTCATCCCCATCCCAATTCGGATCCCAATTCCAATCCCAATCCCAATTCTGATCCCAATCCTGATCCTGATCCCAATTCTGATCCTGATCCCGATCACAATTCTGATCCCAATCCTGATCCTGATTCTGATCCTGATTCTGATCCCGATCCTGATCTCGACTCCAATCCCGATCCTAATCCTGATTGTGATGCTGATTCCAATCCTGTTCCTGTTCCCATTTTTTTTCCCAATTCCAGTCCTGATTCTGATCCTGCTTCTGCTTCCAATCTCAATCCCAATCCCTATTCCCATCTCCATCCCAGTCCAAATCCTGATCCCAATTCTGATCATGATCCAATCCTGATCCTCATCCCGATTCCAATCCCTATCTCAATCCCCACCCTGATCGCGATCCCAATCCTGATTCCAATCATGATCCCCATCCTGATCCCGATCCTGATCCCAATCCTAATCTCGATCCTGATCCCAATTCTGATTCTGATCACGATCCTGATCCCGATTCCAATCCCAATCTGTATCTCGATCCCGATCCCAATTCTGATCTTGATCCCATTTCCGATCCCAATCCCGATCCCGATTCCAATCCCGGCTGCGGGGCACAAATAAAAACCCATCGCTTCTCCGATAAAATTTATGGATCTGGAATACACAACTCCCGTCCGTCCCCAAATCCAAGCCGGACCCGAGCTCTCGAATTCGGGAGGAATTTTCAGAAAAATCCCGGATTTGCTCCCGCTCCCGGCACGCGGAAGAGACGCGGAGTCTTCCCAACCATCCCTGAGTTTGGATCTCCTGGAATTGCCGCCACCGCTCCAAGTCCGGAATTCCCGCGGCGGGAAAACCCCGGGAAGAACCCGGATCCGCCTCTCCCTCTTTTCCACACGGAATAAAAACCCCCACCCCAAAAAAACCCCAAAAAACCTCCGGGAAGGGGCCGTGCCGAGGGGGTCGGGTTCCGGATCCCGGCGCAGATTCCCGAAGAATCCTCAGGAATTCTCCATCACCTGGTGGGGCAGGGGGACGGCGGTGGATCCGGGGAAGGATCCCGGTTTTTCCCGGCCCTTCAGGAAAAACGTCAGGAGCTCCCCTTTGCCCTTGACGTAGACGGCGCCGCGGCGGACGAAGCGGAACCCGTATTCCTTCAGGATCTGCTGCGTCTCCTCCACCACCTGCCGGGGGGAAAAAAACGGGAATCTGGGAATGTTCCCCTGGAAAAGGGGAGGTGGGAAAAGCAAGAGGTTCTGGATGTGGAGGGGGAAATTCCCGAGGAAGGAGCAGAAATTCCTGGGAGGGTGGGGAAGGGTGGGGTGGAATTCCCTGAGGATCGCTGGGAGTGTCCAAGGAAAGGCTGGAAAATCCCAGGATGGTGAGATTGGATTGGGATGGGATTGAAGGTCCATGGAGCCCATCCAAAGAATTCTGGGATTATGGGATCGAGGACACTCAGGATCCATCCCGAGGGATTTTTATGGGATTTGGGGATGGAAAAGGGAAGGGAGACGCTTCCTGGAGTCCCAAATTCCCAAGGAAGCCCCAGTGTGATCCCACCTGGATATTCCCAGTTATCCCCACTGCGACCCCACCCGGCTGTTCCCCGTGATCCCACCTGGATGTTCCCAAGATTCCCTGCGCGGTCCCACCTGGATATTCCCAAGATTCCCAGTGTGATCCCACCTGGATGTTCCCCGTGATCCCACCTGGATGTTCCCCATCCCAACGGAATGTTCCCACTCTTATTCCCGGTGAGGTCCCACCTGGACGTTCCCAAGATTCCTGGTGTCACCCCACCTGGATGTTCCCCATCCCACCCAGATACTCCCAAGATTCCTGGTCTGATCCCACCTGGATATTCCCAGCATTCCCTGGGTGATCCCACCCTGATATTCCCAGTTATTCCCACTGTGACCCCACTCAGATGTCCCCCATCCCACCCACACATTCCCAAGATTCCCAGTGTGATCCCACCTGGATGTTCCCCATCCCACCCTGATATTCCCAAGCTCATTCCTGGCGAGGTCCCACCCGGATGTTCCCAAGATTCCTGGTGTGATCCCACCTGGATGTTCCCAGCATTCCCAGGGTGACCCCACATGGATATTCCCAATTATTCCCACTGTGACCCCACCCGGATGTTCCCCGTGACCCCACCTGGACATTCCCAAGACTCCTGGTGTGATCCCACCTGGATGTTCCCCATGACCCCACCCGGCTGTTCCCTGTGATCCCACCTGGATGTTCCCAAGATTCCCTGCGCGGTCCCACCTGGATATTCCCAATTTTCCCCGCTGTGACCCCACCCAGATGTTCCCCGTGATCCCACCTGGATGTTCCCAAGATTCCTGGGGTGATTCCCAATTGGATATTCCCCATCCCACCCAGATATTCCCAATATTGCCAAGGTGATCCCACCTGGATGTTCCCCATCCCACCTGGATATTCCCAAGATTCCTGCGTGACCCCACCTGGATATTCCAAACATTCCGTGGGTGACCCCACCTGGATATTCCCCAGATTCCCAATGTGATCCCACCTGGATGCTCCCCATCCCATGTGGATGTTCCCAAGATTCCCTGTGTGGTCCCACCTGGATATTCCCAAGACTCCCAGTGTGATCCCACCTGGATGTTCCCAATCCCACCCTGATATTCCCAAGCTCATTCCTGACGAGGTCCCACCCGGATGTTCCCAAGATTCCTGGTCTGATCCCACCTGGATGTTCCCAGCATTCCCAGGGTGACCCCACCCGGATATTCCCAATTATCCCCACTGCGACCCCACCCAGTGAGGTCCCACTTGGACATTCCCAAGATTCCCTGCGCGGTCCCACCTGGATATTCCAAATTTTCCCCACTGCGACCCCACCCGGATGTTCCCCGTGACTCCACCTGGATGTTCCCAAGATTCCCTGCGCGTTCCCACCTGGATGTTCCCCATGACCCCACCCGGATGTTCCCGGTGAGGTCCCACCCGGATGTTCCCAATTTTCCCTGCGCGTTCCCACCTGGATGTTCCCCATGACCCCACCCGGATGTTCCCGGTGAGGTCCCACCCGGACGTTCCCAATTTTCCCTGCGCGTTCCCACCTGGATGTTGCCCATGACTCCGGTGGACTCCATCCTGCTGGCCACGTTGACCGTGTTGCCCCAGATGTCGTAGTGGGGCTTGCGCGCCCCGATGACCCCGGCCAGCACCGCCCCCTTGTTCATCCCTGCCCGGAGGGACGGGGATCACGCCCGGAACCTTCCGGAATTCCCGGGATTCCCCGGCGTTCCCTCCCGGACTTGCCTATGCGCAGCATGAAGTTGTTGAAGGACTGGTAGTTGATGTTCATCAGCGTCACCTTCATGGCCAGCGCGAAGTCGGCCAGGTCGGCCAGGTGCTGCCAGCGCTCCTTCTCCGGGCGCGGGTCCTTCTGCGCGGAAATCCCGGGAATCGGCCGCCGGAGTTGGGGGACGGGGCAGCGGGATGGGAGGCGGGAGGTGGGGATGGAGGTGGGACGTGGGGATGGAGGTGGGACGTGGGTCCTTCTGCGCGGAAATCCCGGGAATCGGCCGCCAGAGTTGGGGGACGGGACAGCGGGATGGGAGGCGGGAGGTGGGGATGGAGGTGGGACGTGGGGATGGGACATTGGGATGGGACGGGGATGGGACATGGAGATTGGACATGGAGATGATGGGACATTGGAGACGGGAAATGGATCTGGGGACATTGGGATGGGATGGAGATGATGGGACACAGAGATGGGACATGGAGATGATGGGAAATAGGGATGTTGGGATGGGACATGGAGATGATGGGACACAGAGATGGGACATGGATCTGGGAACATCGGGATGGGATGGGGATGATGGGACACGGAGATGGGACACGGAGATGGGACATGGAGATGGGAGATGGGGATGGGACATGGAGATGGGACATGGAGATGATGGGACATGGAGACGGGAAATGGATCTGGAGACATTGGGATGGCATGGGATGGATGGGGATGATGGGACATGGAGATGATGGGACATTGGAATGGGACATGGGGATGGGACAGGGATGGGACATGGGGATGATGGGGTATTGGGATGTTGGGATGGGACATGGAGATGGGAGATGGGGATGGGACATGGAGATTGCACATGGAGATTGGACATGGAGATTGGACATGGAGATGATGGGACATTGGGATGTTGGGATGGGACATGGAGATGGGAGATGGGGATGGGACATGGATATTGGACATGGAGATGATGGGACACAGAGATGGGACACGGAAATAGGACTTGGAAATAGGACATGGAGATGGGATATGGGGATGGGACATTGAGATGATGGGACACAGAGATGAGATATGGAGATGGGACATGGGGATGGGACACAGAAATGGGACATGGAGATGATGGGACATGGAGATGGGGATGGCACATGGAAATGGGACATTGGGACGGGACAGGGATATGGGACATATGTGGAGATGGGAGATGGGAGATAGAAGATAGGAGATGGGAATGGAACCTGGAGATAGGGCATGGTGATGGGACATGGAGATGGGGCATGGAGATGGAACAGGGAGATGGGACATTGGGATGGGACATTGGGATGGGACAGGGAGATGGGACATACATGGAGATGGAAGATGGGACAGGAATGGGACAGGGAGATGGGACATACGTGGAGATGGAAGATGGGACAGGGATGGGACACAGAGATGGGACACTGAGATGGGAGACAAGGACGGGGACAAGGAGGAAGGGACCAATCCCAAGGTCCCCAGGGGTGTCCCAAGGCCGGATCCCGGCCTGACCTTGGCTCCAAATCCGTTGGCGCCGGCGTCGGGCGTCACTCCGGAGGCGGCCATGTAGGTGCTGCCGATGGTCTTGATCTTGGTGATGCAGCGGAACTGGGGCTCGTCCAGGAGCTGGGCACCGGAACAGAAACCGGGATTGCCGCGGGTCCCGGCCGGAGTGTGGGGGGAAGGTCCGGGTGGATCCCAGGGATCCCACCTGGATGTTCCCCATCCCACCTGGATGCTCCCGTGATTCCCTGTGTGATCCCATCTGGATGTTCCCATGATTCCCAGTGTGATCCCACCTGGACATTCCCCACAATTCCCAGTCTGACACCACCTGGACATTCCCTGCGATTCAGGCTGGGATCGCACCTGGATATTCCCCACAAATCCCAGTGTGATCCCACCTGGACATTCCCACAATTCCCACCATGACCCCACCTGGACATCCCCACAATTCCCACCGTGACCCCACCGGGACATTCCCACAATTCCCAGTGTGACCCCACCTGGACATTTCCCACCATGATCCCACCTGGACATTCATTCCCCATGATTCCTGGCTGGACATTCCCCACAATTCCCACCGTGACCCCACCTGGGCACTCCCCACCATTCCCACCATGATCCCAAGTGGACATTCCCCACAATTCCCAGTGTGATCCCACCTGGACATTCCCCACAATTCCCACCATGATCCCACCTGGACACTCCCCACAATTCCCACCATGATCCCAAGTGGACATTCCCCACAATTCCCACTGTGATCCCACCTGGACATTCCCCACAATTCCCACCATGACCCCACATGGACGTTCCCCACAATTCCCAGTGTGATCCCACCTGGACATTCCCCACAATTCCCAGTGTGATCCAACCTGAACATTCCCCACAATTCCCACCATGATCCCACCTGGACACTCCCCACAATTCCCACCATGATCCCAAGTGGACATTCCCCACAATTCCCACCGTGATCCCACCTGGACATTCTCCATAATTCCCACCATGATCCCACCTGGACATTCCCCACAATTCCCAGTGTGATCCCACCTGGACATTCCCCATAATTCCCACCTGGACATTCCCCACAATTCCCACCATGATGCCACCTGGACACTCCCCACAATTCCCACCATGATCCCAAGTGGACATTCCCCACAATTCCCACCGTGATCCCACCTGGACATTCCCCACAATTCCCAGTGTGATCCCACCTGGACATTGCCCATAATTCCCACCTGGACATTCCCCACAATTCCCACCGTGATCCCACCTGGACATCCCCCATAATTCCCACCATGATCCCAAGTGGACATTCCCCACAATTCCCAGTGTGACCCCAGCTGGGCACTCCCCACCATTCCCACCATGATCCCACCTGGACATTCCCCACAATTCCCAGTGTGATCCCACCTGGACATTCCCCATAATTCTCACCATGACCCCACCTGGACATTTATTCCCCATGATCCCACCTGGACATTCCCCACAATTCCCACCGTGATCCCACCTGGACATTCCCCAGAATTCCCACCATGACCCCACCTGGACACTCCCCACCATTCCCACCGTGATGCCCCCCGGACGTTCCCCGCGATCCCGTGCGGAATTCCGGGGCTGGCTCACCGCGTCGAAGTCGGAGATGATCTCGTTGAGGAAGCGCAGGCACTCGATGCCGCCGTTGTTGATGCTCTCCTCCGTGTAGAAGTCGGCGAAGTTGGGCAGCGAGGCGAACATCACCCCGATCTCCTCGTAGGACTGGCTGTACAGCTCCTGGGAATTCCGGGAACGCGCCCCCGGAGCGCGCCGTTATCGGTTATTGATCATTGGTTATTGGTCATTGGTTATTGGTCATTGGTTATTGGTCATTGATGATTGGCTTTTTCGGGATGGTTGTGAGTGTCCAAGGAAAGGTTGGAGCAATCTTGGATCATGTGGTGGGAATGGGATGGATCCCATCCAAAGGGATCCAGTCAGTAATTGATTATTGGTTATTGATTATTGGTCATTGGTTATTGGTTATTGGTCATTGGTTATTGGTCATTGGTTATTGGCTTTTTCAGGATGGTTGGGAGTGTCCAAGGAAAAGTTGGAGCAATCTTGGATCATGTGGTGGGAATGGAATGGATGCATCCCATCCAAAGGGATTGGGTCAGTTATTGATTATTGGTTATTGATTATTGGTTATTGATTATTGGTTATTGATCATGGGTTATTGGTTATTGGCTTTTTCCGGATGGTTGGGAGTGCCCAAGGAAAAGTTGGAGCAATCTGGGACTATGTGGTGGGAATGGTGTGGATCCCATCCAAAGGGATCCAGTCAGTTATTGATTATTGGTTATTGATCATTGGTCATTAATTATTGGTTATTGGTTATTGGTTATTGGCTTTTTTGTGATGTTGGGAGTGCCCAAGGAAAGGTTGGAGCAATCTGGGACCATGTGGTGGGAATGGGATGGATCCCATCCAAAGGGATTGGGTCAGTTATTGATTATTGGTTATTGATCATGGGTTATTGATCATGGGTTATTGGTTATTGGCTTTTTCCGGATGGTTGTGAGTGCCCAAGGAAAGGTTGGAGCAATCTGGGACCATGTGGTGGGAATGGGATGGATCCCATCCCAAAGGGATCCAGTCAGTAATTGATTATTGTTTATTGATTATTGGTTATTGGTCATTAATTATTGGTTATTAGTTTATTCTGGTTCACTGGGAGTGTCCGAGGAAAGGTTGGAGAAGTTTGGGATCATGGGGTGGGAATGTGGGATGGGATTGAAGCTCCATGGATCCCATCCCAAACCATTCCGGGATTTGGGATCCAGGACACTCAGGATCCATCCCCAGGGATTTTTATGGAATTTTGGGGATGGAAAAGGGAAGGGAGACCCTTCCTGGAGTCCCCAATTCCCAGGGAATTCCTGAAATTCCTTCCCAGAGAGGAGTCGGGATGGGGGTGGATCCAGTGCCAGGCTGGGAGAGCTGGGAATGGCGGGAATTCCCTGGGAAAAGGGGAGGGATTTGGAAATGAATTCCCAGAGAATCCCTGGAAAGGCTGGAGCCACCGGGGATGGCGGGGTGGGAATGGGATGGGATTGAAGGTCCACGGATCCCATCCAAAGGATTCCGGGAATGTGGGAACCGCCCGGAAAATCGGGAACAACGCCTGGAAACGAGGAAATACTGCCCGGAAAAGGGGGAATACCGCCCGGAAAAGAGGGAATACCGACTGGGAAAGCGGGAATACCGACTGGGAAAGCGGGAATACCGCCCGGAAAAGCGGGAATACCGACCTCATCCCGCTTTTTGGAGCCCAGGAAGTGCCGGGCCACGTGCTCGGGCAGCATGTTGGCCACCAGGGCCTCGTTCCAGCGGCGCATCTCAGAGACGCGCTCCTTCTGGTCGTGGACGTCGATCTTCCACAGGAACAGCGTCCGGGCCAGCTTCTCCACCTGGGAACGCGTTGTGGGAATGTGGGATTTGTGGGAATTCCCAGGATAATGGGATTGTGGGATAATGGGACATTGGGGTGGGATAATGGGGTTGGACAATGGAGACGTGCTCCTTCTGGTCGTGGACGTCGATCTTCCACAGGAACAGCGTCCGGGCCAACTTCTCCTCCTGGGATTACACACACACACACGGGGGATTGAGGGAATTCCTGGGAATTGCTGGGATTTTGGGAATGTGGGATTGTAGGAACGTGGGATTGTGGGATGGGATAATGGGGTAATGGGATTGGACAATGGAGACGCGCTCCTTCTGGTCGTGGACGTCGATCTTCCACAGGAACAGCGTCCGGGCCAGCTACTCCACCTGGGAATGTGTTGTGGGATTGAGGGATTTGTTGGATTATGGAATTATGGACTGGTGGATTATGGAATAATGGGACAGTGGGATACTGGGATAAGGGGATAAAGGCATAACGGGATTGGATAATGGAGGTGCACTCCTTCTGGTCATGGATGTCAATCTTCCACATGGACAGGGTCCAGGCCAGCTTCTCCCCCTAGGAATGTGTTACGGGAATGTGGGAATTGTGGGAATTCCGGGGATTGTGAGGTTATGGGATTATGAGAATGTGGGATTATGGGATAATGGGGTTGGATAATGGAGACGTGCTCCTTCTGGTCATGGACGTCGATCTTCCACAGGAACAGCATTCAGGCCAGTTTCTCCACCCGGGAAGGGGTTGTGGGAATGAGGGATTTGTGGGAATTCCCAGGATTATGGGAATGTGGGATTATGGGAATGTGGGATATTGGGATGGGATAATGGGATTGGACAATGGAGACGGGGTCCTTCTGGTCATGGACGTCGATCTTCCACAGGAACAGCATCCAGGCCAGCTTCTCCACCTGGGATTATGTGGGATGGTGGGAATGAAGGAATTCCTGGGATTACGGGGTAATGGGATAATGGGATCATGAGATAATGGGATTGGATAAAGGAGACGCGCTCCTTCTGGTCGTGGACGTCGATCTTCCACAGGAAGAGCGTCCAGGCCAGCTTCTCCACCTGGGATTACACACACACACGGGGGAATGATGGAATTCCTGGAATTGTGGGGATTTTGGGATAATGGGATTGTGGGAACGTGGGATTGTGGGATATTGGGGTGGGATAATGGGGTTGGATAAAGGAGACGCGCTCCATCTGGTCCTGGACGTTGATCTTCCACAGGAACAGAGTCCGGGCCAGCTTCTCCACCTGGGATTGTGGGATGGTGGGAATGAGGGAATTGCTGGGATAATGGGATTGTGGGACAATGGGATAAGGGGATAAGGGAATAATGGGATTGGATAATGGAGACCACTCCATGTGGTCATGGATGTCGATCTTCCACAGGAACAGCGTCCGGGCCAGCTTCTCCACCTGGGATTACACGTGGGATTGTGGGATTTGTGGGAACACGAGAATTCCTGGGATAGTGGGACTGTGGGATGGGATAATGGGAATGTGGGATTATGGGATAATGGAGACGTGCACTCCTTCTGGTCATGGATGTCGATCTTCCACAGGAACAGCGTCCGGGCCAGCTTCTCCACCTGGGATTACACGTGGGATTGTGGGATTTGTGGGAACACGAGAATTCCTGGGATAGTGGGACTGTGGGATGGGATAATGGGAATGTGGGATTATGGGATAATGGAGACGTGCACTCCTTCTGGTCATGGATGTTGATCTTCCACAGGAACAGCTCCCCGGCCAGTTTCTTCAACTTGGAATATGTTGTAGGAATGTGGGAATTGTGGGAATTCCCGGGACTGTGGGATGGGATAAGGGGATAATGGGATGGGATAATGGAGATGCGCTCCTTCTGGTCGTGGGTGTCGATCTTCCATATGGGATGATGGGATGATGGGATGATGGGATGATGGGATGGGGGTGTTCCCAGAATTGTTGGGGGCCGGAAAATCCTTTGGGAGTATCCTTGGAAAAGCTGCAGGTGCTGTGGATGGGCCTGGGATAAATCCCGGTGCCTTGGAGCTTCCAGGGAACCCGGGAAGGGATTTAGGGAATCCAGGAAGGGATTTAGGGAAGGGATTTAGGGAAAGGATTTAGGGAAGGGATTTAGGAATGGATTTAGGGAAGGGATTTAGGGAAGGGATTTAGGGAGGAAAGGGGAAGAAAAGTGAAGAAAAAGGGGAAAAGGGAGAGAAAGGGAGGGAAGAAAAGGCAAGGGGAGGAAGGGAGAGCTAAGAGGAGGAAAAAGAAGGAAAAGGGAAGAAAAGGCAGGAAAAGGCAGGAAAAGGAAGGAAAGGGGAAGAAAGGGCAGGAAAATATGGAAGAAGAAGGAAAGGAAAGGAAAGGAAAGGAAAGGAAAGGAAAGGAAAGGAAAGGAAAGGAAAGGAAAGGAAAGGAAAGGAAAGGAAAGGAAAGGAAAGGAAAGGAAAGGAAAGGAAAGGAAAGGAAAGGAAAGGAAAGGAAAGGAAAGGAAAGGAAAGGAAAGGAAAGGAAAGGAAAGGAAAGGAAAGGAAAGGAAAGGAAAGGAAAGGAAAGGAAAGGAAAGGAAAGGAAAGGAAAGGAAAGGAAAGGAAAGGAAAGGAAAGGAAAGGAAAGGAAAGGAAAGGAAAGGCACAAAAAGAAGGAAAAATAAGGAAAAGTGAGGAAAAGGGAGGGAAGGGGAAGAAAGAGCAGGAAAGGGAGGAAGAAGGAAGGAAAGGGGAATAAAGGGCAGGAAAAGGAAGGGAAAGTAAAGAAAATCAAGGAAAAAGAAAGAAAAATATGGAAGAAGAAGGAAAAGGGAGGGAAGAAGAGGCCAGAGAAGGAAAGAGGAAGAAAAGGCAGGAAAAGGAAAAGGGAGAGAAGGAGAGGTAAGAGGAGGAAAAAGAAGGGAAAGGGAAGAAAAGGTAGGAAAGGAAGAAGAAGAACAAAAAGGAAGGAAAGGGGAAGAAAGGGAAGGAAATTGAGGAAGAAGAAGGAAAAGGAAGGAAAAGAAAGGTAAGAGGAGGAAAAGGAAGGTAAAAGGAAGAGAAGGAGGGAAAAGGAAGGAAAAGGCAGGAAAAGGAAAGAAAATAAAGGCAGGGAAGGGGAAGAAAGGGCAGGAAAAAGAAGGAAAAATATGGAAGAAGAAGGAAAAGGGAGGGAAGGAGAGGTAAGAGGAGGAAAATGAAGGAGAAGGAAAGGAAAGGGAAGAAATAGCAGGAAAAGAAGGAAAAAGAAGGAAAAGGGAGGAAAAGGGAGGAAAAGGAAAGAAAAGGCAAGAAAAGGAGGAAGAAGGAAGGAAAGGGGAAGAAAGGGCAGGAAAAGGAAGGGAAAAGAAAGAAAAAGAAGGAAGAGGGAAGAAAGGGAATGAAAATGAAGGGAAAGTAAAGAAAATCAAGGAAAAAGAAGGAAAAATATGGAAGAAGAAGAAAAAGGGAGGGAAGAAGAGGCCAGAGAAGGAAAGAGGAAGAAAAGGCAGGAAAAGGAAGGAGACGAAAGGAAAATGGAAGAAAGGGCAGGAAAAGGAAGAAGAATAAGAAAAAGGAAGGAAAGGGGAAGAAAGGGCAGGAAATTGAGGAAGAAGAAGGAAAATGAAGATAAGGAAAGGGAAGAGGAGGAAAAGGAAGGTAAAGGGAAGAGAAGGAGGAAAAAGGAAGAAAAAGGCAGGAAAAGGAAAGAAAATAAAGGCAGGGAAGGGGAAGAAAGGGCAGGGAAAGGAAGGAAAAATATGGAAGAAGAAGGAAAAGGGAGGGAAGGAGAGGTAAGAGGAGGAAAAGGAAGGAAAGGAAGGAGAAGGAAAGGAAACGGAAGAAATAGCACAAAAAGAAGGAAAAATAAGGAAAAGGGAGGAAAAGGGAGGGAAGGGGAAGAAAAGGCAAGAAAAGGAGGAAGAAGGAAGGAAAATGGAAGAAAGGGCAGGAAAAGGAAGGAAAAGGAAGGACAATTAAGTAAAAACAAGGAAAAATATGGAAGAAAAAGGAAAAGGGAGGGAAGAAGAGGCTCGAGAAGGAAGGATAAAGAAAAGGCAGGAAAAGGAAGGAAACTAAAGGAAAACGGAAGAAAGGGCAGGAAAAGAAAGAAGAAAAAGAAAAAGGAAGGAAAGTGGAAGAAAGGGCAGGAAATTGAGGAAGAAGAAGGAAAAAGAAGGGAAGGAAAGGGAAGAGGAGGAAAAGGAAGGGAAAGGGAAGAGAAGGAGGGAAAAGGAAGGAAAAGGCAGGAGAAAGAAGGAAAAGAAAGGAAGGGAAGGGGAAGAAAGGGCATGAAAAATATGGAAGAAGAAGGAAAAGGGAGGGAAGGAGAGGTAAGAGGAGGAAAAGGAAGGAGAAGGAAGGAGAAGGAAAGGGAAGAAATAGCACAAAAAGAAGGAAAAATAAGGAAAGGGGGGGAAGGGGAGGAAAAGGAAGGGAAAGGGAAGCGGGGAAACGGAAGGAAAAGGGAAGAAAGGGTGGGAAAAGGAAGGGAGAAGAAAGAAAAGGGAAGACAGGAAACCTTTCCCCTCCCAGCCACTCACGTGCCGCGAGAAGTAGTAGAAGCTGAGCATCACCACGAAGATCATGGCGGTCATGGAATACTTGGAGGGAACCAGCACGGACCTGCCGAGGGATCGCCCAGATGACGGAATTCCGGGATTCCCCGTCCCCCGTGGTGTCCCCTCCCCGTCCCCGTGTCCCCTTACGAGCTGTGCTGGCCGCGCCGCCGGTCGTACTGGTCGAAGATGGGCTCCCAGGCGGAGAAGTTGACGGCGCCGGCGGCGGCGGTGATGAGCACCATGAGGGTCAGCTTGACCATGTGGCTGACCTGGACCAGCATCACGGTGGCCACCAGGGCCAGCAGGGCGATGTAGCTGTAGTACTTGGGGTGGTCGGCGCAGCCGCCGCCGCCGCGGGGTGGCCCCGAGGTGCCGTTGGTCACCACCCAGCGGTCGCGACGGCAGGCGAGCTGGGGACACGAGGGTGGGGTCAGCACGGGGACACGGTGGCCACCATGGCCACCAGAGTGACGAAACTGCTCTGTTCAGTCACCCCATGGTGGCCCCAATGTCCCACTGGCCACCACCCCATGGTCCCCATGGCAGCCAAGTTGGGGACACAGGGACAGGATGGCCACCATGGCCACCAGGGTGATGGAGCTGTAATGCTGAGGCTGCTCCTCACAGCCACCACACCATGGTGGCCCCAATGTCCCATTGGTCACTACCCCGTGGTCCCCATGGCAGCTGAGCTGGGACACGAAACTGGGGTCAGTGTGGGGACATGGGGACACGGTGGCCACATGGGGACAGGGTGGCCACCATGGCCACCAGGGTGATGGAGCTGTAATGCTGAGGCTGCTCCTCACAGCCACCGCCCCATGGTGGCCCTGTTGTCCCACTGGCCACCACCCCATGGTCCCCAGGGCAGCTGAGCTGGGGACATGGGGACAGGGTGGCCACCATGGCCACCAGGGTGATGGAGCTGCAATATCTGTGCTCTCCTCAGTGCCACCACCCCGAGGTGGCCCCGTTGGTCACCGCCCTGTGCTCCCCATGGCAGCTGAGCTGGGGACATGGGGACAGGGTGGCCACCATGGCCACCAGGGTGATGGAGCTGCAATATCTGTGGTGGTCCTCACAGCCACCACCCCGAGGTGGCCCCAAGGTCCCGTTGGCCACCACCCAGCGGTCGCGATGGCAGGCGAGCTGGGGACACGAGGGTGGGGTCAGCATGGGGACACGGTGGCCGCCATGGCCACCAGAGTGATGAAACTGCTCTGTTCAGTCACCCCATGGTGGAACCAATGTCCCACTGGTCACCAACCTACGGTCCCCATGGCAGCCGAGATGGGGACATGGGGACATGGTGGTCACCAGGGTGATGCAGCTGCAATATCTGGGCTGCTGCTCACAGCCACCACCCCACGGTGGCCCCGAGGACCCATTGGCCACCACCCAGCGGTCGCGATGGCAGGCGAGCTGGGGACACGAGGGTGGGGTCAGCACGGGGACACGGTGGCCGCCATGGCCACCAGGGTGACGAAACTGCTCCGTTCAGTCACCCCATGGTGGCCCCAATGTCCCGTTGGCCACCACCCCATGGTCCCCATGGCAGCCAAGCTGGGGACATGAAACTGGGGTCAGTGTGGGGACATGGGGACATGGTGGCCACCATGGCCACCAGGGTGATGAAACTGCTCCGTTCCGTCACCCCATGGTGGTCCCATGATCCCATTGGTCACCACCCCACGGTCCCCAAGGCAGCCGAGATGGGGACATGAAACTGGGGTCAGTGTGGGGACATGGGGACATAGTGGCCACATGGGGACAGGGTGGTCACCATGGCCACCAGGGTGATGAAACTGCTCCGTTACGTCACCCCATGGTGGCACCAATGTCCCATTGGTCACCACCCCGTGGTCCCCATGGCAGCCAAGATGGGGACATGAAACTGGGGTCAGTGTGGGGACATGGGGACATGGTGGCCACATGGGGACAGGGTGGTCACCATGGCCACGAGGGGTTGGAGCTGCAATATCTGTGCTGGTCCTCACAGCCACCACCCCATGGTGGCCCCATTGTCCCACTGGCCACCACCCCACGGTCCCCAGGGCAGCTGAGCTGGGGACATGGGGACAGGGTGGCCACCATGGCCACCAGGGTGATGCAGCTGCAATATCTGTGCTGCTCCTCAGTGCCACCACCCCGAGGTGGCCCCGTTGGCCACCGCCCTGTGCTCCCCATGGCAGCTGAGCTGGGGACATGGGGACATGGTGGCCACCATGGCCACCAGGGGGTTGGAGCTGCACTATCTGGGCTGCTGCTCACAGCCACCACCCCATGGTGGCCCCGAGGACCCATTGGCCACCACCCAGCGGTCCCCATGGCATCTGAGCTGGGGACATGAAACTGGGGTCAGTGTGGGGACATGGGGACATGGTGGCCACCATGGCCACCAGGGTGATGGAGCTATAATGCTGAGGCTGCTCCTCACAGCCACCACCCCATGGTGGCCCCAATGTCCCACTGGCCACCACCCCACGGTCCCCATGGCAGCTGAGCTGGGGACACAGGGACACGGTGGCCTCCATGGCCACCAGGGTGATGGAGCTGCAATATCTGTGCTGCTCCTCACAGCCACCACCCCGAGGTGGCCCCAATGTCGCATTGATCACCACCCCGTGGTCCCCATGGCAGCCAAGTTAGGGACACGAAGGTGGGGTCAGCATGAGGCCATGGTGGCCACCATGGCCACCAGGGTGACAGAGCTGCAATATCTGTGCTCTCCTCACAGCCACCACCCCATGGTGGCCCTGTTGTCCCACTGGCCACCGCCCTGTGCTCCCCATGGCAGCTGAGCTGGGGACACAGGGACAGGGTGGCCACCATGGCCACCAGGGTGATGGAGCTGCAATATCTGTGCTCTCCTCAGTGCCACCACCCCGAGGTGGCCCCGTTGGCCACCGCCCTGCACTCCCCAGCTGGGGACACGAGGCCGGGGTGGCAGCAGGCGCAGCGCGTCCCCCAGCGCGCGGGTGGCCCCTCACCATGTCCACGATGTCGGCCGCGGTGACGATGGCGATGGCCGCCATGGCCCAGCTGTTGCGCGCCCAGCGCGTGCGGTCGATCCAGGTGGAGAAGGCCACCAGCTTTTTGGGGAAAGCCTGCGGCGACGACAACGCGGATCGGTCACCGGGGGTGGCACAACCGCTGGGGACGTCCCCGAGGCGCCTCCGCGACGTCCCCGAGGCCTCACCCGGGGGAAGACGGCGGCCAAGGAGCAGAGCGTGAGCCCGAGCAGCAGCACCTCGCCCACCGCGAACGTCACGTAGTTGGTCACCAGCCTGCCCAAAAACCCCGCGGGGAGGGTCAGCGGGGACAGCGCGGTGTCACCCGGCGCGCCCCCGGGTGTCCCCGCCCTACCAGGGGTCGATGGCGGCCTCCACCAGGGCGGTGAAGAGGAGGACGACGCAGGAGCAGCTGAAGGCGGCTCCGCTCTGCTTCTCCTTCTCCACCGAGTAGCGCGTCTCCATCTCGGGGTCGGTGAAGCGCAGCGACAGGCGGAAGGTGCTCTTGCCCTTCAGCCTGGGGGACGCCACGGCGCCCGTCAGATTCCGGGGAATTTTGGGGATTATTTTTTAATTTTGGGGAGTTTTTGGGAATTTTGGGGGGTTTGGGGGATTTTTTTGGGATTTTTTGGGATTTTTTTGGAATTTTTTTGGAATTTTGGGGATTTATTTTTAATTTTTGGGGATTTTTGGGGATTTTTGGGGAATTTTTAGGGGATTTTTGGGGATTTTTTTGGGGTTTTTGGGATTTTTTTGGATTTTTTGGAATTTTTTTGGATTTTTTGGGAATTTTGGGGATTTATTTTTAATTTTTGGGAATTTTTGGGATTTTTTTGGGATTTTTTTGGGATTTTGGGGGGATTTTTGGGGGAATTTTTGGGATTTTTTGGGATTTTTGGGGGTTTCTTAATTTTTGGGGAATTTTGGGGGATTTTTTTGGGGATTTTTGGGGATTTTTTGGAATTTTTTGGGAATTTTGGGGATTTATTTTTAATTTTTGGGATTTTTTGGGATTTCTTGGGATTTTTTGGGATTTTTTGGGAATTTTTTGGGATTTTTTCCAATTTTTTGCGGGGAATTTTTGAGAAATGTTGAGATTATTTTAGTTTTGGGTATTTTCCGGATTTTTTGGGGATTTTTGGGGAATTTTCGGGAATTTTGGGGAGTTTTTGGCAATTCAGGGGAATTTTTGAGAATGTTCCAGAAATTTTCAGAATTTGGGGATTTTTTGGGAATTTTTGAGGTTTTTTGATTTTTTGGGAATTTTTGAGGTTTTTTTAATTTTTTGGGGAGTTTTCAGGAATTGTTGGGATTTTTTGGGAATTGTTAGGAATTTTTGGGATTTTGGAAATCTTTGGGATTTTTCAGGAATTTTCGTGAATTTCTGAATTTTTGTGGGATTTTTTTTAAATTTTCAGGAATTTGGGGATTTCGGGGGAATTTTTGAGAATTTTGCATATTTTTTTGAAAATTTTCATGAATTTTTGGAAATTTTTGCGACTTCAAGATTTCTTGGGAACTTTTGGCAATACTTTTCATGATTTTGATAATTTTTGCATATTTCCATGACTATTCCAAAAATTTTTGGAAATTATCAGAAATTTTTTGTTTATTATTATTTAAGGGACTTTAATTCATTTTTGGGGGGGATTTGGGTTGGATTTTTTCAATTTTTGTGGATTTTGATGGATTTTGAGGGGTTTCCAGGATCTTTTTTTTAAATTTTCGTGGATTTTCAGGGATTTTGAGGGATTTTGAGGAATTTTGACGGATTTGCAGGATTTTTTTTTAAATTTTTGTGGATTTTCAGGGATTTTGAGGGATTTTGAGGGATTTTGACGGATTTCCAGGATTTTTTTAAAATTTTTGTAGATTTTCAGGGATTTTGATGGATTTTGAGGGATTTTAAAGGATTTCCAGGATTTTTTTTAAATTTTTGTGGATTTTGAGGGATTTTGAGGAATTTTGAGGAATTTTGATGGATTTCCAGGATTTTTTTTTTTTAAATTTTTGTGGATTTTCAGGGATTTTGAGGAATTTTGAGGGATTTTGATGGATTTCCAGGATTTTTTTTTAAATTTTTGTGGATTTTGAGGGATTTTGAGGAATTTTGATGGATTTTGACGGATTTCCAGGATTTTTTTTAAATTTTAGTGCATTTTCAGGGATTTTGATGGATTTTGAGGAATTTTGACGGATTTCCAGGATCTTTTTTTTTAAATTTTAGTGCATTTTCACGGATTTTGATGGATTTTGAGGGATTTTGAGGGATTTCCAGATTTTTTTTTAAATTTTCGGGAGTCACTCACGCCTGGATGGACTCGCGCTCCAGCAGCGCCTCGTTGAGCAGCCGGTGCAGCTCCTGCTCGTTCTGCGCCGCGCCCGCCACGCGCTCCGCCAGGTCCCGCAGCCGCAGCCGCCGCCGCGGGTTCGGGAACGACGGGTTGGGCGCCTGCGGGCCCGGGGACACCGCGGGGACACCGCGGGGACACATTGGGGACACGTTGGGGACACGTTGGGGACACGCCGGGGACACCAGGGGGATGGCGGTACCTCGGAGTCGTCGTCGTCGTCGAGCTCGGCGGAGCTGCTGCGGCCGCGCTCGGCGTCCTCGGGCGGCTCCGGGCTCAGGCTGCCGTTGGTGGTGACGGCGGCCGGGGACACGGCGTGGGACGAGGTCAGGGACAGCTTCTGCTGGGGACAGGGACACGGGGGGTGTCACTGTGTCACCGTGTCACCGGTGTCACCCACGTCACCCATCATGCCATGGGTCAAGGTCAGGGACAGCTTCTGCAGGGGGGACAGGGACACGGGGGGTGTCACTGTGTCACCAGTGTCACCTGTGTCACCCATCATGCTGTACAATGAGGTCAGGGACAGCTTCTGCAGGGGGGACAGGGACACGGGGGGTGTCACTGTGTCACCAGTGTCACCTGTGTCATCCATCACACTGTGGGATGAGGTCAGGGACAGCTTCTGCTGGGGACAGGGCATGGTGGGTGTCACCGTGTCACCAGTGTCACTGTGTCACTGTGTCACCCATCATGCTGTACAGTGAGGTCAGGGACAGCTTCTGCAGGGGACAGGGACACGGTGGGTGTCACTGTGTCACTGTGTCACCGTGTCACTGTGTCACTGTGTCACCCATCAGGTCAGGGACAGCTTCTGCAGGGGACAGGGACACGGGGGGTGTCACCGTGTCACCAGTGTCACCCACGTCGCCCATCATGCCATGGGGCAAGGTCAGGGACAGCTTCTGCAGGGGACAGGGCATGGTGGGTGTCACTATGTCACCGTGTCACTGTGTCACCTGTGTCACCCATCAGTCCATGTCACTGTCACTGTGGGATGAGGTCAGGGACAGCTTCTGCTGGGGACAGGGCGTGGGGGGTGTCACTGTGTCACCGTGTCACCAGTGTCACCCATCATGCCATGGGGCAAGGTCAGGGACAGCTTCTGCAGGGGGGACAGGGCACGGTGGGTGTCACTGTGTCACCGTGTCACTGTGTCACCCATCAGGTCAGGGACAGCTTCTGCAGGGATGGTGGGTGTCACAGTGTCACCATGCCACTGGTGTCACCCATCACACTGTGGGATGAGGTCAGGGACAGCTTCTGCAGGGGACAGGGTGTGGTGGGTGTCACCATGTCACCAGTGTCACTGTGTCACTGTGTCACCGTGTCACTGTGTCACCCATCAGGTCAGGGACAGCTTCTGCAGGGGACAGGGCCATGGTGGGTGTCACTGTGTCACCGTGTCACTGGTGTCACCAGTGTCACCCATCAGATCAGGGACAGCTTCTGCAGGGGACAGGGCCATGGTGGGTGTCACTGTGTCACCGTGTCACTGGTGTCACCAGTGTCACCCATCAGATCAGGGACAGCTTCTGCAGGGGACAGGGCATGATGGGTGTCACTGTGTCACCGTGTCACCCATTATGCTGTGCAGCAAGGTCAGGGACAGCTTCTGCAGGGGGGACAAGGCCATGGTGGGTGTCACCATGTCACCGGTGTCACCAGTGTCACCCATCAGGTCAGGGACAGCTTCTGCAGGGGGAACAGGGACACGGTGGGTGTCACCGTGTCACCGTGTCACTGTGTCACCCATCAGGTCAGGGACAGCTTCTGCAGGGGACAGCAGCGTGCTGGGTGTCACCATGTCTCCAGTGCCACTGGTGTCACCCATCACACTGTGGGATGAGGTCAGGGACAGTTTCTGCAGGGGACAGCGGCCATGGTGGGTGTCACCGTGTCACCGTGTCACCATGTCACCAGTGTCACCAGTGTCACCCATCAGGTCAGGGACAGCTTCTGCAGGGGGGACAGGGACACGGTGGGTGTCACTGTGTCACCGTGTCACTGTGTCACCGTGTCACTGTGTCACCTGTGTCACTCATCACATCATGTCACTGTCACTGTGGGATGAGGTCAGGGACAGCTTCTGCTGGGGACAGGGCGTGGGGGGTGTCACCGTGTCACTGTGTCACCCATCACTCCATGTCACTGTCACTGTCACTGTGGGATGAGGTCAGGGACAGCTTCTGAAGGGGACAGGGTCATGGTGGGTGTCACTGTGTCACCGTGTCACTGGTGTCACCTGTGTCACCCACCAGGTCAGGGACAGCTTCTGCAGGGGACAGGGCCATGGTGGGTGTCACCATGTCACCGGTGTCACCAGTGTCACTCATCACACCATGGGACAAGGTCAGTGACAGTGTCCTTGGTGGGACATGGTCACCATGGTGTCCTCAGTGCCACCACTGCCACCAGTGTCACTCGCTAGGCCGTGGCACGCGGTCAGTGACAGTGTCCCCACAGCCCATCTCCTCACCGTTGTCCCCAGCAGTGCCACCACAGTGTCACCCACCACGCTGTGGGACATGATCAGTGACACGCACACCACGGGTGTCCCCAAACCCCATGTCCCCAGTGTCCCTGGTGTCCCCACCGCCAGCGCCACTCACCACTCCATGGCACGCGGTCAGTGTCCCCACACCCATGTCCCCAGTGTCCCCAGTGTCCCCAGAGGTGCCACTTACCACAACACGGACATGACCAGTGGCAATGTCCCCACACCCCTGTCCCCAGTGTCCTCAGTGTCCCCAGCGGTGCCACTCACCACGCCATGGGACACGGTCAGTGACAGACATGGTCACCCTGGGTGTCCCCACACCCCAGTGTCCCCAATGTCCCCAGTGTCCCCAGCAGTGTCACCATGCCATGGGACATGCTCAGTGACAGTGTCTGTGGTGGGGTGCGGCCACCCTGGGTGTCCCCCACACCCTGATGTCCCCAGTGTCCCCGCTGTCCCCGTGGCGCCACTCACCACGCCATGGGACACGGTCAGTGGCAATGTCCCCACACCCATGGCCTCAATGTCCCCGCTGTCCCCAGTGTCCCCGCTGTCCCCACGGCGCCACTCACCACACCATGGCACAGTCAGTGACAGACATGGTCACCCTAGGTGTCCCCACACCCATGTCCCCAGTGTCCCTGGTGTCCCTGGTGTCCCCAGCAGTGTCACTCACCACACCACGGGACACGGTCAGTGACAGACACGGTCAGTGGCAATGTCTCCACACCCACGCCCCCAGTGTCCCCGCTGTCCCCAGCAGTGTCACTCACCACACCATGGGACACGGTCAGTGGCAATGTCCCCACACCCATGTCCCCAGTGTCCCTGGTGTCCCTGGTGTCCCCAGCGGTGTCACTCACCACACCATGGGACAGTCAGTGACAGACATGGTCACCCTAGGTGTCCCCACACCCATGTCCCCAGTGTCCCTGGTGTCCCTGGTGTCCCCACGGCGCCACTCACCACGCCATGGGACACGGTCAGTGACAGACACGGTCAGTGGCAATGTCCCCACACCAATGTCCCCAGTGTCCCCGTTGTCCCCATGGCGCCACTCACCACACCATGGGACACGGTCAGTGGCAATGTCCCCACACCCGTGTCCCCAGTGTCCCCAGTGTCCCCACGGCGCCACTCACCACACCATGGGACACGGTCAGTGGCAATGTCCCCACACCCATGTCCCCGGTGTCCCTGCTGTCCCCACGGTGCCACTCACCACAACGTTGACATGACCAGTGGCAATGTTCCCAAACCCCATGTCCCCAGTGTCCCTGTTGTCCTCAGAAGTGTCACTCACCACTCCATGGGACACGATCAGAGACAGTGTCCCCACACTCCATGTCCCCAGTGTCCCCAATGTCCTCAGTGTCCCCAGCAGTGTCACTCACCACACCGTTGACATGACCAGTGGCAATGTCCCCACACCCATGTCCCCAGTGTCCCCAATATCCCCAGCAGTGTCACTCACCATGCCCTGGGACAAGGTCTGTGACAGACATGGTCATCCTGGGTGTCCCCACACCCCAGTGTCCCCACGGCGCCACTCACCATGCCATGGGACACAGTCAGTGGCAATGTCCCCACACCCATGTCCCCGGTATCCCTGTTGTCCCCGCTGTCCCCAGCAGCTCCACTCACCACAACACTGACATGACCAGTGGCAATGTCCCCACACCCACGCCCCCAGTGTCCCCGCTGTCCCCACGGCGCCACTCACCACGCCATGGGACACGGTCAGTGACAGACACGGTCAGTGGCAATGTCCCCACACCACGCCCCCGTTGTCCCCGCTGTCCCCACGGCGCCACTCACCACGCCATGGGACACGGTCAGTGACAGACACGGTCAGTGGCAATGTCCCCACACCCACGCCCCCAGTGTCCCCGGTGTCCCCGCTGTCCCCACGGCGCCACTCACCACGCCGTTGACGCCGTGCCGCAGTCCCTGCTTGGGCACCACCACCAGGTAGGTGACGATGCCCTTGTCCCTCAGGTAGTCGCAGCGCGAGCCGCCCTCGCCCGGCTCCACCTCGAACTCGCCCTTCAGGCAGTCCACGGTGCTCTGCGAGATGTGCACGCGCCTGCCCGCGGCCACCGCCGTCACCGCGCCGTCACCGCGGTGTCACCAGGTCCCCGCGGCCGCCCCCGGCGGGGACACTCACCCGGGGATGCCGCCCGCCTCCATCTTGTTGGCCACGGTGACGTCGGTGGACCAGACGTCGTACTGCCAGCGCTTCTGGCCCAGCACGCCGCCCAGCACGGCGCCGCTGTGCACGCCCACGCGCATGTCCACGGCCGTGCGCGTCCGCTCCCGCACCGAGCTGGGCACGGGGACACCGCCGTGGCCGTGGGGACACCGGGAGTGGCCATGGGGACACCGCGGTGGCCGTGGGGACAGGGAATGGGGAATGGGGAATGTCCACGGCCGTGCGCGTCCGCTCCCGCACCGAGCTGGGCACGGGGACACCGCCGTGGCCGTGGGGACAGGGAATGGGGAATGGGGAATGTCCACGGCCGTGCGCGTCTGCTCCCGCACCGAGCTGGGCACGGGGACACCGCAGTGGCCGTGGGGACACCAGGAGTGGCCATGGGGACACCGGGAGTGGGGACAGGGAATGGGAATGGGGACAGGGAATGGCCGTGGGGACAGGGAATGGGGAATGGGGAATGGCCACGGGCGTGCACGTCCGCTCCCGCACCGAGCTGGGCACGGGGACACCGCGGTGGCCGTGGGGACAGGGAGTGGTCACAGGGAATGGGAGTGCTCATGGGGAATGGGGAATGTCAGCACGGAATGCGGAGTATCCGCGGGGAACGCAGACAATCCGCAGGGAATGTGTTCTCAGCAGAGCTCGACCTCCATTGTCAGTGATCATACCCCAAGCCCGTTCCCCATTACCATATTCCCATATTCCCATATTCCCATTTCCATCCCCATCCCATTTCCATTCCCATTTCCATCCCCATCCCATCCCCATCCCATCCCATTTCCATCCCTGTTCCCATTCCCATTCCGGTTCCCATCCCTATTCCCATCCCTGTCCCCGTCCCCATCCCATCTCATCTCATCTCATCCTATCCCAATTCCCATTCCCATTCCCTTCCCCATTCCCATCCCCATCCCCATCGTTGTCCCCGTTCCTGTCCTCATTCCCATTCCCGTCCCTGTTCCCATTCCCATTCCCGTCTGCGTTCCCATTCCCGTTCTCGTTCCCGTCCCCGTCCCCATCCCCATTCCCGTCCCTGTCCCCATTCCCATCCCTGTTCCCGTCCCCATTCCCATCCCCATCCCTGTTCCCATCGCCATTCCTGTTCCCATCCCCATCCCCATCCCCATTCCCATCCCCATCCCCATCCCCAATTCCATTCCAATTCCCATTCCCATTCCCATCCCTGTTCCCATTCCCGTCCCCGTTCCCGTCCCCGTTCCCATTCCCGTCCCCATCCCAAATTCCATTCCAATTCCCATTCCCATCCCCTTTCCCGTCCCCATTCCTGTCCCCGTTCCCGTCCCCGTTCCCATCCCCATCCCAAATTCCATTCCCATCCCCGTTCCCATCCCCGCTCCCATTCCCATCCCCTTTCCCGTTCCCGTCCCCGCTCCCGTTCCCGTCCCCACTCCCGTTCCCGTCCCCGTTCCCGCCGTTCCTTACGCGATGGCCTCCACCATGGCCAGCCCCATCCGGATGGAGCACACGGCGTGGTCCTCCCGGAATTCCGGCAGCCCGCAGATGCAGTAGTAGCAATCCCCCAGGATCTTGATCCGCAGCTGGTGATGCTTCTGGCAGCCCAGAATTCCGGGACAACCCCCGGATAGTTCCGGAATACCCACAATCCCGCACAAATCCCAGCACAAACCCTTTTCCCAGATTTCCCTTCCCCACCCATCGGGGCGGGGACGCCTCCATCCCCCCGCACATTCCCAACCTCCTCGCCGCCATCCCGGATTTATATTTTTTTTGGGAATTGCGGGGTTTTTGGGACTCGCACTCACGGCGGCCAGCTTGTCGAAGCGGGCGAAGAGCTCATTGAGGAGCTTGACGAGCTCCTGGGCGCTGCAGGACGACGAGAGCTGCGTGAAGCCCACGATGTCCGCAAACAGGATGCTGCGGGGCGGGAACAGCGCCCCCGGATCAGCCCCGGCACCCCGCTTCCCCCCATCCCGGAAAAATCCCGGATGCGGGGACACAAACTCAGCCCCGACTTCACCCAGTCCCAGTTTTCCCAAAAAAAATTCCTGGATGTGGCAAAAACGACGCTCGACAAACTCAATCCTGACATTCCCCATTCCTGTTTTCCCCACAAAAAAATCCCGGATGCGGGGGTACGAACTCAGTCCCGATTTCTCCCATTCCCCGTTTTCCCAAAAAAAATATCCTGGATAAGGCAAAAATGACGTCCAACAAACTCAGTCCTGACATTCCTCATTCCTGTTTTCTCCCCAAAAAATCCCGAATGCGGGGATATGAACTCAGTCCCGACTTCCCCCATTCCCGGTTTCCCAAAAAAAACCATTCGGGATAAGGCAAAAACAGTGCTTGACAAACTCAGTCCTGACAACCTCATTCCTGTTTTCACCCCAAAAAAATCTTGGATGAGGCCATACAAAATCAGTCTCATCTCCCTCATTCCCAGTTTTCCCAAAAAAAATCCCGGATCTGGTGATACGAACTCAGTCCCAACTTCCTCACTCCCAGTTTTCCCAAAAAAAATTCCTGGATGTGGCAAAAACGACGCTCAACAAACTTTATCCTGGCTTCCCCATTCCCATTTTCCAAAAAAAGTCTGTTTGGGATGTGATGGTACAAACCCCATCCCAGTTCCTTTTCCCTGTTTTTCCAAAACATTCTGGGATGTGGCGATACAAACTCAGACCCGACTTCCTCATTCCCAGTTTTCCCAAAAAAAAATATCCGGGATAAGACAAAAACGACGCTCGACAAACTCAGTCCTGACATTCTCATTTCTCTTTTCCCCACAAAAAAATCCCGGATGTGGGGATACAAACTCAGTCCCGACTTCCCCCATTCCCATTTTCCCCAAAAAAAGCTGGATATTGCAAAAAACGACACTCAACAAACTCAGTCCTTTTTTCCCCCAAAACAAATCCCGGATGTGGCGATACAAACTCAGTCCTGACTTCCCCCATTCCCAGTTTCCCCCACAAAACAAATCCCGGATGTGGGGATACAAACTCAGTCACAACCTCACCCATTGCCCGTTTTCCCAAAAAAAAATATCTGGGATAAGGCAAAAACGACACTCGACAAACTCAATCTTGACACCCCCATTCCTGTTTTCACCCCAAAAAAAATCCCGGATGTGACGGTACAAACTCAGTCCCGACTTCCCCCATTCCCAGTTTCCCCCAAAAAATATATCTGGGATAAGACAAAAACGACGCTCAACAAACTCAGTCCTGACATTCTCATTCCTGTTTTCCCCCCAAAAAATCCCGGATGTGGTCATACAAACTCAGCCCTGACTTCCCCCATTCCCATTTTCCAAAAAAAGTCTGTTCGGGATGTGATGATACAAACTCAATCCCAACTCCCTTATTCCTGTTTTTCCAAAAACATTCCCGGATGTGGAGACATGATCTCAATCCCAATTTCCCCATTCCCATTCTCCCAAAAACAAAAATCCCGGATGTGGGGTTACAAACTCAATCCCAACTCCCCCGTTCCCCGTTTTCCAAAAAAAATATCCTGGATATGGCAGAAATGACGCTCGACAAACTCAATCCTGACATCCCCATTCCTGTTTTCACCCCAAAAACTTCCGGGTGTGGTGATACAAACTCAGTCCCGACTTCCTCATTCCCAGTCTTCCCCCCAAAAAAAATCCCGGATGTGGGGATACAAATTCAGTCCCGACTTCCCCCAGTCCCAGTTTCCCCCCAAAAAATGTCCGGGATAAGACAAAAACGACGCTCAAGAAACTCAGTCCTGACATTCTCATTCCTGTTTTCACCCCAAAAAATCCCGGATGTGGCGATACAAACTCAGTCCCAATTTCTCCCATTCCCCCTTTTCCCAAAAAAAATATCCTGGATAAGGCAAAAATGACGTCCAACAAACTCAATCCTGACTTTCTCATTCCCGTTTTCCCAAGAAAAATCCTGGATCCGGTGCAAACGACACTTGAAAAACTCAATCCTGACTTCTCCATTCCCGTTTTCCTCCAAAAAAATCCCGGATGTGTCAATACACACTCAATCCCATCTCCCTCATTCCAGTTTTCCCAAAATAATCCAGGATCTGGTGAAAATCACACTCTACAAACTCAATCCCAACTCCCTCATTTCCAGTTTTCCCAAAAAAAAAAAAAAATCTGGATGTATGAACTCAGCCCGGATTTCCCACTTCCTGTTTTCCCAAAAAAAAAAAAAAAAAAAATCCAGGATAAGGCAAAAACGACGCTCAACAAACTCAATCCCAACTTCTTCATTCCCATTTTTCCCAAAAAAATCCTGGATGTGGTGACACAAACTCAGTCCCGACTTCCCACTTCCTGTTTTCCCAAAAAAAAATATCCGGGATAAGGGAAAAACGACACACAACAAACTCAATCCCGACTTCCTCATTCCCATTTTCCCAAAAAAAAATCCTGGATACGGCAAAAAACGATGCCCTGAAAACTCCATCCCAACTCAATCCCAGTTTTGGGAATTCCCACCGGTTTTCTGGGAACGTTTTCCGTGCAGAATGGGGGAATTTTGGGAATTCCCACTGATTTTCCGGGAATGTTTTCCATGCAGAATGGGGGAATTTTGGGAATTCACGCTGGTTTTCTGGGAATGTTTTCCACGCTGGAATTTTGGCAATTCTCAGCATTTTTCCGGGAATGTTTTCTGCACCGAGCGGGGGAATTCTGGGGAAATTCCCCGCTGGTTTTCCGGGAACGTTTTCCACTCAGAATGGGGGAATTTGGGAATTCCCAGCAGTTTTCCAGGAACGTTTTCTATGCCAGAATTTTGGGAACTCCTGCCACTTTCCTGGCAACGTTTTTCCCACAGAACAGGAGGAATTTCTGGGATTCTTGTTGATTTTCTGGGAATGTTTTCTGCGTGGGACGGGGGAATTTTGGGAATTCCCACTGGTTTCAAGGGAAAGTTTTCCATGCTGGAATTCTGGGAATTCCTGCTGCTTTTCCAGGAACATTTTCTATGCAAATTTTGGGAATCCCCGCAAGTTTTCCAGGGAGTTTTCTGCACAGAACAGCGGGAATTCTGGGAATTCCTACCAGTTTCCCTGGAATGTTTTCTGTGCCGAATTGGGGAATTTGGGGAATTCTCGCTGGTTTTCCGGGAACGTTTTCCACGTGGAATGGGGGAAATTTCGGGAATTCCCGCCGGTTTTCTGGGAACATTTTCAACACAGAAAGGGGGAATTTTGTGGAATTCCCATGGGTTTTCCAGGAATGTTTCCCAGGCATGGAACAGGTGGATTTTGGGGAATTCCCATTATTCCCCTCGACCGTTTTTCCGCACAGGACGGAAATTTCGGGGATTTTCCCGCCGGTTTTCCGGGAGCACTTTCCGCATGTAAAGCGGGGGGATTTTTGGGGATTTGGGGAGTGTCCCGGGAATGTTTTCCCGGGATTCCGGGGCGCTGACCTGACGTTCTCGTGGCGGTACATGTACATGGTGTTGAACTGCTGCAGCTCCTTCTGGCTCGGGTCCTTCTTCATGTCCTTCAGCATCTCGTCGGCCACGTGCTTGGGCAGGATGGACAGCATCAGCCGCTCCTGGGGGACAGCATTCCCGGGAAAAACACGTCGGGAATTCCGGGGGAAAACGTCCAGTGTGGCGCGGAGGGGAGGGGTTGGAATGTGGGATGGGATTGAAGGTCCGTGGATCCCATCCCAAACCATTCTGGGATTCCGGGATCAAGGACACTCAGGATCTTTCCCGAGGGATTTTGATGGAATTTGGGAATGGAAAAGAGAAGGGAATTCTGTGAAAATCTGGGTGTGGCACAGAGGGGAGGGGTTGGTTCATCCTTGGGAGTGTCCAAGGAAAGGTTGGAGCAGTTTGGGATCTGGGTTGGAATGTGGGATGGGATTGAAGGTCCATGGATCCCATCCCAAACCATTCTGGGATTCTGGGATCAAGGACACTCAGGATCCATCCCAAGGGGGTTTTATGGAATTTGGGAATGGAAAAGAGAAGGGAATTTGGGGTAAAATTGGTAATTCTGGGGGAAAACATTTGGAATTCCGGGAAAAGTCGGGTGTGGTGCAGAGGGGAGGGGTTGGTTCACCCCTGGGACTGTCCTGGGAAAGGTTGGAGCAGTTTGGGATTGGGGTTGGAATGTGGGATGGGATTGAAGGTCCGTGGATCCCATCCTAAACCATTCCGGGATTCTGGGATCTGGAATGCTCAGGATCCATCCCGAGGGATTTTTATGGAATTTTTGGGGATGGAGAAGGGAAGGGAGACCCTTCCTGGAGTCCCGAATTCCCAGGGAATTCCCAAAATTCCTTCTCAAGGAGGAGTTGGGGTGGGGATGGATCCAATCCCAGGCTGGGAGAGCTGGGAATGGAGGGAATTCCCTGGGAAAGAGGAGGGATTTGGGGTGGGATTTGGGAAGGAATTCCCGGCTGGGCTGGAATTCCCAGAGAATCCCTGGATCCCTGGCAGTGTCCAAGGAAAGGTCGGACCAAGAAAGGGAAGGGATCTGTGCCGAGGTTCCCAAAGATCCCTGGGAGCTTCCCCACGGAGCGAAACGGGATTAAACTGTTCCTGGCGGGAGCCATCCATGGAAAAGCACTGAATCCCACATCCCAAATCCCAAACCCAACCCCAAATCTAACAACCCAGATCCTACATCCCAAATCCCAAATTCCAGATTCCACATCCCAGATCCCAGATCCCAGATCCCAGATCCCAAATCCCAAATCCAACATCCCACATCCCACATCCCAAATCCCAAATCCAATCCCAAATCCAACATCCCACATCCTAAATCCCAAATCTCAAATCCAGTCATCCCACATCCCAAATCCCAAATCCCACATTCTAAACCCACATCTCAGATCCAACACCCAACATCCCACATCCCAAATCCCACATCCCAAATCCCACATCCCACATTCCACATCCCAAATCCTAAATCCAGGACTGGATTATGCATGGATCCAGGGTGGATCAGGAATTGATCAGGAATCGATATTCCTGGATCAGGGATTGATCAGGGATCAATATCCCTGGATCAGGGCAGTTCCTCCAGCTGGAGCAGGGAAGGATCCACCCATCTCCGTGTGGGAATTTCCGTGAAACACACGGAACTCTGCTAACGAGGTGGATTTTCCCCCGGGAACCCGGGAATTCTGCTGGGAACGCCGGCGTGAGGCAGATCCGTTTCCAGAGCAACGGCTCCGTGTCCCTGTCCTCATTCCCAGGAGATTCCCGAGGAACAGCCCATTCCTATCCTATTCACAATCCCATTCCTGATCCTATTCCCAGCCCCATTCCCATCCCCATTCACAATCCCATTCCTGTTCCCAATCCCATTCCCAATCCCATTCTCATTCCTAGCTGCATTCCCATTCCCAATCCCATTTCCAACCCAATCCCATTCCCAATCCAATCCCAATTCCCATCTGGCCCCATTCCCATTCCTAATCCCATCCCCACCCCAATCCCAGTCCTATCCCTGCCTCAATCCCAATCCCAACCCGAATCCCAACCCCAATCCCATTCCTGACCCTATTCCCAAGTTCATCCCCGCCCCATTCCCAATCCCGTTCCCGTTCCTGATCTTGTTCGCAATCCCATTTCCATTCCCATTCCATTCTTATTCCCAATCCCATCCTCACCCCATTCCCATTCCTGGCCCCATTCCCAATCCCATTCCCGTTCCTGATCTTGTTTGCAATCTCACTCCCATTCCCATTCCCATTCCCATTCCCAATCCCATCCTCACCCCAATCCCATCCCCAATCCCATTCCCATCCCCAATCCCATCCCCGCCCTAATCCCAATCCCAATCCAGACCCCATTCCCGAGTTCATCCCCGCCCCATTGCCAGCCCCATTCCCAATCCCATTCCCATTCCTGATCTTGTTCACAATCCCATTTCCAATCCCATTCCCATTCTTATTCCCAATTCTATCCTCACCCCATTCCCATCCCCATTCCCATCCCCAATCCCATTCCCATTCCTGGCCCCATTTCCATTCTTATTACCAATCCCATCCTCAGCCCATTCCCATTCCTGGCCCCATTCCTAATCCCATTCCTGTTCCTGATCTTGTTCACAATCCCATTTCCAATTCCATGCCCATTCCTATTCCAATCCCATTCCCAATTCCAATCCCATCCCCATTCCCATTCCCATTCCCAATTCCATGCCCATCCCCAATCCCACTCCCATTCCAATCCCACTCCCATTCCCAATCCCATCCCCAATCCCATTCCCACTCCCGCCATTCCCATTCCCATCCCCGTTTCCCGGCGTTCCGGCGTTCCCGGCGTCCCCACCTGCTGCTGGCTCTGCTCCTCCAGGTTGAGTTTGACCTCCAGGGATTGCCGCGCCTCCAGGAACGCCTTCCGGTGCTTCCGGTCGGCCATCACGTACGACATGGCGCCCACCGCCACCGCGCAGCCGTACAGCGCCACGTTGGACAGCAGCTGGGGGCGGGAGCCGCCATCAGCCACGGGATACTCGGGAATTTGGGATCGGGGGATACTCGGGAATTTGGGATGCTCGGGAATTTGGGATGCTCGGGATGGAACGGCGGGAATTTGGGAGGAACGCCTTCCGGTGCTTCCGGTCGGCCATCATGTACAACATGGCGCCCACCGCGCAGGTGAACAGCGCCACGTTGGACAGCAGCTGGGAGCGGGGTTTGGGATCAGTCACGGGATACTCAGGAATTTGGGAATTTGGGATGCTCGGGATGGAACGGCGGGAATTTGGGATCAGGGATTTTTGGGGTGAAACAGCGGGGATTTGGGGTCAGGGATTTTTGGGGTGAAACGGCGGGGATTTGGGATCGCAGGGTCTTTGGGATGGAATGGAGGGAATTTGGAATCTCAGGATCAAACAGTGGGAACTTGGGATCAGGGATCTTCAGGATGGAACGGCGGGGATTTGGGATCAGGGATTTTTGGGGTGAAACGGCAGGGATTTGGGGTCAGGGATTTTTGGGGTGAAACAGCGGGGATTTGGGATCGCAGGGTCTTTGGGATGGAATGGAGGGAATTTGGGATCTCAGGATCAAACAGTGGGAACTTGGGATCAGGGATCTTCAGGATGGAACGGCGGGGATTTGGGATCAGGGATTTTTGGGGTGAAACGGCAGGGATTTGGGGTCAGGGATTTTTGGGGTGAAACAGCGGGGATTTGGGATCGCAGGGTCTTTGGGATGGAATGGAGGGAATTTGGGATCTCAGGATCAAACAGTGGGAACTTGGGATCAGGGATCTTCAGGATGGAACGGCGGGGATTTGGGATCAGAGATTTTCGGGGTGAAACAGCGGGGATTTGGGATCAGGGATTTTTGGGGTGAAACGGCGGGGATTTGGGATCGCAGGGTCTTTGGGATGGATTGGAGGGAATTTGGGATCTCAGGATCAAACAGTGGAAACTTGGGATCAGGGATCTTCGAGATGGAACAGCAGGGATTTGGGATCATGGGATCTTTGGGAAGAATCATTGGGAATTTGTTATCACAGGATCTTTGGGGGGAAAAGGCAGGAATTTGGGATCGCAGGTCCTTCGGGATGAAACAGCGGAAATTTGGGATGATGAGATCTTTGGGATGAAATAGGAGGAGTTTGGGATCGTGGGATATTCGGGAAGAAACAGCAGGGATTTGGGATCATGGGATCTTTGGGAAGAACCAATGGGAATTTGTTATCACAGGATCTTTGGGAAGAAAAGGCAGGAATTTGGGATCGCAGGTCCTTCGGGATGAAACAGCGGAAATTTGGGATGATGAGATCTTTGGGATGAAATAGGAGGAGTTTGGGATCGTGGGATATTCGGGAAGAAACAGCAGGGATTTGGGATCATGGGATCTTTGGGAAGAATCAATGGGAATTTGTTATCACAGGATCTTTGGGGAGAAAGGGCAGGAATTTGGGATTGGGGGATATTCGGGAATTTGGGATCGGGGGGATATTCGGGAATTTGGGATCACGGGATACTCGGGATGGAATGGCGGGGGTTTGGGATCGGGGATATTTCAGAAAAGCAGCAGGAATTCGGGATTGCGGAACATTCGGGATGAAAGAGGAAAACGTTTCGATCGCGGGATCTTCGGGATCAAATGGCGGGGATTTGGGATCATGAGATCTTCGGGATTGAATGGTGGGAATTGGGGATCACAGGACATTCGGGATCAAAGGGGAGGAATTCGGGATCACGGAACATTCTGGATGAAAGAGCAGGAATTTGGGATCATGGGATATTTGGGATGAACCAGTGGGAATTTGGGATAATAGGATCTTCAAAATTAAATTGGGAATTTGGGATCACTGGACCTTTGGGAAGGAAGAGGAGGAATTTGGGATCACGGGATCACTGGGATAAAAGAGCTGGCATTTGGGATCACAGGGTTTTTGGGAAGAAACAGCAGGAATTTGGGATCGCAGGATATTCAGGAACAAACAGCAGGAATTTAGGATCACAGGATCTTTGGGAAGAAAGACTGGGAATTTGGGATCATGGGATCTTGAGGAGGAAACAGCAGGAATTTGGGATCACGGGATGCTTGGGCAGAAACAGCTGGGATTTGGGAACACAGGAACATTGGGATAAAAGGGCTGGCATTTGGGATCACAGAACATTTGGGAACAAACAGTGGGATTTTGGGATCACAGGATCTTTGGGAAGAAAATTGGGAATTTGGAATCACAGGATGCTTGGGAAGAAAGAGCTGGAATTTGGAATTGTGGGATATTCGTAAAGAAAGAGCTGGAATTTGGGATCACAGGATCATTGGGATGAAAAACTGGGAATTTGGGATCACAGGATCCTTGGGAACAAACAGCAGGAGTTTGGGGTCACAGGATCTTTGGGAAGAAAGACTGGGAATTTGGGATCATGGGATCTTCAGGAGGAAACCGCAGGAATTTGGGATCGTGAGATATTTGGGATGAACCACTGGGAATTTGGGAACACAGGATCATTGGGATAAAAGAGCTGGCATTTGGGATCACAGAACATTTGGGAACAAACAGTGTGATTTTGGGATCACAGGATCTTTGGGAAGAACCAGCAGGAATTTGGGATCACGGGATCTTTGGGAAGAACCCGTGGGAATTTGGGATCACGGGATCTTTGGGAAGAACAAGGAGGAATTCCGGGATGAGCGGATCCAGCGTGGCCCCGATCTTTGTTCCAACCCTGAAGAAAAACCTCAGATCCCGCTTTGGGATAAACATCGGGAATTCGGGGGGGGAAAGCGGCTCCAGGAGCATCCCGTGGGATTCCCGGGGTTCGAAATCCCGGAGATGTTTTGGAAAAAGGCGGCAGCTGGGCCGGGATCCCGGGGGATCCCGGGGGATCCCGGGGGAAGGCAGCAGCTCCGAGTGGATCACGTGGCGCCATTCCCTGGGAATTGCAGCGCTCGGAGCGAGAAAGTTCCGGAAAAACACGGCCAGGCTCCGAATCCGCATTCCTGGGAACGGCCAAAAATTTGGGAGTGATCCCGATCTGTCCCACCGGGAACATCCAGGGCAGGGGGTGGATCCTGGGGGATCCCACGGGATTGGTCCAGGTCCATGGGGTGGATCCCATCTTGGATTGGATCTGGATCCCATGGGATGGATCCTGATCCCATGGATTGGATCCTGATCCCATGGCCTGCATCCTGATGCCATGGATTAATTCCTGATCCCACAGGATTGATCCAGATCGACAGGATGGATCCCATTTTTGGGTTGGATCCTGACCCCATGGATTGGATTCTGATTCCATGGATTGGATCACATTTCCATGGATTGGATCCTGATCCCACAGGATTGACCCAGATCCGTGGGATAGATCCTGACCCCATGGATTGGATCCTGATCCCACAGGATTCACTCAGATCCGTGGGATGGATCCTGTCTCTGGGTTGGATCCTGACCCCACTGGCTGGATCCAGTTCCCATGGATTGGATCCCGATCCCACGGATTGGATCCTGTTCCCACGGGCTGAATCTTGACCCCATGGATTGGATTCTGATCCAATGGACTGGATCCTGATCCCACAGGATTGATCCAGATCCATGGGATGGATCCCATCTCTGGGTTGGATCCTGATCCCATTGGCTGGATCCAGTTCCCATGGATTGGATCCCGATCCCACGGATTGGATCCTGTTCCCACGGGCTGAATCTTGACCCCATGGATTGGATTCTGATCCAATGGACTGGATCCTGATCCCACAGGATTGATCCAGATCCATGGGATGGATCCCATCTCTGGGTTGGATCCTGATCCCATTGGCTGGATCCAGTTCCCATGGATTGGATCCCGATCCCACGGATTGGATCCTGATCCCATGGGACGGATCCTGATCCCACAGGATTGATCCAGATCCACGGGATGGATCCTGTCTCTGGGTTGGATCCTGATCCCATGGATTAGATCCTGACCCCATGGAATGGATCCTGATCAGGACTGTATCCTATCCCCATGGATTGGATCCTGATCCCATGGCCTGGATTCTGATTCCATGGATTGGATCCTGATCCCACAGGATTGATCCAGATCCGTGGAATGGATTCTGTCCCTATGGATTGGATTCTGATCCCATTGGCTGGATCCTGATCCCATGGATTGGATCCTGATCCCATGGATTGGATCCTGATTCCATAGATTGGATCCTCATCCCACGGGATTGGTCCAGGTCCATGGGGCGGATCCCATCCTAGGGTTGGATCCTGATCCCGTGGGATGGATCCTGATCCCACTGAATGGATCCTGCTCCCACAGGATTGCATCCTGTCCCCATGGATTAAACCCTGACCCCATTGGCTGGGTCCTGACCTGTTGGATTGGATCCTGATCCCACAGGATTGATCCAGACCCATGGGATGGATCCCATCTTTGGGTTGGATCCTGATCCCATGGGATTGGTCCAGGTCCATGGGGTGGATCCCATCCTAGGGTTGGATCCTGATCCCGTGGGATGGATCCTGATCCCATGGATTTGATCCTGATCCCACAGGATTGTATCCTGTCCCTATGGATTGGATCCTGTCCCCATTGGCTGGATCCTGACCCACGGATTGGATCCCATTCCCACGGGATGGATCCTGATCCCACGGGCTGGATCCTGTCCCCATTGGCTGGATCCTGTCCCCATTGGCTGGATCCCATTCCCATGGATAGCCACGGAAAGCCGGGAACACTGGGAATGCTGAAAATCCCAGGAATGCGGAAAATCCTGGGAATCCTGAAAATCCTGGGAATCCTCTCACCCATCCCATTCCAGCTGCTTTTCCACGAGCGTCCCGCTGCCCTTCCATGAGTCTCATCCCAAAAAAACTCCCCTGATGTGATCCCAGATCCAAAACACTTCCTGGATCCCAGATTTAGCGGGAAAAGCTCCGGCAAGGAGGAGATTCCGGATCCCAGATTCCAAATTCGGTGGGAAAAGCTCCGGCACGGGGATCGTGGCTCCCAAAATCTGTGGGGAAAACTCCGATCCCGGATCCCAAATCCTGTGGGATAAGCTCCCATCCCAAGTCCCAAATGCTGCGGGAAATGTTCAGATCCCAGATCACAAATTCTGTGGGAAAAGCTCTGATCCCAAATCCCAGATTCTGTGGGAAAAGTTCCAATCCCAGATCCCAAATTCTGCAGGAAAAGCTCCAACATGGAGGAGATCCTGGATCCCAAACCCCAAATTCTGCGGGAAAAATTCCAATCCCAGGTCCTAAGTCCTGCAGGAAAAACTCCAACATGGAGATCCCAAATCCCAAATTCTGCGGGAAAAGCACCAATCCTGAATCCCAAATATTCAGTGGGAAAAATTCTGATCCAGATCCCAAATTCTGGGGGGAAAGCTCCAACACGGAGGAGATCTCGGATCCCAAATCCTGTGAGAAAAGCTCGGATCCCAGATCCCAAATCCTGTGGGGAAAAACTCCAACATGGAGATCCCAAATCCCAAATTCTGCGGGAAAAGCACCAATCCTGAATCCCAAATATTCTGTGGGGAAAAATTGTGATCCAGATCCCAAATTCTGGGGGGAAAGCTCCAACACGGAGGAGATCTCGGATCCCAAATCCTGTGAGAAAAGCTCGGATCCCAGATCCCAAATCCTGCAGGAGAAGTTCCCATCCCAGATTCCAGATTCTGGGGGAAAAGCTCCGATCCCAAATTATAAATTCTGTGAGAAAAGCTCCGATCCCGGATCTCAAATTTTGCAGGAAAAGTTCTGATCCCAAATCCCTAATTCCGCAGGAAAAACTCCAGCACAGAGGCAATCCCAGATCCCAAATCCTGCAGGAAAAGCTCCAATCCCAGATCCCAAATTCTTCAGGAAAAACTCCAGCATGGAGGAGATCCAAAATCCCAAATTCTGTGGGAAAAGCTCCAATCCCCGATCCCAAACTTCGCAGGAAAAACTGCAGCACAGAGGCAATCCCAGATCCCAAATCCTGTGGGAAAAGCTCCAACACTGAGATCCCAGTTACCAAATCCTCCAGGAAAAGCTCCGATCCCAAATCCCAAATCCTGGGAAAACTGCAATCCCATTCCTTTTCCATTCCCGTGCTTGCCCGGTCATCTCCCCAGAATCCATGGAATTCCCACCATTCCCTGTCCAGTCCCTGACCATTCCCACCATTCCCGCCCCATTCCCACTCCATTCCCACACTTGCCTGGCCAGAACCCCTTGATCCACGGAATTCTCACCATTCCCATTCCATTCCCACCATTCCCAGCCCATTCCCTGTCCATTCTCTTTCCATTCCCAGTCCCCATTCCCTGTCTTTTCCCACCCCATTCCCTGCCCCTTCCCATCATTCCCAGCCCATTCCTGCCCCATTTCCAAACCTGCCTGGCCAGCACCCCTCGATCCATGGAATTCCCACCATTCCCAGCCCCCATTCCCTATCCTTTCTCTGTCCATTCCCAATCCTGTTTCCACAATTCCCTGCCCATTCCTACTCCATTCCTGCACCTGCCTGACCAGCACACATCAATCCATGGAATTCCCACCCCATTCCTAGTCCCCATTCCCACCATTCCCATCCCTTTCCCTGTTCATTCCCACCCCATTCCTGCTCCATTCCAAACCTGCCTGGCCAGCACCCCTCAATCCATGGAATGCCCACTGCATTCCCTGTCCATTCCCACCCTATTCCCAACATTCCCAGCCCAGTCCCTGTCCATTCCCACTCCATTCCCACCATTCCCAGCAATCGCTGTCCATTCACAGCATTCCAGACTCATTCCTGTCCCATTCCCTGCCTATTCCCACCATTCCCACCCCACTCCCACCCTTTTTGTTCCCAGCCCATTCCCAGCCCATTCCCACCATTCCCTATCCATTCTCTTTCCATTCCCGCCCCATTCCCACACCTGCCTGGTGATGTCCCCTCAATCCATGGAATTCACACCCCATTCCCACCATTTCCACCCCTTTCCCAGCCCATTCCCAGCCCATTCCCAGCCCATTCCCTACTCATTTCTGCTCCATTCCCAAACCTGCCTGGCCAGCACCCCTCGATCCATGGAATTCCCACCGTTCCCAGCCCATTCCCAGCCCATTCCCACCTCATTCCCACCTCATTCCCACCATTCCCAATCCAGTCCCATTCCTTTCCCAGCCCATTCCCAGCCCATTCCCTGCCCATTCCCTTTCCATTCCCACCATTCCCTGCCCCATTCCCTTTTCATTCCCGCTCCATTCCCGCACCTGCCTGGCCAGAACCACTCCATCCACGCAATTCCCACCATTCCCAGCCCATTCCTGCCCCATTCCTGCCCCATTCCCAACCCATTCCCACTCCTGCCTGGCTAGCATCCCTCGATCCATGGAATTCCCACCATTCCCAGCCCATTCCCACACCATTCCCAGCCCCGTTCCCTTTTCATTCCGGCTCCATTCCCACTCCATTCCCAATCCAGTCCCATTCCTTTCCCAGCCCATTCCCAGCCCATTCCCTTTCCATTCCCATCATTCCCACCCCATTCCCTACTCATTCCTGCTCCATTCCTGCACCTGCCTGGCCAGAACCACTCCATCCATGCAATTCCCACCATTCCCAGCCCATTCCTTGTCTCCATTCCCTGTCCATTCCCACCTTTCCCTCTCCATTCCCACCCCATTCCCACTCCATTCCACACTTGCCTGACCGGCTCCCCTCCATCCATGGAATTCCCACCATTTCCAACCCATTCCTGCCACATTCCCACCTCATTTCCACCATTCCAAATCAACTCCTATTCCTTTCCCAGCCCGTTCCCGCCCCATTCCCAGACTATTACCTTTCCATTCCCGCACCTGCCTGGCCAGCACCCCTTGATCCATGGAATTCCCACCATTCCCTGCCTCATTCCTTTTTCATTCCTGCTCCATTCCCACCCCATTACCTTTCCATTCCACACTTGCCTGGCCAGCACCCATCGATCCATGGAATTCCCACCCATTCCCACCTCATTCCCACCACATTCCCAGACCCGTTCCTTTTTCATTCCGGCTCCATTCCCGCACCTGCCTGGCCAGCACCCCTCGATCCATGGAATTCCCACCATTCCCAGCGCATTCGCAGCCCGTTCCCGCACCTGCCTGGCCAGCTGGCCGGGCTCGGCGCCGCCGGGGCCCCTCTGGAATTGCAGGATTCCCAGGAGCAGCGCGTGCCCGCCGCAGGAGGCGGCCGCCAGCAGCAGGATCCGCGCCGTTCCCACACCGCTCCCAGCATTCCAACCTCATTCCCATCCCATTCCCTGCCCGTTCCCACCATTCCCACTCCATTCCCACCATTCCCATCCCTTTCCCAGCCCATTCCCAGCCCATTCCCTACTCATTCCCACCCCATTCCTGGACCTGCCCGGCCAGCACCCATCGATCCATGGAATTCCCACCATTCCCAGCCCCCATTCCCAGCCCATTCCTGCCCCATTCCCACCTCATTCCCACCATTCCAAATCCACTCCTATTCCTTTCCCAACCCATTCTCTTTCCATTCTTACCATTCCAATATCATTTCCTGTCCATTCCCAATCCTTTTTCCACAATTCCCTGCTCCATTCCCACCCCACTCCCGCACCTGCCTGGCCATCTCTCCTCCATCCATGGAACTCCCACCCCATTCCCATCCCATTCCCTTTCCATTCCCACCCCATTCCCACCATTCCCTGCCCCGTTCCCTTTCCATTCCGGCTCCATTCCCACTCCATTCCCGCACCTGCCTGGCCAGAACCACTCCATCCATGCAATTCCCACCATTCCCAGCCCATTCCTGCCCCATTCCTGCCCCATTCCAGTCCCATTCCTGGACCTGCCTGGCCAGCACCCATCAATCCATGGAATTCCCACCATTCCCATCCATTCCCACACCATTCCCAGCCCCGTTCCCTTTCCATTCCGGCTCCATTCCCGCACCTGCCTGGCCAGCACCCCTCGATCCATGGAATTCCCACCATTCCCAGCGCATTCCCAGCCCGTTCCCGCACCTGCCTGGCGAGCACCCCTCGATCCACGGAATTCCCACCATTCCCAGCCCATTCCCAGCCCGTTCCCGCACCTGCCTGGCCAGCTGGCCGGGCTCGGCGCCGCCGGGGCCCCTCTGGAATTGCAGGATTCCCAGGAGCAGCGCGTGCCCGCCGCAGGAGGCGGCCGCCAGCAGCAGGATCCGCGCCATTCCCACACCGTTCCCAGCATTCCAGCCTCATTCCCATCCCATTCCCAGCCCGTTCCCACCATTCCCAGTCCATTCCCACTATTCCCATCCCATTCCCATCCCATTCCCTGCCCGTTCCCACCATTCCCAGTCCATTCCCACTATTCCCATCCCTTTCCCAGCCCATTCCTGCCCATTCTCTTTCCATTCCCATCGTTCCCAGCCCGTTCCCGCTCCATTTCCAAACCTGCCTGGCCAGCACCCATCGATCCATGGAATTCCCACCATTCCCAGCCCATTCCTGCCCCCTTCCCCACGCCTTCCCACCATTCCCACCTCATTCCCACCATTCCCAATCCACTCCTATTCCTTTCCCAACCCATTCTCTTTCCATTCTTACCATTCCAATATCATTTCCTGTCCATTCCCAATCCTTTTTCCACAATTCCCTGCTCCATTCCCACCCCACTCCTGCACCTGCCTGGCCAGCACCCCTCGATCCATGCAATTCCCACCATTCCCAGCCCATTCCCAGCCCATTCCCTCACCTGCCTGGCCAGCACCCATCGATCCATGGAATTCCCACCATTCCCATCCATTCCCACACCATTCCCAGCCCCGTTCCCTTTCCATTCCGGCTCCATTCCCGCACCTGCCTGGCCATCTCTCCTCCATCCATGGAACTCCCACCCCATTCCCAACCCATTCCCAGCCCGTTCCCGCACCTGCCTGGCCATCACCCATCGATCCACGGAATTCCCACCATTCCCACCCCATTCCCATCGCATTCCCAGCCCGTTCCCGCACCTGCCTGGCCACCACCCCTCGATCCACGGAACTCCCACCCCATTCCCAGCGCATTCCCAGCCCGTTCCCGCACCTGCCTGGCCAGCTGGCCGGGCTCGGCGCCGCCGGGGCCCCTCTGGAATTGCAGGATTCCCAGGAGCAGCGCGTGCCCGCCGCAGGAGGCGGCCGCCAGCAGCAGGATCCGCGCCAGGCGCAGCGGCAGCGTCAGGAAGCAGGAGAAGGCGAGCATCGCCTGCCAGCCCGCCGCGTCCGCCGCCTCGGGAAAGCTCCGGCGGAATTCCCAGCCCAGCAAGCCCCAGAGCTGCGCCACCGCCAGCGCCCACAGCCCGCCGGGCAGGAATCTCTGGGAAAAATCCTCCGGGAGCAGCCGGGATCTGAGGAGCAGGAAGATGCCGCCGTGCGCCAGCAGCCCGGCCAGCGCCGCCAGCGCCGGGAAGAGCTTTTCCATGCGGGAGAACGCCGCGCACATTCCCAGGATGTAGCAGTCGAAGAGGGCGGAGAAGACCACCAGCACCAGCAGGGTCTCGTGGCGCTGCCGGCGGAAATAAGCCTGGTAGAGGTTTTCCAGGGATTCCGGCGAGAAGGAAAAGCGCCGGGAATGCGGCAGGCACGGGCACGGCGCCCAGCCCGGCGCGGCCGGCGAGTCCCGGGAGCGGCGGAGATTCCCGTCGGGATCGGACGGTAAGCTCAGGGAATAGTCGGCGGAGTACTCGGCCGAGAATTCCGGCTCGGAGAAGGCGCGGTTCCGCGGCATCCTGGCGCGGAATTCCCGGTTTTCCGCGGGGAAAAGAGGGATGCTCAGCGCAGCGGCGGCGCCGGAGGCATCGCCCGCCCGGCTCTGCGGCCGCCGCGATTCCCGGGAAAATTCCCGCAGCGGGGATTGGGATGCGCGGCTGGATCCCGAAATTCCTTCCCGGACAATTCCCGGTCCAATCCCCGTCAAATTCCCGGCTGAATCCCGGCTCCTTCCTGGTGAAATCCCGGCTCCTTCCTGGTGAAATCCCGGCTCCTTCCCGGTCAAATCCCGGCTCCTTCCCGGCTGATTCCCGAAATTCCTTCCCGGACAATTCCCGGTCCAATCCCCGTCAAATTCCCGGCTCAATCCCGGCTCCTTCCTGGTCAAATCCCGGCTCCTTCCCGGCTGATTCCCGAAATTCCTTCCCGGACAATTCCCGGTCCAATCTCGGTCAAATTCCCGGCTGAATCCCGGCTCCTTCCCGGTCAAATCCCGGCCGATTCCCGGTCAAATCCAGGCCCTTTCCCGAAATTCCTTCCCGGTCAAATCCCGGCTCTTTCCCCGCCGATTCCCGGCTGATTCCCGAAATTCCTTCCCGGACAATTCCCGGTCAAATTCCCGGCTCTTTCCTGGTCAAATCCCGGCTCTTTCCCGGCCGATTCCCAAAATCCTTTCCCGGTTCCTTCCCCGCCGATTCCCGGCTGATTCCCGAAATTCCTTCCCGGCCAATTCCCGAAATTCCTTCCCGGCCAATTCCCGAAATTCCTTCCCGGCCAATTCCCGGCTAAATCCCGGCCGAGTCACGGCTGATTCCTGAAAATCCTTCCCGTGTTTTTGTTTTTTTTTTTTTTTTTCCCGGCTGATTCCCGGAATTCCTTCCCGGACAATTCCCGGTTCCTTCCCCGCCGATTCCCGGGTTTTCCCGGGATTGTTCCCGGTCCTTTCCCGGCGGATTCCCGGCGGATTCCCGGCTGCTTTTCCAGGCGCTTTCCCAGCTCTCCCAGCCCAGCCCCAGAGATGTCGCGATGCCTCCCCTGCTCCTCCTTCCCGCCGGGATCCGCAAAACCCGGGAAAAAATCCGGGAAAAATCCGGGAAAAACCCCAAAAAACCAACCCGGGAATAGCCCGGGAATAGCGGGATGCGCCCCCGCCGTATTCCCGGCTTCCCGCATCCTCCTCCCGCTGGGAAAGCTCGGGATGGACGCTGGAAAAGCGGGAAGGGATTTTCCCGGGATCGCGGCGGCGCCGCCTCCTCCCGTAACCCCTTCGGCGCCGGGCCCGGAAAGGGGAAAAAAAACAAAAAACAAAAAAATAAATTAAAAAAATTAAAAAAAATTTTTAAAAAAACACAAAAAAAAAACCCAAAAAACCCAAAAAACCCCACAAAAATAATAATAAAATAAAATAAAATAAAATAAAATAAAATAAAATAAAATAAAATAAAATAAAATAAAATAAAATAAAATAAAACAAAATAAAGTAAAACAAAATAAAATAAAATAAAATAAAATAAAATAAAATAAAATAAAACAAAATAAAACAAAATAAAACAAAATAAACCAAAATAAAATAAAACAAAACAAAATAAACCAAAATAAAATAAAATAAAATAAAATAAAATAAAATAAAATAAAATAAAACAAAATAAAACAAAATAAAATAAAATAAAATAAAATAAAATAAATTAAATAAAATAAAACAAAATAAAACAAAATAAAACAAAATAAACCAAAATAAAATAAAATAAAATAAAACAAAACAAAACAAAATAAAATAAAATAAAATAAAATAAAATAAAATAAAATAAAATAAAATAAAATTAAAAAAAAAACCGGGAAGAGATTCCCGAGGGAATTCGGGCATGGAGCGGCTGAGCCCGGGAATTCCGGGAGTTCGTCCGGATTTTTCCTTGGATATTCCTAAGGATTTCCTGGGAATTCCTTCTCACATCCCTTCCCCCTTTCCCAGGGAATTCTCTCCATTCCCAGCCTGGGGTTGGAGCCATCCCCATCCTGACTCTTCCTTGAGAAGGAATTTCGGGAATTCCGTGGAAATTTGGGACTCCAGTTCTCTTTCCCATCCCCAAATTCCATTAAAAAATCCCTCGGGATGGGTCCTGGATCCCAGAATTCCAAAATTCTTTGGGTGGAATCCCTGGAGTTTCAATCCCATCCCATTCCCACCCCTGACTCCTCTCCGGGAAGGAATTTCGGGAATTCCCTGGGAATTCGGGACTCCTCTTTTCCATCCCCAAATTCCATAAAAAAATCCCCTCGGGATGGATCCTGGATCCCAGAATCCCGGAATTCTCGGGATGGGATCCCAGGACCTTCAATCCCATCCCATTCCAATGCTGACTCCTCTCTAGGAGGAGAATTTTGGGATCCAGGCTGGAATTTTGGGAATTCCCTGGGATTCAGGACTCCATTTCACTTTCCCTTTCCTAAATTCCATAAAAACCCCTCAGGATCCATCTTTGATCCCAAAATCCCAGAATTCCTGGGATGGGATCCCAAGATTTTCAATCCCACCCCATTCCCAGCCCCAACTCCTCTCCGGGAAGGAATTTCGGGAATTCCCTGGGAATTTGGGACTCCTCTTTTCCATCCCCAAATTCCATTAAAAAAATTCCTCGGGATGGATCCTGGATCCCAAAATCCTGGAATTCTTCAGGTGGGATCCCTGGATTTTAAATCCTAATCCCAATCCTGGGGTGCTCCAGATTTTTCCTTGGATATTCCCAGGGATTTTCTGGGAATTCCTTCTCAAATTCCTTCCCCTTTTCCCAAGGAATTCTCTCCATTCCCAGCCTGGGGTTGGATCCATCCCCATCCCGATTCCTCCTGGAGAAGGAATTCTGGGAATTCCGTGGAAATTTGAGGACTCCATTTCTCTTTTCCATCCCCAAATTCCATTAAAAAAATCCCTCGGGATGGATCCTGGATCCCAGAATCCCGGAATTCTCGGGATGGGATCCCTGGATTTTCACTCCCACCCCATTCCCAGCCCCGACTCCTCTCCGGGAAGGAATTTTGGGAATTTTCGGTGTGAAAAATGCCAATTTTCGGGTCGGATTTGGCAAAAATTCAAATTAATGTCAGAGGTGTCTTGTCAGAAAGTGACGCTGCGCTAATTGTCTTAATTAGCCGCGTTAATTGTCTTAATTAGCCGTGTTAATTGTCTTAATTAGGTGTGTTAATTGTCTTAATTAGCAGTGTTGATTGTCTTAATTAGATGTGCCTTAATTAGATGCGTTAATTGCGTTAATTAGCGGCGTTAATTGTCTTTCTTAACCGTGTTGAATGCAGTTTTAGGTTATAACGGCATTGAAATAAAATAGAATGGAAATTAATAATAATAATTATTTAATAAATAAATAAATAAATACATAAATAAATTAAATAGAATAAATAAAATAAAATAAGTAAAATAAAATAATAAAATAAAATAAATGAAATGAAATAAAATAAATAAATAAATAAAATTAAATAAAATTAATTTAAAAATAAATAAAATAAAATAAAATAAAATAAAATAAAATTAAATTAAATTAAATTAAATTAAATTAAATAAATGAAATAAATCAATGAAAATAGACAGATAAATTAGTATAGATAAATTTTTAAAAATAAATAAATAGAAATAAATGAATAAGTAAATAAATAGATATTAAGTAAATAAAAATAAATAAAATAAATAAAATTTAATACAATTTAATAAAATTTAATAAAATAAAATTTAAAAAAATAAAATAAAATAAAATAAAATAAAATAAAATAAAATAAAATAAAATAAAATAAAATAAAATAAAATAAAATAAAATAAAATAAAATAAAATTAAATTAAGTAAATATTCCAGGGAAATAACCCCTGGAAGAATGGGAAGAACCCTGGAAAAATGAGATAAATTCTCAGAAAAATGGGAATAACCTTCGGAAAAATGGGAATAATTTTCAGAAATAATGGCAATAACTCTCAGAAAAATGGGAATAAACTTCAGGAAATTGGGAATTACCCCCCAAAAATGGGAACAATTCTCGGGAAAAATGGGAATGACCCTGGAAAAGCGGGAATAAAATGAAACAGGAATTTTGGGATGTAGGATAATTTTTTAAGAGGGGATTGGCAGCGGGGCCGCGGCCACGGGAGCCCGAAACCTGCCACAGAAAAATGAATTCATCGCTCCCGTGTTGAGGGGAAAAAAACCCCAAACCCCAAAAAATCTCACCCCAAATCCCCCAAAAATCCCATCCCAAATCCCCCAAAAATCCCACCCCAAAACCTTCAAATGTCACCCCAAATCCCCCAAAAATCCCATCCCAAATCCCCCCAAAATCCCACCCCAAAACCTTCAAATCTCACCCCAAACCCCAAAAATCCCACCCCAAATCCCCCAAAAATCCCACCCCAAAACCTTCAAATCCCACCCCAAATCCCCCAAAAATCCCACCCCAAAACCTTCAAATCCCACCCCAAATCCCCCAAAAATCCCACCCAAACCCCCCAAAAATCCCACCCCAAAATCTCACCCCAAATCCCCCAAAATCCCACCCAAACCCCCCAAAAATCCCACCCCAAAATCCCATCCCAAATCCCCCAAAAATCCCATCCCAAAACCTTCAAATCTCACCCCAAATCCCCCAAAAATCCCACCCAAACCCCCCAAAAATCCCACCCCAAATCCCCCAAAAATCCCACCCCAAACCCCAAAAATCCCACCCCAAAATCTCACCCCAAATCCCCCAAAAATCCCACCCAAACCCCCCAAAAATCCCACCCCAAATCCCCCAAAAATCCCACCCCAAACCCCAAAACAAAAATCCCACCCCAATTCTCTCCAAAATCCCCAAATCTGACCCCAAAACCCCAAATCCAGCAAATCCCACCCCAAATTTCCCCAAATCTTCCCAAAATCTTCAAATTTCCAAAATCCCTTCAAATCCCAAAAATCTCACCCCAAATCCCCCCAGACATTCCCAAATTTCCAAAATCCCCCAAATCTGACCCCAAATATTATTAATATTACTAATATTAATATTCATATTAATGTTAGTAAAAATTAATAACTATTAATTTGTATTATATTAATATTAATATTAATATTAGTGTTGATATTAGTATTAATGTTATTATTAATATTAATATTAATGTTAATGTTATTATTAATATTAATATCAGTATTATTATTAGTATTAGTATTAATATTAATAAATTTGTATTGATATTAGTAAATGTTAAATGGTATTTCTACAGTTTAATTAATGTGTAATAGAATTAATAAATATTAATGACCGATGGATTTATATGAATAAAAATTAATAAATACGAATAAATATTCATACATCTTTATTTATATTAAATATTGAAACCCGAGACACCGGGAAAATTGGGAATGACCCTCGGAAAAATGGGAATAAATCCAGGAAAAATGGGAATAATCCTGGCAAAACTGGGAATAATTCACAGGAAAAATGGGAATAATCCTTGGAAAATGGGAATAACCCCCAAGAAATGGAAAAATCCTTGGAAAATTTGGGAAGAACCCCTGGAAAAATGGGAAGAACCCTCAGAAAAATGGGAATAATTCATGGAAAACTGGGAATAATCCCTGGAAAAATGGGAATAACGTTTGGAAAAATGGGAATAATTCAGAGAAAAATGGGAATAACACCTGGAAAACTGGGAAGTACATGAAGAAAATGGGAATAACACTCAGAAAAATGAGAATAACTTTCAGAAAAATGGGAATAATTCATGGAAAAATGGGAATAACGCTTGGAAAAAATGGGAATAACTCAGAGAAAAATGGGAATAACCCCTGGAAAAATGGGAAGAACCCTCGAAAAAATGGGAATAATTCATGGAGAACTGGGAATAACTCAGAGAAAAATGGGAATAACCCTTGGAAAATTGGGAATAAACCCTGGAAAACTAGGGAAGATCATGAGGGAACTGGGAATAACCACCAGAAAAATGGGAATAACTTTCAGAAAAATGGGAATAACCCCCCAAACCCCCGGAATTCCCCATCCCCTCTCCCTCCCTGTCCCACCCCGTTGCAGATCCGATCCTGGGGATGGAAATCCGGGAATTTTCCCGTGTGGAATTCCGGGGCTATTTGATGTTCTTGAGGAGCGCGGTGCCGGCGCTGACCAGCGGAGAACCGGGAATGAGCCCCGGGAAAATGGGAATGACCCCTGGGAAAATGGGAATAATTCACGGAAAACTGGGAATAATGCTTGGAAAAATGGGAATAACGTTTGGAAAAACAGGAATAATTCAGAGAAAAATGGGAGTAACTCAGAGAAAAATGGGAATAACCCTTGGAAAAATGGGAATAGCCCCCCAAAACCCCAGGAATTCCTCCTCCCTTCTCCCTCCCTGTCCCACCCCGTTGCGGATCCGATCCCGGGGACGGAAATCTGGGAATTTTCCGGTGTGGAATTCGGGGCTATTTGATGTTCTTGAGGAGCGCGGTGCGGGCGCTGACCAGCGCCTTGAAGGCGTCCTCGCTGCCGGGCGCCAGGCACTTGTCGGGGTGCAGCAGCACCGCCAGGCGCCGGTACGGCCCGCGTCACCTCCTCCCTGGGAAAACGGGAAAAATCCGGGATCACGGCCGGGAAACGCGGGATTCCGGGGGTTCCGTGGGAATGCTGGGGGTTTGCGGCAGGAATTATGGGATTTCCATGGGAATGCTGCCTTTTCTCACGTCAATTCCGGTGAATTCTGCCTTTTTCCGCCATTTTTTCCCTGGAGTTCTGGGTTTTTCCGGTGGAAATTCCAGGGTTTTCCATGGGAATTCCAGTTTTTCCTGCAGGAATTCTGCCTTTTCCCGCAGGAATTCCGGCTTTGCCCTGGGAATTCTGGGATTTTCCCCATAGGAATTTTGGGGTTTCCCACAGGAATTCCACCTTTACCCACTGCAATCCCACGTTTTCCATGGGAATTCTGGGATTTTCTGGAAGGAATTCCGGGGGTTCCCTGGGAATGCTGGGGGTTTACGGCAGGAATTTTGGGGTTTCCGTGGGAATTCTTGTGGGAAATCCAGTTTTCTGGGAGGGATTTCGGCTTTTCCCATTGGAATTCTGACCTTTCCCCACAGGAATTCCAGCTTTTCCCACTGGAATTCCAGCTTTTCCATGGGAATTCTGGGGTTTTACGGCAGGAATTTCAGGTTTTCCCCCAGAAATTCCACCTTTTCCCACAAGAATTTCAGGTTTTCCCATGGAAATTCCACCTTTTCCCACAGGAATTCTGGCTTTTCCCTGGGAATTCTGGGATTTTCCCAATAGGAATTTTGGGGATTCCCACAGGAATTCCACCTTTACCCACTGGAATTCAGGCTTTCCCATGGGAATTCTGGGGTTTTCCTGCAGGAATTTTGGACTTTCCCTGGGAATTCTGGGCATTTCCAGAAGGAATTCTGGGGTTTCCATGGGAATGCTGTGGGTTTATGGCAGGAATTTTGGGATTTCCATGGGAATTTTGCCTTTTCTCAGGTCAATTCCAGCTCTTCCAGAGTGAAATTTGGCTTTTTCCGCCATCGTTTTTCTGGGAGTTCTGGGTTTTTCCGGTGGAAATTCCAGGGTTTTCCATGGAAATTCCAGCTTTTCCTGCAGGAATTCCAGGTTTTCTCTCAGGAATTTTGCCTTTTCCTGCAGGAATTTCCAATTGGAATTTTGGCTTTTCTCACGGGAATTCTTGAGGGAATTCTGCTTTCTTCCTGCAGGAATTTTGGTTTTTCCCAGAAGAATTCCACCTTTTCCCACAAAAATTCCACTTTTTCCTGCTGGAATTCCACCTTTTCCCGATGGAATTCCTGGTTTTCCCTCAGGAATTTTGCCTTTTCCCACAGAAATTCCACTTTTTCCCATTGAAATTTTTGCTTTTCTCATGGGAATTCTTGAGGGAATTCTGTGTTCTTCCTGCAGGAATTTTGGTTTTTCCCAGAAGAATTCCATCTTCTCCCGCAGGAATTCCAGGTTTTCCAGCAGGAATTCCACCATTTCCCGATGGAATTCCTGGTTTTCCCTCAGCAATTTTGCCTTTTCCTGCGTGAATTCCACCTTTTTCCATGTGAATTCCACTTTTTCCTACAGGAATTCCACATTTTCTCTCAGAAACTCCACCTTCTCCCACAGGAATTCCGGGTTTTTTTGCAGGAATTCCACCTTTTCCTTTGAAAATTCCACCTTTTCCCTTGGAAATTCCTGGTTTTCCATTAGGAATTCCACCTTTTCCTGCTGGAAATTCCACTTTCTCCCACAGGAATTTCACCTTTTCCTGCTGGAAATTCCACCTTTTCTCTGGGGAATTCCACATTTTCCCACAGGAATTCCGCCTTTTCCTGTGGAAATTCCAACTTTTTCCATGGAAATTCCAGCTTTTCCCGTGTGAATTCCACCTCTTCCCGCAGGAATTCCAGGTTTTCCTGCTGGAATTTGAGCTTTTCCATGGGAATTCTTGAGGGAATTCTGGGGTTTTCTCTTAGGAATTCCACCTTTTCCCACAGAAATTCCAGGTTTTCCCACTAGAATTCCACATTTTTCCTTCGGAAATTCCACCTTCTCCCACAGGAATTCCACCTTTTCCCTTGGAAATTCCGCCTTTTCTCACAGGAATTCCACCTTTTCCCGCTGGAATTCCTGGTTTTCTCTTGGGAATTTTGCCTTTTCCTGCAGGAATTCCATCTTTTCCTGCGTGAATTCCAACTTTTTCCATGTGAATTCCAGTTTTTCGTACGGGAATTCCACATTTTCCCTCGGAAACTCCACGTTCTCCCACAGGAATTCCAGGGGGTTTTTTTTTGCGGGAATCCCGGCTTTTCCTGCCGGAATTCCACCTTCTCCCACAGGAATTCCGGGGTTTTTTTTGCAGGAATTCCACCATTTCCTTTGAAAATTCCACCTTTTCCCTTGGAAATTCCTGGTTTTCCGTTGGGAATTCCTCCTTTTCCCGATGGAAATTCCACTTCCTCCCACAAGAACTCCCCATCTTCCCACGGAAACTCCGCCTTCTCCCACGCGAATTCCGCGGTTTTTTTCTGCCTTTTCCCCGGGAACTCCACGTTTTCCGTCCGGAATTCCCGTTGTTTTTTTTTTCCCGAACTGCCCGCACCTGGAGGCGCCGGGTTTGAGGCCCAGCGCGTCCCAGCTGTCCTTGCTGTTCCGGATGCGCCGGATGGCGTCCGCCTGCTCCCGCGTGAAGCTGACCCCGGAGCCGCCCGGCGGCCGCTTCCCGCCGTTCTCGCACAGATCCACGATGGCCGAGTAGAAGTTCTGGGAATTCCCGGCGGGAATCAGCCCCCCCCCCGGGAAAGGGTTTGGGGCTGGTTCTTTGGGATTATTCGGGATTATTCGGGAATGGGGGCAGCGGGAGATGGGATTCGGATCCCGGGGGTAATCGTGGAGGAGATTCCCACAGGGCGATCCCGAAAGTCCTGGATTCAATTCCCAAGGTTTTCCTGGATCCAATTCCCAGCCCTTCAATCCCGAAAATCCCAGATCCATTTTCCAGGATGATCCCAGGAAAATCCCGGATCCAAATCCCAGCCCCTTCCCAGGACATTCCCAACAGTCCCAGCTCCCATTCCCAGCCCTTCAATCCCAAAAATCCCAGATCCATTTTCCAGGATGATCCCAGGAAAATCCCGGATCCAAATCCCACACAACATTCCCAATAATCCCAGATCCAATTCCCAAGACTTCCCAGGAAAATCCCGGATCCAACTCCCAGCCCCTTCCCAGGACGTTCCCAACAGTCCCAGCTCCCATTCCCAGCCCTTCAATCCCAATAATCCCACATCCAATTCCCAAACTTTTCCAATGAAAATCCTGGATCCAAATCCAAAAGACTTCCCAGGGCAATCCCGAAAATCCTGGATTCAACTCCCAAGGTTTTGTAAAGAAAATCCTGGATCCAATTCCCAGCCCGTCAATCCCGAAAATCCCAGATCCATTTTCCAGGATGATCCCAGGAAAATCCCAGATTCAACCCTCAGACCTTTCCCAGGACAATCCCAAAATCCCAGACCCAATTCCCAGCTCTTCATTCCCAACAATCCCAGATCCAGTTTCCAGCCCTTCATTCCCAATAATCCTGGATCCAATTCCCAGGATGATCCCAAATCCAAATCCCACAGGACCTTCCCATCAATCCCAGATTCAATTCCCAGGATGATCCCAAGAAACTCCCGGATCCAGCCCCCAGTCCCTTCCCAGGACATTCCCAACAATCCCAGATCTGATTCCCAAACTTTTCCAAGGAAACTCCTGGATCCAAATCCGAAAGATGTCCCAGGGCCATCCCAAAAATCCTGCATTCAATTCCCAAGGTTTTCAAAGGAATCTCCTGGATCCAATTCGCAGCCCTCCCCAGCACATTCCCAACAATCCCGAATCCCATTTCCAGCCTCTTCCCAAGAAAATCCCGAATCCAGGTCCCAGCCCTTCAATCCCAACTATCCCAGATCCAATTCCCAGGAAAATCCCAGTTCCAGCCCCCGTCCCTTCCCAGGACAATCCCAAAAAACCCAGATCCAGCTCCCAGCCCTTCAATCTCAACAATCCCAGATTCAATTCCCAAACTTTTCCAACGAAAAGCCTGGATCCAATTCCCAGCCCTTTAATCCCAAAAATTCCAGATCCAATTCCCAGGGTGATCCCAGGAAAATCCCGCAGGACATTCCCAACAATCCCAGATCCAATTCCCAAAAGTTCCCAGGAAAATCCCGGGTCCACCTCCCAGCCCCTTCCCAAGGTGATCCCAGAAATCCCAGATCCCATTCCCAGCCTTTGAACCCCAACAATCCCGGATCCCATTCCCAAACCTTTTCCCAGGAAAATCCCAGATCCCATTCCCAGCCCTTCCCAGGACATTCCCAAATATCCCGGAATCTTCTCCAAGCCCTCCTGGAGCCGTGGCCCCCTTGGGAATGCCCCCATTCCCACATTCCCAATCCCACCGCCCAACCTCCCCCACCATGGGAATTCCCAGCTCTTCCCATCTCCAAATTCACTCCCGTTGGGAAGTCCCACCTGGAATTCCCACCCAGAACATCTCCCAGAATTCCCACCTGGAACATCTCCCATGGAATTTCCTCCCGGAACATCTCCCACATTCCCACCCAGAACATCTCCTGAAATTCCCAGCCAGAATTCCCACAGTTCCTGCCCGGCATTCCCGGAATTCCCACCCGGAACATCTCCTGGATCCCTCCCAGCTGTCCCTTCATCCCATATTCCCACCCCAAATCCCACCAGGAATTCCCACCCAGAACATCTCCCGAAATTCCCAGCCAGAATTCCCGGAGTTCCCGCCCGGCATTCCCAGAATTTGCACCTGGAACATCTCCTGGATCTTTCCGAGCCGCCCCTTCATCCCACATTCCCACCCAAAACCCACCTGGAATTCCCACCCGTAACATCTCACCTGGAATTCCCACCCGGAACATCTCCCTGAATTCCAGGAATTCCCTCCCAGAACATCTCCCGGAATTCCCACCTGGAACATCTCCTGGATCGCTCCCACCCGTCCCTTCCTCCCACATTTCCACCCCAAATCCCACCAGGAATTCCATCCAGACCATCTCCCACATTCCCAGCTGGATTCCAACCAGGAATTCCCGGAATTCCCACCCGGAACATCTCCTGGATGCCCTCGCCGCTCTGGGCCAAGGTCTGCCAGCAGAGCAGGAACCCACAGCTCCCACCCCTCCCTCCATCCCACATTCCCACCCGGAATTCCCACCTGGAACACCTCCCGGAATTCCTGACCCAGCATTCCCGCACGGAATTCCTTCCCGGCGTTCCTTCCCACCTGGAACATCTCCTGGATGCCCTCCCCGCTCTGGGCCGAGGTCTCCCAGTAGCTGAAGCCGCGGCTCTCGGCCCAGAGCCGCCCCTCGCTCTCGTCCACCACCCGCAGCTTCCCCGCGTCCACCTGGCAGGGAACGCCGCGGGAACGCCGCGGGAACACCGCCGGAACGGGAACACGGCCAGAACGGGAACACGGCGGGAATGGAAACGGGGGGAATGGAAACGGCGGGAATGGGAACGGGAAAATGGCAGGAAAACAGCGGGAGAATGGCGGGAGAACAGCGGGAGAATGGTGGGAGAAAAACAGGAAAATGGCGGGAGAACGGCGAGAATGAAAACGGGCGGAAATGGTGGGAGAACAGCCGGAAAGCAACAGGAGAACAATGGGAAAACAAGGGGATAACAACAGGAAAACAACAGGAAAACAACGGGAGAACAATGGGAAAACAGCAGGACAACAGCAGGAGAATAGTGGGAAAACAACAGGAGAATGGTGGGAGAATGGTGGGAAAACAGCGGGAATGAAAATGGGAAAACAGCAGGAAAACGGGGGGAAAACAGCGAGAGAACAGCGAGAAAACAGCGGGAAAACAGCAGGAAAACAACGGGAGAACAACGGGAGAACAATGGGAAAACGGTGGGAAAACGGCGGGAAAACGGCAAGAGAACAGCAGGAAAATGGCGGGAAAACAACAGGAAAACAGCAGGAGAACAGCAAGAAAACAGAGGGAAAACGGCGGGAATGGAAACAGGGGAAACGGCGGGAAAACGGTGGGAGAACAGCAGGAAAATGGCGGGGGAACGGCAGGAAAACGGCAGGAGAAGAATGGGGAAACGGCAGGAAAACAGCGGGAGAACAGAGGGAATGAAAACAGAAAAACAGAGGGAATGAAAACGGGAAAATGGCGGGAGAACAGCGGGAGAACAACAGGAGAACAACGAGAAAACAATGGGAGAACAGTGGGAGAATAACGGGAGAACAGAGAGAGAACAATGGGAGAACAACGGGAAAACAACAGGAAAACCACGGGAAAACAGAGGGAGAACAAGAGGAGAACAGCGGGACAACAGCGGGAAAATGGCGGGAAAACGGCGGGAATGAAAACGGGGAAACGGCAGGAAAACGGCGGGAAAACGGCGGGAAAACAACAGGAGAATGGCGGGAGAATGGTGGGAGAACAACAGGAGAACAATGGGAAAATGGCGGGAAAACGGCAAGAGAACAGTGGGAAAATGGCGGGAATGGAAACCGGGGAAATGGTGGGAAAACGGCGGGAGAACAGCAGGAAAATGGCGGGGGAATGGTGGGAGAATGGTGGGAGAACAGTGGGAAAACAGTGGGAAAACAACGGGAAAATGGCAGGAATGAAAACAGGAAAACAGCGGGAAATCGGTGGGAATGAAAATGGGGAAACACCAGGAAAACAGCAGGAAAACAGCGGGAGAGCAGCAGGAATGAAAACGGGAAACCCGTGGGAAAGCAACAGGAGAACAACGGGAAAACAGCGGGAAACCAGCGGGAGAACGTCGGGAAAATAATGGAAAAACAATGGGAGAACAACAGGAAAACAGCGGGAAAATGGCGGGAAAATGGCGGGAGAACAGTGGGAATGAAAGTGGAAAAACAACAGGAGAACAGCGGGAAAATGGGGGGAATGAAAATGGGAAAACAGCAGGAAAACGTCGAAAGAACAGCGGGAGAACAACGGGAAAATGGCGGGAGAACAGCAGGAATACAACGGGAAAACGGCAGGAATGAAAACGGGAAAACGGTGGGAAATCGGCGGGAATGAAAATGGGAACACAGCAGGAAAAAGGTGGGAAAACAGCGGGAGAACGGCGGGAATGGAAACAGGAAATGGAAACGGCGGGAAGGGAAATGGGAACAGTGGGAATAATAAAAACAACAGGAATATTAAATAAACACCGTGAAAATGTGAAATAAAAACAGCGGGAATATAAATAAACAATGGGAAAATAAATCCCACAGGAACCAGAATGGGAAAAACCCGGGGAATGGCTCCAGAATTCCCGGAATTTCCATCCTGGTGGATCCAGTCTGGAAAAATCCCTGGGAACGGCTCCAGAATTCCAGGAATTTCCATCCTGGAGGGTCCCGTTGGGAACAAAGCCCAGGAATGGCTCCGGAATCCCTGGAATGTCCAGGATTTCAATCCTGAGGGATCCGGCCTGGAAACAACCCCGGGAACTGCACTGGAATTCCCAGAATTCCCGGAATTCCCACGATTCGTGTTCCACAGGATCCATTTGGGAACAGAGCCCCAGGAATTTCTCTGGAATCTCCGGAACTCCTGGAGTTTCAATCCCACAGGATCCAATCAGGAAGAAAGCTTGGGAATGGCTCCGGAATTCCCAGTATTCCCAAAGTTTCCATCCTGGGGGATCCAGTTGGGAACAAAGGCCAGGAATGGCTCCGGAATCTCCAGAATTCCTGGAATTTCAATTCCACAGGATCCAGCCTGGAACAAAACCCTGGGAATGGCTCCGGAATCTCCGGAATTCCTGGAATTCCCACTATCCTCATTCTGCTGGATCCAGCCTGGAACAAAACCCTGGGAACGGCTCCAGAATTCCCGGAATTCCCAGAATTCTCACAACTCCCATTCCATGGGATCAAGTCGGGCAAAGAGCCCCAGGAGCGGCTCAGGAATCTCCGGAATTCTCACAATTCCCACAATTCCCATCCCTCGGGAGCCTGTGGGCCTGGAAAAAACCCTGGAATGGCTCTGAAATCCCCAGAATTCCCGGAATTCCCGGAATTCTGGACCTTGTTGGCACAAACAGCGAACACGACGTTGTCCAGGCTGCCGCGGGGGCCCAGCCTGGAACAAAACCCCGGGAACATCTCCGGAATTCCCACAATTCCCAACACTCTGGATCTGGCCAGGAAAAACCCCTGGGAACGGCTCCAGAATTCCCAGAATCTCTGGAATTCCCACAATTCCTGAAATTCCCACAATTCCCATCCTACTGAATCCAGGTTGGAACAAACCCCGACAACGCTTCAGGAATCTCCAGAACTCCCCTCCCAAGGGATTCCATCACGACCAAACCCCGCGAAGCTCCCCAGAATTCCCCAGAATTCCCAGGAATTCCAGGAATTCCCGCGGAATTCCCGGACCTTGTTGGCGCAGACGGCGAAGACGACGTTGTCCAGGCTGCCGTGGGGCCCCAGCTCGCGGCGCATCTCGGCCAGCCACGAGTCGAGCGCCTCGAAGGAGTCCTTGGAGCCCACGTCGTAGACCAGCAGCACCCCCTGCGTGTCCCGGTAGAACTCGTTACGGACCTGAATGGGAAACGGGGCAAAAACGGGCAAAAACGGGCAAAAATGACGTTCTTTATAATTATACAATGATTTATTAATGGTTTATTAATGTTTTATTAGTGTTTTATTAATGGAATGAGGAGTCCTTGGAGCCCACGTCGTGCACCAGCAGCACCCCCTGCGTGTCCCGGTAGAACTCGTTACGGACCTGACGGAAAAAGGGGCAAAAACGGGCAAAAACGGGAAAAAATGACGTTTTTTGTAATTATATAATGGTTTATTAGTGTTTTATTAGTGTTTTATTAGTGTTTTATTAATGTAATGAGGAGTCCTTGGAGCCCACGTCGTGCACCAGCAGCACCCCCTGCGTGTCCCGGTAGAACTCGTTACGGACCTGAATGGAAAAACAGGGCAAAAACGGGCAAAACGGGCAAAAATGACGTTTTTTGTAATCATATAATGGTTTATTAGTGATTTATTAGTGTTTTATTAATGTAATGAGGAGCCCTTGGAGCCCGCGTCGTGCACCAGCAGCACCCCCTGCGTGTCCCGGTAGAACTCGTTACGGACCTGAATGGAAAAATGGGGCAAAAACGGGCAAAAATGATGGTTTTTAATAATTATATAATGGTTTATTAATGTTTTATTAATGTAATGAGGAGAACTTGGAGCCCACGTGTGCACCAACCAGCAGCACCCCGGTAGAACTCATTACGAACCTGAAATTTGGGGGAAAAACGGGGAAAAATAAAAATATTCTTGGAAAAAACTGAGGAGTAAAACAGTCCAGGGGGAAAAAAAAATCCAAGGAAAAAAACAAAGCACAAAAAACAAACAAACAAAAAAAAACCCCACAAAAAGCCAAAAAACCCAAGCCAAAACAAACAAAAACAAACAAACAAACAAAACTAAACAAAAAAAAAAACCAACAAAAAAAAACCCACAAAAAACAAACACAAAAAAAAAAAAACACAACAAGAAGAAAAAAGTAAAAAAAAAAAAAAAGAGTGAGAAAGAGAGAAATTCCAGGGAAAAAAATTCAGGAAAAAAAAACTGGAGAAAACGAATAGGGAAGAATATTTGGAGAAAAAACTCTGGGGGAAAAAAATTCCAGGGGAAAAAATTCAAGAAAAACAAAAAAACCCTGAAAATTATTAAAAAAGAAAAAAATTTAAAAATCCAGCGAAAAAAATCCGGGAAATAAAAATTGGAGAAAAAATAGGGAAAAAAAAATCTGGGGGAAAAAAACGGGAAAAACAATAATTTGGGGAAGAGCCCAAGAGAAGAATTCCCAGTTTTCCAGGGGGGATTTTGGGAATTCTGACCTCGTAGAAGAAGGGGTGTCCGGCCATGTCGAAGATGTTCACCTTGATCTCCCGGTCCCGGATCTGCACCCTGGAAAAGGCGTTGGAATTCTGGGAATTCCAAGAAAAAACCCTCGGATTTCCAGGGAAAAAAAAAACAAAACCCTTGGAATTCCAGGAGTTCCAGGACAAAAACCCCCTCAGAATTCTGGGAATTCCCCGTGGATTTGGAATGTCTGGATTCCAGGGTGGGAATTCCTGGTGGGAATTGCTCCTGAATTCCAAGGGGAGCTCCTCTGGGAATACTCCAGGTTGTTCCTGCTCATCCCGTTATCCCATTATCCCATGAATCCCATCTCATCCTGTTATCCTTTTATCCCATCATCCCATCCCACTATCCCAAAATCCCACCCCATTATCCCATTAATTCCATTCCCATTATTCCCATCCCATCCCCAATCCCATTATTCCCAACCACATTCTCATGATTCCCACTATTCCCGTTATTCCCAGTTCCGTAATTCCCATTACCCCCACCATTCCCCTTCCCATTATTCCCATTATTCCCATTATTCCCGTTATTACCGTTATTCCCGTTATTTCGATTCTTCCCATTCCCATTATCCCCACCATCCCCACCGTCCCCATCCCATTCCCACCGTTATTCCCACCATTCCTCTTATCCCATTATCCCTGTTATTCCCGCCGTTATTCTGTCATTATTCCTGTTATTCCCGTTATTCCCGCCGCCGTTATTCCCATTATTCCCGCTCCTGTTATTCCCACTGTTATTCCCACCATTATTCCTGCCGTTATTCCCGCCGTTACTCCCGTTATTCCCCGTCATTATTCCCGTTATTCCCCCCGTTATCCCTGTTATCCCGTTATTCCCGCCGTCATTCCCACCATCATTCCCGTTGCCGTTATCCTCGCCGTTATTCCCGTTGTCATTCCCGTTATTCCCGTTATCCCCTCTGCCGTCATTCCCGTTACTCCCGCTGTCATTCCCACCGTCATTCCCGTTATTATTCCCGCTGTCACTCCTGTTGTCATCCCCGTTATCCCCGTTGCCATTCCCGTTATTCCCGTCATTCCCGTTATCCCCGCTGTCGTTCCCGTGGTTATTCCCGCTGTCATTCCCATTATTCCCGTTATCCCCCATGCCGTTATTCCCGTTATTCCCGTTATTCCCGTTGTCGTTGTCCCCATTGTCATTCCCGTTATTCCCGTCATTCCCGTTATCCCCGTTGTCATTCCCGCCGTTATTCCCGTTGCCGTCATTCCCACTGCCATTCCCGTTGTCATTCCTGCGGTTATCCCTGCTGTCATTCCCGCTGTTATTACTCCCGCGGTCATTCCTGTTATTCCCGTTATTATTCCCGTTGCGGTCATTCCCGTTATTATTCCCGTTGTGATTCCCGCCGTTGTTATTCCCGCCGTTGTGATTCCCGTTGCCGTCATTCCCGTCATTCCCGCCGTTATCCCCGTTGCCATTCCCGCCATTCCCGCCATTCCCGCGGTCATTCCCGTTATCTCCGCCGTCATTCCCGTTGTTATTCCCGCGCTCATTCCCGTTGCCGTCATTCCCGTTGTGATTCCCGCGGTCATTCCCATCGTGATTCCCGTTGCCGTTATTCCCGTTTCGGTCATTCCCGTTATTCCCGCCGCCGTGATTCCCGTTATTCCCGCCGCCGTGATTCCCGTTATTCCCGGTGCCGTGATTCCCGGTGCCCCCTCACTGCGTGACGCCGTAGTCGATGCCGATGGTGGCCAGGTACTTGGGCACGAAGCGCTTCTCGCAGTACCGCTTGATGATGCAGCTCTGCGGGCCGCGACAGCGCCGCGTTCCCCACACATCCCCCCAAAAATCCCCGAAATCCCCGAAATTCCAGAATCCGGGATTGGCGCCAAAAAAAACAGCGCCAAACCCCGCCCCCCCACGCCACCGGCCAATCAGAACCGCGCGTTCCACCCAAGCGCCGCCCACCCGCCCGTCAATCAACCGCCGCAACAACAACGCGATGCCGGCTGCTGATTGGTTGCATGGCGCAGCCAACGCACCAATCGCCACCAATCAACCCGCCCTCCCGCGCTGCTGATTGGTCGGTTCGCCCGCCCCTCAGCGCCCGCCAGCCAATAGCCGCGGCTCACCTTGCCCACCTCGGCGTTGCCCATGGAGATGACTTTAACCCGCAGCGCCTTGCGCGGCTCCTTCCGCTTCGCCGCGCTCGCCTCCATGGCGGGCCCGGCCCGGTGTCTGTTCCGGTTCCGGTGCCGGTGCCGGTGCCGGCGGCAGAGGCCGCAGGGCGGCAGCAATGGCGGCGGAGCCGCGCTTCCGCCTCAGCCCGGCCGCGCCGCGCGACTTCTCGCGAGATTTGCGGCGCTTGCGCCTGCGAGATTTGGGCGGAGGCGGGAGGGGGGGGGATCCGCCAGGGGGCGCCAAAAGGGGGGGGGGGGGGGGCGGTGTCACGTGACCTGTCCCTCTGTCCCCCTGTCCCTCTGTCCCAGCTCCGTCCCCGTCCCCAAATCCCAGGACGAATCCCAGCAGAAATCCCCAAACCAGTCCCGGAATCCCAAAAGAATCCCGAAGGAATCCCAAAGAAATCCCGGAATCCCGAAAGGAATCCCAAAAGAATCCCAGAACCAGTCCCGGAATCCCAAAAGAATCCTAAAGGGATCCCAAATCCCAAAATAAATCCCTGAATCCAAATGAATCCTGGAACAAATCCCAGAACAAATCCCAGAATCCAAAAGGAATCCCAGAATCCCAAACCAATCCCAGAACAAATCCCAGAATCCAAAAGGAATCCCAGAATCCCAAACCAATCCCAGAACAAATCCCAGAATCCCAAAACTGATCCCAAAACAAATCCCAGAACGGATCCCAGAACCCTGGAACCAATCCCTGAATCCCAAACCAATCCCGGAATCTCAAATCCCAAAATCCCAAAAATAATCCTGAAGGAATCCCAGAACCAATCCCAGAATCCCAAACAAATCCCAAACCATTCCCACAATCCCAAATGGATCCGGAACCAATCCCGGAACCAATCCCAGAATCCCAGAACCGATCCCAGAATCCCAAAACTGATCCCAAAACCAATCCCAGAATGAATCCCGGAACAAATCCCAGAATCCCAAATGGATCCCGGAATCCCAAACCAATCCCAGAATCCCAAAGAAATCCCAAACCAATCCAAAGCCATTCCAAAGAAATCCCAGAACCAATCCCAGAACAAATCCCAGAATCCCAAAACTGATCCCAAAACCAATCCCAGAATCCCGGAACCAATCCCAGAATCTCAAACAAATCCCAAGCAAATCCCAAACCATTCCCAAAATCCCAAATGGACCCAAAACCAATCCCGGAATCAATCCCAGAATCCCAAAGAAATCCCAAACAAATCCTAAACCATTCCCAGAATCCCAAATGGATCCTGGAATCCCAAACCAATCCAAAGCCAATCCAAAGAAATCCCAGAACCAATCCCAAAACAAATCCCAAATCATTCCCGGAACCAATCCCGAAATCCCAAACCAATCCCAGAATGGATCCCAGAATCCCAAAGAAATCCCAAACCAATCCCAGAATCCCAAAAGAATCCTAAAGGAATCCCAGAATCCCAAACAAATCCCAAAATCCCAAATGGATCCCAAACCAATCCCAGAACCAATCCCAAAACAAATCCCAGAATCCCAAGCAAATCCCAAACCAATCCCAGAATCCCAAAGAAATCCCAAACCAATGCCAGAATCTAAAATGGATCCCGAAATCCCAAATGGATCCGAAACCAATCCCAGAATCCCAAAACGAATCCTAAAGGGATCCCAAATCCCAAACAAATCCCAAAATCCGAAATGGATCCTAAACCAATCCCAGAACCAATCCCAAAACAAATCCCAAAATCCCAAACCAATCCCAAAGGAATCCCAGAACGGATCCCAGAATCCCAAAAAAAAATCCCAAACAAATCCCAAAACCAATCCCAGAATCCCAAAGAAATCCCAAACCAATCCCAAAACAAACCCCAGAATCCCAAAACTGATCCCAAAACCGATCCCAGAATCCCGGAACCAATCCCGGGATCCCAAATGGAGCCCGGGATCCCAAAGAAATCCCAAACAAATCCTGAACCAATCCCAAAACCATTCCCGCAATCCCAAATGGATCCAGAGCCAATCCCAGAATCCCAAAACCGACCCCAAAAGAAATCCCAGAACAAATCCCAAAATCCCGGAACTGATCCCAAAATCCCAAAACGGATCCCGTAATCCCGAACAAATCCCAAACCAATCCCAGAACCAATCCCAAAGGAATCCCAGAATCCCAAAAAAAATCCCAAAACCAATCCAAGAATCCCGAAACTGATCCCGGGATCCCAAAGAAATCCCAAAACCAACCCCAGGATCCCCCGAAATCCCAAAAGGATCCCAACCCCCCCCTCGGGATTTGGGGTTTTTTTTTGGGAACGTTCCGGATTTGCTGCCGGGATTTGTGCCCAAGGCACAAAAATTTGGGGTTTTTTGGGGAAATTTTGGGAAATTTTGGGAGGATTTGGGGTTTTTTGGGGTTTGGGATCTGGGGTTGGGGTTGGGATTTGGGGTTTTGGGGCTTTTTTGGGGGGATTTGGGATTTTTGGGGATTTGATTTTTGGGGGATTTGGGATTTTTGGAGATTTGCTTTTTTGGGGGATTTGGGATTTTTTGGGGGTTTGGGGTTCTTGGGGAGATTTTGGGTTTTCCCTGGATTTGGGGTTTTTTTTGGGATTTGGGATTTTGGGGCATTTGGGGCTTTTTGGGGGCAGTGTGGGGCTGGGTTTGGAATTTTGGGGTTTTTTAGGATTTGGGTTTTTTTAAGGATTTGGGGAAGTTTCTGGGTTTTTTTGGAGGCATCTGGGGATTTTTGGGATTGGAGAATTTTGAGGGATTTTGGGGTTTTTTGGGAAATTTTGGGGGTTTTGGGTGGATTTGGGATCTGGGGCTGGATCAGGGATTTGGGGCTTTTTTGGGGGGGAATTCTGGGTTTTTGGGTTTTTTTGGGATTTGGGTTTTGTTTTGGTTTTTGGGGGAGATTTGGGGTTTTTTTGGGATTTGGGGTTTTTTTGGGATTTGGGTTTTTTTGAATTTGGGGGTTTTTTTTAAATTTTGGGTTTGAGATTTGGGGTTTTTGGGGTTTTGCTTTTGGGATTTTTTTTCCTGGATTTCAGGTTTGGTTGGGGTTTGGGTTTGGTTGGGGTTTTTTTGGGATTTTGGTGTTTTTCTAATTTTGGGGTTTCTTTCATTTCATTCCTTTGTGGGGGATTGGGATTTTTGGGGGGAATTTGGGATTTTTTGGGGGGAGGATTTGGTGTTTTTCTGGGATTTCTGTTTTTTCTGCATTTTGGGGTTTATTTGGGGTTTTATTTCATTTCATTCCTTTTTGGGGTTTGGGATTTTTTGGGGCGGATTTGGGACTTTTCCTGGGTTTTTGGGGTTTTCTTTTAGGACTTGGGGTTTTCTTTCATTTTCGTCTTTTTTGGGATTTGGGGTTTTTGGGATTTGGGGCTTTTTTAGGGATTTGGGGCTTTTTTGGTTTTTTTTTTGGGATTTGGAGTTTGTTGGGATTTGGGTTTTGTTCGGGTTTTTGGGTGGATTTTGGGGTTTTTGGGGATTTGGGTTTTCTCGGGGGTTTTTTTGGGATTTAGGTATTTTTGGGGATTTGGGTTTTTTTCTGGATTTTGGGGTTGATTTGGGGATTTTTTTGAATTTTTTCCTTGTTGGGATTTGGGATTTTTTTGGGGGGAGATTTGGGGATTTGGTTTTTGGGATTTTTCCTGGATTTTTGATTTTTATTTTTTTTTTTTAGATTTTGGGTTTGTTGGGTTTCTTTTTTGGGGTTTGGGATTTTTTTTTTGGGGAATTTTCTTGGATTTTTCTTGAATTTTGCAATTTTTGGAATTTGGTTTTCATTGGGATTTTTTTGGGGCGGAATTTGGGTTTTTTCCTGGATTTGGGGGTTTTGGGATTTGGTTTTTGTTGGTTTTTGGGTTTTTTTTTCTTTGGGATTTGTGTTTTTTCCCGAATTTTTTGGTTTTTTAGGGATTTGGGGTTTTCTCTAATTTTGTTCTTTTTGGGGATTTGGGACCCTTTGGGGCAATGTGGGGTTGGGTTTGGAATTTTGGGATTTTTTTTTAAATATTTTGGGGGTTTTTTGAGGATTTTGGGAAGTTTCTGGATTTGGGGTTTTTTTTTGGGGGATCTGGGGCTTTTTGGGATTGGCGATTTTGGGGGAATTTGGGGTTTTTTTGTGGGAATTTGGTGGTTTTGGTGAAGTTTCTGCTTTTTTTGGGTGGATTTTGGGATTTTTTTTTAAATTTTAGGGTTTTTTGGGAAGATTTTGAGATTTGGGGTTGGTTTTTCCACCCCTCCCCACCCCAAGCCATTCCCAAAATCCCAACAAAATTCCCGACACTCCCGAGGCCGCGGTGCTGACGTTGGCGTTTATTGGGAAAAACCCGGAATTTTGGGGAAAAACCACAGAAATTTGGGAAAAACCACAGAAATTTGGGAAAATGACCTGGAATTTTGGGGAAAAAACACAGATTTTTGGGAAGAGAGCTGGAATTTCGGGGAAAATATCTGGAAATCTGGGGAAAATATCCGGAATTTTGGGAAAGAGATGGAATTTTGGGGAAAAAAACCCACGGAATTTTGGGGAAAAAAGAATTTTTTGGGGATTTTTGGGGAATGTTCGAGTTTTGCTTCCAGGAATTCTCGACTTTTCCCCACCCCAAATCCAGTTGGATCCCAGGAATCCAAAAATCCCAAAAATCCTCCAAAGTTCCTCTTCTCCCAATTTTTGGGGTTTTTTTCCCTCGGAATTCTTCATGATTCCACCAAAAAAATCCCCAAAATCTGGGAATTCTTCCAGGAAGGAACGCCCAAAACTGCGGAAACTCATCTTAAAATCATGGAAAAATGGGAATATCCCGGAATTCCCAGCGACCCAAGTCCCTCTGGAGCAGCCTGAGGATGGATCTTCCCAAAAAAAAAAAAAAAAGGATTTTCCAAAAAAAAAAAATCCCGTTCCAAGGGGGGAATTTTCCATCCTGGATTTTGCAGCCCAGAATTCCCGGAATTTTCCAGTTAGGATTTTCCATTCCAGAATTTTTTTGTCCGGGATTTCCAGGATTTTCCATCGGGGATTTGCAGTTTGGGATTTTCCCTCTGGAATTTTCTATTTGGGATTTTCCATTTGGGAATTCCTGTCCGGAATTTTCTATCCCAAGTTTTCCTTTTGGGATTTTCCCTCTGGAATTTTCCGTCCGGGATTTCCTGTCTGGAATTTTCCATCCCAAATTCTCCTTTTGGGATTTTCCATTTGGGATTTTTTATTTTTCGGATTTTCCATCTGGGATCGTTCATCCAGAATTTTCTATCCCAAATTTTCCTTTTGGGATTTTCCCTCTGGAATTTTCCATTTCGGATTTTCCATCCGGGATTTCCTGTCCAGAATTTTCCATTTGGGATTTTCTTTTTGGGATTTTCCATTTGGGATTCTCCATCCTGAATTTTCCTTCCAGAATTTTCCATCTGGAATTTTCCATCAAGGATTTCCTATTCCGAATTTTCTATCCCAAATTTTCCTTTTAGGTTTCCTGTCCGGAATTTTCCATCCCAAATTCTCCTTTTGGGATTTTCCATCCGGGATTTTCCATCTGGGATTTTCTTTTTTGGGATTTTCCATTTGGGATTCTCCATCCTGAATTTTCCCTCTGGAATTTTCCATTTAGAATTCCAGGTTTGTTTTTTTTTTAATGTGGGATTTTCCATCCCAAATTTTCCTTTTGGGATTTTCCATTTGGGATTTCCTGTCCGGAATTTTCCATCCCAAATTCTCCTTTTGGGGTTTTCCCTCTGGAATCTTCCATCCCAGATTTTTCCCTCTGGAATTCTCCATTTGGGATTTTCCATTCTGAATTCTCCATCCAGGATTTCCTGTCTGGAATTTTCCATCCCAAATTTTTTTTGGGGGGGGGGTTTCCACCCAGAATTTTTCATCCGAGAATTCCAGGGTTTTCCTTTTGGAATTTTCCATTTGGGATTTTCCATCCAGAACTTTCCATCCCAAATTTTCCATCCCGGATTTTCCATTTGGGGTTTTCCCTCTGGAATTTTCCGTCCCAGATTTTCTATCCGGAATTTTCTACTGGGGATTTTCCATCCAGAGTTTTCCCTCTGGAATTTTTTCATTTGGGATTTTTTCATTTGGGATTTTCCCATTTGGGATTTTCCCTTTTGGGATTTTCCCTTTTGGGGTTTTCCCTCTCCCAACCCCCTCCCTCAGTTCCTGGGGCTCCTTCCCGCCGCCGCCATTCCCGAATTTCCCAGGGAATTCCCATATCCAGGAAAAATCCCCGTTCCCGCAGCTCCTTCCCCCCCCCAAAAAAAAACTCCTGAAAATCCCAGGAAAACCGGGGCTGATCCCAAAAAAATCCCAGGAAAACTCGGGGACGATCCCAAAAAACACCACTGGAAAATCCCAGGAAAACCAAGGACCATCCCAAAAAAACCCCAGAAAATCCCGGAAAAATGGGGGACAATCCCAAAAAAATGCCAGAGAATCCCAGGAAAACCCGAGACAATCCCAAAAAACCACTGGAAAATCCCAGGAAAACCAAGGACGATCCCAAAAAAACCCCAGAAAATCCTGGGAAAATGGGGGACAATCCCCCCAGAAAAACCCAGAGAATTCCAGCAAAACCTGGGACAATCCCAAAAAAAAACCCGGGAGAATTTCAGCTGAATTTAGGATAATCCCAAAAAACCCTCAGAGAATCCTAGGAAAACCGAGGACGATCCCAAAAAAATCCCTGAAAATCCCTGGAAATCCCGGGACAATCCCAAAAAAACCCCTGAGAAAATCCCAGGAAAATTTAGGACGATCCCAAAAAAAATGCCAGAGAATCGTAGGAAAACCCGGGACAATCCCAAAAAAACCCTGGAAAATCCCAGGAAAACTGAGGACGATCCCAAAAAAAACCCCAGAAAATCCTGGGAAAATGGGGGACAATCCCAAAAAACCCTCAGAGAATCCTGGGAAAACTGAGGATGATCCCAAAAATCCAAGAAAATCCCGGGAAACCCAAGAAAAATCCCAAAAAAACCTTAGAAAATCCCAGAAAAACTGAGGACAATCCCAAAAAAACCACAGAAACTCCCAAGAAAACCGAGGATGATCCCAAAAAAAACCCCAGAAAATCCCGGATAACTGGGGACGATCCCGAAGGCGAACGGGCGCTGCGGCGGGATTTGGGGGATTCGGGAATTCCGAGGGGCCGCGGCTCCTCCGGAGGCTTCAGTAGACGCAGAGATCCGGGAATTTCATCTCGTACACCGGGATGGAGTGGGGCTGGGATTGGGATTGGGATTGGGATTGGGATTGGGATTGGGATTGGGGCGGGCCCAGCACGGCCGAGACGGCGCCGGAAGGACTCGGGGGCGGCCTGGGGAAAATCCGCCGGAAAAACGGGAAGAAGAGAGGGGGAAATGGGAATTGGGGTGGGGAAAGTGGGGTTTGGGGGGGGAAATTGGGATTTGGGAACAGGAAAAGTGGGAATTCGGGATGGGAAAATGGGATTTGGGGTGGGAAAAATGGGAATTTAGGGAGGGAAAAGTGGGATTTGGGATGAGAAATTGGGATGGGAAAGGGATTTGGGGTGGGAAAAATGGGATTTGGGGTGGGAAAGTGGGATGGGAATGGGAATTGGGGTGGGAAATTGGGATTTGGGAACAGGAAAAGTGGGAATTCGGGATGGGAAAATGGGATTTGGGGTGGGAAAAATGGGAATTTAGGGAGGGAAAAGTGGGATTTGGGATGAGAAATTGGGATGGGAATGGGATTTGGGGTGGGAAAAGGGGATTTGGGAACGGGAAAATCGGGAATTTGGGATGGGAAAAAGGGGGTTTGGTGAAGGAAAAGTGGGATTTGGGGTGGGAAAATTGGGAATTTGGGATGAGAAATTGAGATGGGAAAGGGAATTGGGGTGGGAAAAATGGGATTTGGGGTGGGAAAAGTAAAAGTGGATTTGGGATGGGAAAATGGGATTTGGGATGGGAAATTGGGATTTGGAAACAGGAAAAGTGGGATTTGGGGCGGGGAAAATGGGAAATTGGGGCAGGAAAAGGGGGTATGGAGTAGGAAAAGTGGGAAGGAAAGAGGAATTTGGGATGGGAGAAGCATTTGGGGTGGGAAAATTCGGGATTTGGGGTGGGAAAAATGGAAAGGAAAAGGGGATTTGGGGTGGAAAAATGGGAATTTGGGGTGGGGAAAGCGGGATTTGGGAACAGGAAAGTTGGGATGGGAAAGGGGATTTAGGGTGGGGAAAAATGGGAATTTGGGAAGGAAAATAGGAAAAATGGGATTTGGGATGGGAGAAATTCCCATTCCCAAAATCCCATCTCCAGCCCCAAATCCCCACTCTAATTCCCGATTTCCTGTTGCCAACCCCAGCTTCCCATTCCCAAATTCCCATCCCTGATCCCAGCTCCCAGCTCACTCCCAAATCCTGTCCCCATTCCCAAATTCCCGTTCCCAATCCCAAATTAACTCCCGTCCCCGTTCCAAAATCCCATCCCCAATCCCAAATTCCCATTCCAGTTCCTGAATTCCCAGTGCCAATCCCAAATTCCCAAGTCCTGATCCCAAATCTGGGTTCATTCCCAAATCCCATCCCTGATCCCAAATTCCCTTTGCCGTTCCCAAATCCCATCCCTGATCCCAAATTTTGTTCCCAATCCTGAATTCCCATTCCCGAATTCCCAAATTCCTGGTGCTATTTCCAAATCCCAGCTGATTCCCAAATTCCCATCCCCAATCCCAAATCTCCAATCCCAAATTCAAAATCCCCATTCCCACATTCCTGTCCCCAAATTCCCATTCCTGAATTCTCTCATTCCTGAATTCCCTATCCCAAATTCTCAATCCTGCATTCCAGATCCCAAATTCCCAATCCCAAATTCCCAGTCCTGAATCCCCGATCCCGACTTTCCAAATTCTCAATTCCCCGATCCTGATCCCAAATTCCCAATTCCAAATCTCCCAATCCCGAATTCCCTCATTCTCGAATTCCCAAATTCCAGATCCCTCATTCCCAAATTCCCAATCCCCAAATCCCCAATCCCCAAATCCCCAAATCCCAATCCCCAAATCCCCAAATCCCCAATCCCAAATCCCCAAACCCCGAATCCCAAATCCCCAAATCCCAAATCCCCAAATCCCCAAATCCCAATCCCCAAATCCCAAATCCCCAAATCCCAAATCCCCAAATCCCCAAATCCCAAATCCCAAACCCCAAATCCCAAATTCCCCAATCCCAAATCCCCAAATCCCAAACCCCCAAATCCCAAATCCCCAATCCCAAATCCCCAAACCCCAAACCCCAAATCCCAAATCCCCAAATCCCAAATCCCAAATCCCCAAATCCCAAATCCCAAATCCCAAATCCCAAATCCCAAATCCCCAAATCCCAAATCCCAAATCCCGAATTCCCGAATTCCCGAATTTCCCCCCCCATTCCCGCTCACCGCACGTTGATCTGCAGGATCTGGTTGAGTTTGCTCTGCAGCAGCGACGCCTGCGGGGCACGGCCATTAATTAACTAATTAGCTAATTAACTAATTAACCAATCCACGCACTCACTGTCTCATTAACGGGAATTCATTAGCGGGAATTCGTTAACCGGGAATACCGGGAACGGCAGGCGGGAATTGCCGGGAAAACGGGACAACAAACAGGAAACAGCCACAGCGGGAGTTAATTGGTTAGTTAGTTAATTAGTTAGTTAGTTAATTAATTAATGGGAACGGTTAATTGATTAATTGATTAAAGGGGGACAGCCAAATGGAAACTAATTAATGGAGAAAAAAACCTGGAATTAATTAATGGGGAACAACAAAACGGGAAAAACACCGGGAACAGCAAAGGGGGATTAATTAACGGGAATTAATTAACGGGGACAGCAAATGGGGATTAATTAACGGGAATTAATTAATGGGGACAGCAAACAGGAATTAATTAACGGGAATTAATTAATGGGGACAGCAAAGGGGGATTAATTGACGGGAATTAATTAACGGGGACAGCAAAGGGGGATTAATTAACGGGGACAGCAAAGGGGGATTAATTAACGGGAATTAATTAATGGGGACAGCAAATGGGGATTGATTAATGGGACAGCAAACAGGAATTAATTAATGGGAATTAATTAACGGGAATTAATTAATGGGAACAGCAAACAGGAATTAATTAACAGGACAGCAAACGAGAAGTAATTAATGGAGAAAAAAAGGGAACGAATTAATGGGGAACAACAAAATAGGAAAAACACCGGGAACAGCAAACGGGGATTAATTAATGGGAATTAATTAACGGGAAGTAATTAACGGGAATTAATTAAAGGTAATTAATTAACGGGGGCAGCAAACAGGAATTAACTAACAGGAATTAATTAACAGGAACAGCAAACGGGAATGAATTAATTAATGGGAAACAATTAACGGGGACAGCAAACAGGAATTAATTAACAGGAATTAATTAGCAGGAACAGAAAACGGGAATTAATTAATGGGAATTAATTAACGGGGACAGCAAAGGGGAATTAATTAACAGGGATTAATTAATGAGGAACAGCAAATGGGAACTAATTAACAGGAACAGCAAAGGGGAATTAATAAGCAGGGGAAACAAATAGAAATTAATTAACGGGGACAGGAACTGGGAATTAATTAACAGGAAAATGGGAAACGGGAACGGGAAAAATGGAATGGGGAAAAAATGGGAAAAACGGGAATTGTGGGAAAAACGGGAATTGGGGAATGGGAATTGGGGATTTGGAATTGGGGAATGGGAATTGGGGAATGGGAATTGGGGAAACGGGAATTGGGGAATGGGAATTGGGAACAACGGGAATTGGGAACAACGGGAATTGGGGAATGGGAATTGGGGAATGGGAATTGGGGAATGGGAACTGGGGAAACGGGAATTGGGGAATGGGAATTGGGAACAACGGGAATTGGGGAATGGGAATTGGGGAAACTGGAATTGGGGAATGGGAATTGGGAAACGGGAATTGGGGAAACTGGAATTGGGGAATGGGAATTGGGAAACGGGAATTGGGAAACGGGAATTGGGAACAACGGGAATTGGGGAAATGGGAATTGGGGAATGGGAATTGGGAACAACGGGAATTGGGGAAATGGGAATTGGGGAATGGGAATTGGGAAAAATGGGAATTGGGGAAATGGGAATTGGGGAATGGGAATTGGGAACAACGGGAATTGGGGAATGGGAGTTGGGGAATGGGAATTGGGGAATGGGAATTGGGGAATGGGAATTGGGAAAAATGGGAATTGGGGAATGGGAATTGGGGAATGGGAATTGGGAACAACGGGAATTGGGGAATGGGAATTGGGGAAACGGGAATTGGGAACAACGGGAATTGGGAACAACGGGAATTGGGGAAACGGGAATTGGGAACAATGGGAATTGGGGAATGGGAATTGGGGAATGGGAATTGGGGAATGGGAATTGGGAACACCGGGAATTGGGGAAACGGGAATTGGGGAATGGGAATTGGGAAAAATGGGAATTGGGGAATGGGAATTGGGAACAATGGGAATTGGGGAATGGGAATTGGGGAATGGGAATTGGGGGAATGGGAATTGGGGAATGGGAATTGGGAACAACGGGAATTGGGGAATGGGAATTGGGAACAACGGGAATTGGGGAATGGGAATTGGGAACAACGGGAATTGGGGAATGGGAATTGGGGAAACGGGAATTGGGGAACGGGAATTGGGGAATGGGAATTGGGGAATGGGAATTGGGGAATGGGAATTGGGGAATGGGAATTGGGGAAACGGGAATTGGGGAATGGGAATTGGGGAATGGGAATTGGGGAAACGGGAATTGGGAACAACGGGAATTGGGGAATGGGAATTGGGGAATGGGAATTGGGGAAACGGGAATTGGGGAATGGGAATTGGGAACAATGGGAATTGGGGAATGGGAATTGGGGAATGGGAATTGGGGAAACGGGAATTGGGAACAACGGGAATTGGGGAATGGGAATTGGGGAATGGGAATTGGGGAAATGGGAATTGGGGAAACGGGAATTGGGGAATGGGAATTGGGAACAATGGGAATTGGGGAATGGGAATTGGGGAATGGGAATTGGGGAAACGGGAATTGGGAACAACGGGAATTGGGGAATGGGAATTGGGGAATGGGAATTGGGGAAACGGGAATTGGGGAATGGGAATTGGGAACAATGGGAATTGGGGAATGGGAATTGGGGAATGGGAATTGGGGAAACGGGAATTGGGAACAACGGGAATTGGGGAATGGGAATTGGGGAATGGGAATTGGGAACAACGGGAATTGGGGAATGGGAATTGGGGAATGGGAATTGGGGAATGGGAATTGGGAACAACGGGAATTGGGGAATGGGAATTGGGGAATGGGAATTGGGGAATGGGAATTGGGAACAACGGGAATTGGGGAATGGGAATTGGGAACAACGGGAATTGGGGAATGGGAATTGGGTAATGGGAATTGGGGAATGGGAATTGGGAACAATGGGAATTGGGGAATGGGAATTGGGGAATGGGAATTGGGGAATGGGAATTGGGGAATGGGAATTGGGGAATGGGAATTGGGAAAAATGGGAATTGGGGAATGGGAATTGGGGAATGGGAATTGGGGAATGGGAATTGGGGAATGGGAATTGGGAACAACGGGAATTGGGGAATGGGAATTGGGGAAACGGGAATTGGGAACAACGGGAATTGGGAACAACGGGAATTGGGGAAACGGGAATTGGGAACAATGGGAATTGGGGAATGGGAATTGGGGAATGGGAATTGGGGAATGGGAATTGGGGGAACGGGAATTGGCATTCCCGAGGAGAACCGGGAATTCCCACGGGATTTTTTCCCTTTTGGGGACTTTTTGGGGCTTTTGCCATTTGCGATTCCCAGCTCCAGCCTCTCCCTCCTTGGGCCCCAAAGTTCCCGTTCCTGGCGGAATTCCCGGGATAATTCCCGGATGTTCTCCCGGATTTTCTCCAGGATTTTTTCTCAGATTTTTTCCCAGATTTTTTTCCCAGGAATTTCTCCCGGATTTTCTCCCAGATTTTTTCCCGGATCTTTACCCAGATTAACTCCTGGATTTTTTCCCGGATTTTCTCCCAGGTTTTTTCCTGTTTTTTTCCCCGGATTTTCTCCCGGGTTTTTTCCTGTTTTTTTCCCCGGATTTTCTCCCGGGTTTTTTCCCGGGTTTTTTCCCAGATTTTCTCCTGGATTTTTTCCCGGATTTTTTCCCGGATTTTTTTTCCCAGGAATTTCTCCCAGGTTTTCTCCCGCTTTTTTTCCCTTTTTTTTCCCCAGATTTTCTCCTGGATTTTTTCCCGGATTTTTTCCCGGATTTTTTTCCCAGGAATTTCTCCTGGGTTTTCTCCCGCATTTTTTCCCGTTTTTTTTTTCCCGGATTTTTGTCCCAGGTTTTTTCCCGGATTTTCTCCCAGAATTTTTTCCCGGATTTTTTCCCGGGTTTTTTCCCGGATTTTCTTCTGGATTTTTTCCCGGGTTTTTTCCCATTTTTTTTCCCGGATTTTCTCCCGGATTTTCTCCCGGGTTTTTTCCCGGATTTATTCCCGGGTTTTCTCCCGGCTCAGGAATCCCGGCTCACCCTGGCGCCGCAGTGGGCGGCGATCTCCTCGAACGGAGCCTTCTGGAACTTCTGCACCAGGAGCCGGCGCCGCTCCCGCTCCTGCTCCTCCGCCGCCACGCTGTCCGCTGGGAGAGGGAGGGGAAATGGGGGAAAAAACGGGAAAAATGGGAAAAAACGGGGAAAAATGGGAAAAAACGGGGAAAAATGGGAAAAAACAGGGAAAAAATGGGGAAAAACAGGAAAAAATAGGGAAAAAGGGAAAAACAGCGATGGGGAAACAATGGGGAAAACAACGGGAAAGAGAGCAGGAAAAACAGCAAGGGGAAAAAGAGTGGGAATAATTATGGGGAAAACAATGGGGAAAACGATGGGAAAATGGGAAAAAGAGCAGGAAAAACAACGGGGAAAATGATGGGAGAAACAATGGGAAAAACAATGGGGAAAACAATGGGGAAAACAACGGGGAAAACAATGGGAGAAACAATGGGGAAAAGTAGGGAAAATGTTGGGAGAAACAATGGGAAAAACAATGGGGAAAATGGGGAAAACAATGGGAAAAACAACGGGAAAAATGACAGGAAAAATGGGGAAAACAATGGGAAAAATGATGGGGAAAATGACAGGAAAAATGGGGAAAACAATGGGAAAAACGATGGGAAAAAGGGAAAAACAGTGATGGGAAAAACAGCAATGGGGAAAACAATGGGAAAAAGTAAACGGGAAAAACAATGGGAAAACGATGGGAAAAAGGGAAAACGGCAATGGGAAAAAACAGCAACGGGGAAAACAATGGGGAAAATTATGGGAAATGGTGAAAAGAGCAGGAAAAACATGGGGAAAATGATGGGAGAAACAATGGGAAAAACAATGGGAAAAGCAGCAACAGGGAAAACAACGGGAAAACATGGGGGAAATGGCAATGGGAAAAACCAAAAAAACAATGGGAAAAACAGGGAAGAACGATGGGAAAAATGGGGGGGAAAAAGGGAAAAACAGCAATGGGAAAAATGGGGAAAACAATGGGAAAAAGAGCAACGGGAAAAACAACAGGAAAAATGATGGGGAAAAGGGAAAAACAGCAATGGGAAAACCATCGATGGGAAAATGAGTGGGAAAAATCATGGGAAAAACAACGCGGGAAACAATGGGGAAAATGGGGAAAACAACGGGAAAACAATGGGAAAGACAGCAGGAAAAACAGCAACGGGAAAAACGGGGAAAACCATGGAAACAAGAAAATGGGAAAAATAACAGGAAAAACAACGGGAAAAACAACAATGAGAAAAAAAATAGGGAAACAGCAATGGGAAAAACAATGGGAAAAACAACGGAAAAAACAATGGGGAAAAATGGGGAAAAATGGGAAAAGCAACAACAGGAAAAAGAATGGGAAAACAATGGGAAAAACGGGGAAAACAATGGGAAAAACAGCAATGGTAAAAAAAATGGGGAAAAGCAATGGTAAGAACAGGGAAAACAATGGGGAAAAACAACAGGAAAAACAACAATGGGAAAAACGGGCAAAACAACAGGGAAAACAATGGGAAAAATGATGGGAAAAACAATGGGAAAACAATGGGGAAAACAATGGGGAAAAGGGAAAAACAGCAATGGGAAAAACAACGGGGAAAACGATGGGAAAACAATGGGAAAAACAGCAATGGGAAAAATGGGGAAAGCAATGGGGAATAAAAATGGAGAAAATGATGGGAAAAACGATGGGGAAAAGGGAAAAACAGCAATGGGAAAAACAGCAACGGGAAAAACAACAGGGAAAACGATGGGAAAAACAGCAGGAAAAACAATGGGAAAAACAATGGGAAAAACAATGGGAAAAACAATGGGGAAACAATGGGAAAAACAGCAATGGGGAAAATGGGGGGAAAAAATGGAGAAAACAATGGGAAAAATGATGGGGAAAAGGGAAAAACAGCGATGGGAAAAACAACGGGGAAAACGATGGGAAAAACAGCAATGGGAAAAATGACGGGGAAAACGATGGGAAAAACAACGGGGAAAACAACAGGAAAAACGATGGGAAAAAGGGAAAAACGGCAATGGGAAAAAGAGTGGGAAAAATTATGGGAAAACCAGTGGGGAAACCAGAGGGGAAAACAATGGGAAAATGGTGAAAAGAACGGGAAAAACATGGGGGAAAAGGGCGAGAAAAAGGGCAGGAAAAATGATGGGAGAAAAATGATGGGAAAAACGATGAGAAAACAATGGGGGAAAGCAACAGGAAAAACAGGGAAAACAGTGGGGGAAATGGTAACGGGGAAAACGGAAAAAACAACAGGAAAAACAATGGGAAAAATGGGAAAAAAAGGGAAAATAATGGAAAAAACAGCAAGGGGGAAAGCAATGGGAAAAATAGCGGGAAAATCAGGGAAAACAATGGGAAAAACAACAGGAAAAACAGCAATGGGAAAAACAATGGGAAAACAGTGGGAAAACAGTGGGAAAAACGGGGAAAAGAACAATGGGAAAAACAGCAATGGAAACAAAAGAGTGGGAAAAATGATGGGAAAAACAATGGGAAAAACAATGGGAAAATGGGAAAAAGAGCAGGAAAAACAACAGGGAAAATGATGGGAGAAACAATGGGAAAAACAATGGGGAAAACAATGGGGAAAACAACAGGAAAAACAGGGAAAACAATGGGAAAAATGGCAATGGGAAAAATGGAAAAAACAACGGGAAAAACAATGGGAAAAAGAGAACAGGAAAAACAATGGGGAAAATGATGGGAGAAACAATGGGAAAAACGATGGGGAAAATGGGGAAAACAATGGGAGAAACAATGGGAGAAACAATGGGAAAAATAGGGAAAATGTTGGGAGAAACAATGGGGAAAACAATGGGGAAAATGGGGAAAACAATGGGAAAAACAGCAACGGGAAAAACAATGGGGAAAAGCAACAGGAAAAACAGGGAAAACAGTGGGGGAAATGGTAACGGGAAAAACGGAAAAAACAACAGGAAAAACAATGGGGAAAATGGGGAAAGAAGGGAAAATAATGGAAAAAACAGCAAGGGGGAAAGCAATGGGAAAAATAGCGGGAAAACCAGGGAAAACAACGGGAAAAACAACAGGAAAAACAGCAAGGGGAAAAACAATGGGAAAACAGTGGGAAAACAGTGGGAAAAACGGGGAAAAGAACAATGGGAAAAACAGCAATGGAAAAAAAGAGTGGGAAAAATTATGGGAAAAACAATGGGAAAAACAATGGGAAAATGATGGGAAAAATGGGAAAAACAATAGGAAAAATGGGAAAAACAATGGGAAAAAGAGAACGGGGAAAGCAATGGGAATAACAATGGGGAAACAATGGGAAAAACAGCAATGGAAAAAACAATGGGAAAAATGGGGAAAACAATGGGAAAAACAACAGGAAAAACAATGAGAAAAACAGCAGGAAAACCAAAGGGAAAAATATGGAAAATGGGAAAACAGCAATGGGAAAAATGGGAAAACAATGGGAAAACCAGGAAAAAGAATGGGAAAACATGGGAAAGAATGGGGGGGGGGGGGGGGGGGGGAACAGGAAAAAAACACCAAAAATGGGGAAAATGACAGAGAAAAAATGGGAGAAAAAATGGGAAAGACAACAGGAAAAACAATGGAAAAAACAGCAGGAAAAATGGGGAAAACAAGAAAAACAATGGGAAAAACATGGGAAAACCAGGGAAAATCCAGGAAAAATGGAGAAAAAACAACAAAAAACCACGGGGAAGAAACCAGGAAAAATGGGAAAAACAATGAGAAAAGTGGGAATTATTCAGGAATTCCGAGGAGGGAAAATATTCCTTGGTGCCAGCTCCCAGAATTCCGGGAATTCCAGGAATTCTGGGATGAAAAACCCTCCCATTCCCTGTTCCCAGTGCTGGGAATTCCAGAAATTCCAGGAATTTTGGGATTCCAGCTGGGAAAAAACCACCCAATTCCCAGAATTCCCAGAATTCTGGGATGAAAAACCTTCCCATTCCCTGTTCCCAGTGCTGGGAATTCTGGGAATTCCAGCCCAAAAAAATTCAAAAAAAAAATTAAAAAAAACCACAAAAAGGCCAAGAAAAAGTCCCCAAAATCCCCAAAAAATCCCAGAAAACCCAAAAAAATCCCAAACTATTCCCAAAGAATTCCCAAAAAAACCCAAAAAATCCCCCCAAAAATCCCAAAAAATCCCAGAAAAACCCAAATGATTCCCAAAATCCCAAAGAATTCCCAAGAAAATCCCATAAAACCAAAAAATGCCCCCAAAAATCCCAAAAAAATCCCTGAAAATCCCCCAAAAAACCCAAACGAATTCCCAAAGAATCCCCAAAAAATCACCAAAAATCCCCCCAAAATCCCAGAAAAATCCCAAACGATTCCCAAAATACCAAAGAATTTTCAAAAAAATCCCCCCAAAAATTCCCAAAAAATCCCTGAAAATCCCCCCAAAAACCCAAACAAATTCCCAAAGAATTCCCAAAAAAACCACCCCATAAGATCCCCCCAAAAATCCCCAAAAATCCCCGAAAACCCCAAACAATTCCCAAAATCCAAAAGAATTCCCAAAGAATTCCCAAAAAAAACCCATAAAACCCCCAAAAATCCCAGAAAAACCCAAAAAACCCCAAATGATTCCCAAAATCCCAAGGAAGTCCCAATAAAACCCCATAAAACCCAAACAAATTCCCAAAAAAATCCCAGAAAATCCCCAAAAAACCCAAACAATTCCCAAAATCCAAAAGAATTCTCAAAGAATTCCCAAAAAAACCCCATAAAATCCCCCAAATCTCCCAGAAAATCCCAAAAAGCCCCAAACGATTTCCAAAATACCAAAGAATTTTCAAAAAAATCCCATAAAACCCAAAAAATCCCCCCCAAAATCCCCAAAAAATCCCTGAAAATCCCAAAAAACCCCAAACAATTCCCAAAATCCACAAGAATTCCCAAAGAATTCCGAAAAAAAACCCCATAAAATCCCCAAAATAATCCCAGAAAATCCCCAAAAAACCCCAAACGATTCCCAAAATCCCAAAGAAGTCCCAAAAAACCCCCATAAAATCCCCCGAAAAATCCCCAAAAATCCCAGAAAAACCCCAACAATTTCCAAAATCCCAAAGAATTCCCCAAAAATCCCCATAAAACCAAAAAAATTCCCAAAAAAATCCCCCAAAAAATCCCAGAAAATCCCCAAAAAACCCAAACGAATTCCCAAAGAATTCCCAAAACAACCGAAAAAATCCCCTCAAAAATCCCCAAAAAATCCCAGAAAAATCCCAAAAAAATCCCTGAAAATCCCCCCAAAAAACCCCAAATTCCCAAAGAATTCCCAAAAAAACCTCATAAAATCCCCCCAAAAATCTCAGAAAACCCAAAACGATTCCCAAAATCCCAAAGAAGTCCCAAGAAAACCCCATAAAATCCCCCAAAAATCCCCCCAAATCCCAAAAACCCCCCAAACAATTCCCAAAATCCAAAAGAATTCCCAAAGAATTCCCAAAAAAAACCCCCAAAATTCCCCAAAAACCCAGAAAATCCCCAAAAACCCCCCAAACAATTCCCAAAATCCAAAAAAACCCCATAAAACCCAAAAAATCCCCCAAAAATCCCCCCAAAATCCCCGAAAATCCCAAAAACCCCCCAAACGATTCCCAAAATCCAAGAGAATTCCCAAAGAATTCCCAAAAATCCCCCGAAACGCCGCTCACCGATGGCTTTTTTCAGCGTCTCGTACGTGATCTCCTCGGCCGGGGCTCGCTGCGAAGGAAAATTGGGATGAAATTCCCAGAAAATCCCAAAAAAACTCAAAAATCCCCAAAAAACCCAAAAAACCTCCAAAAACACTAAAAAAAAAAACCCAAAAACCCCAAAAATGCCCAAAAAAATCCCCAAAAATCCCAATGCTGGGAAAATCCCGGAATTCCAGCCCGAATTCTTTAGGATTTTGTGGGGATTTTTGGAGATTTTGGGGTTTTTTTGGGGGCATTTTTGGGAATTCTCTGGGATTTGATTTTTTTTTAATTTATTTTTTAATTTTTTTGGAGACTTCTTTGGGATTTTTTTGGCGTTTTTTACTTTTCAAATTGGGTTTTTAATTGATTTTTGGCTTTTTGAATTTTGAATATTTTTTTGGTTTTTGGCTTTTTAAATTTTGTTTGGTTTTGGGTTTTTTTTTGGTTTTTTTTTTAATTTTGGGGTTTTTTCTTCGGTTTTAATTTGGTTTTTTGGCTTTTTTTCCTTTTTTAGTTTTGAGAGGTTTATTTTTTTTTTTTAGTTTTTTTTCCTTTTTAATTTTGGGGCTTTTTTGCTTTTTTTGGCTGTTTTATCTTTTTTAATTTTGAGGGTTTTTTACTTTTTTGTCTTTTTTCCTTTTTTAATTTTGAGGTTTTTTACTTTTTTTTGCCTTTTTAAAAAATTTTTGGGCTTTTTTTGGTACAATTTTTAACCCTTTCTGGTGTTTTTTTTTATTTTTTCAGTTTTTTATAATTTTGAGGGTTTTTGCTTTTTTTTGCCTTTTTTTCCTTTTTTAATTTTGGGGCTTCTTTGCTTTTTTCCTTTTTTAATTTTGAACTTTTTTGATTTTTTTTTTTGGCTTTTTTCCTTTTTTAATTTTGAGGTTTTTTACTTTTTTTTTGCTTTTTTTAACTTTTGGGCTTTTTTTGTACAATTTTTAACCCTTTCTGGTGTTTTTTTATCTTTTTTCAATTTTTTTCTTTTTTTTCCTTTTTTAATTTTGAGGTTTTTTGCTTTTTTTTGTCTTTTTTTCCTTTTTCATTTTGGGGCTTTTTTGGCTTTTTTCCTTTTTTAATTTTGAAGTTTTTTAATTTTGAAGTTTTTTGATTTTTTTTTTGCTTTTTTTCCTTTTTTAAATTTGAGGATTTTTTTGCTTTTTTTTGCCTTTTTTTCCTTTTTCATTTTGGGGCTTTTTTGCTTTTTTGGCTTTTTTTCCTTTTTTAACTTTGAAGTTTTTTTGCTTTTTTGGCTTTTTCTCCTTTTGAAGTTCTTTTGCTTTTTTTGGCTTTTTTCCTTTTTTAACTTTGAAGTTTTTTGTTTTTTTTTTTCCTTTTTTTCATTTTTTTCCTTTTTTAATTTTGAGGTTTTTTGCTTTTTTGGTTTTTTTCCTTTTTTTCCTTTTTTAATTTTGAGGTTTTTTTGCTTTTTTCCTCTTTTTTGCTTTTTTTTCCTTTTTTTCCTTTTTTAATTTTGAGGTTTTTTGCCTTTTTTTAAATTTTGGGTGCTTTTTTTTCTTTTGCACGATTTTTAACCCTTTTTGATGCTTTTTTTTTTTGCTTTTTTCCATTTTTTCCCCTTTCCCCCCCCCCCAAACCCAGAAATTCCGGGACAGGGGTTGGGAATTCCTGGGGAATTTTGGGATTTTTGGGATTTTTGGTGATTGCAGACCTGCTCCCTCTCGGGGCTGTTGCGGGACTCCACCTCCACCTGCAGGGAAATCGTCTCGCCGATGCTTTTCCGCTTGGACAAGCGATCCTCCTCTGGAAAAACGGGAATTCCGGGCTCAGGAGCCAAATCCCGCCCCAAATCCGGCAGAATTCCCCCCAAAAATCCACCGGGAATTCGGGATTTGGGGCTGGGACAGAGGAAATCCCAAAAAAAACTTGAATTTCCAAAAAAAACCCCCGAATTTCCCACAAAAAATCCCCAATTTCCCACAAAAAATCCCAATATTTCCCACAAAAAAAAACCCAAAATTCCCACAAAACCCCCAAATTTCCCACAAAAAAACCCCAAAATTCCCATCAAAAAATCCCCCAAAATTCCCACCAAAAAACCCCAAATTTCCCACAAAAAAATGCCAAAATTTCCACAAATAACCGCAAAAGTCCCACAAAAACCCCCCAAAATTCCCATCAAAAAAACCCCCAAATTCCCACCAAAAAACCCCAAATTTCCCACAAAAAATCCCAAATTTCCCACAAAAACCCCCGAATTTCCTACAAAAAAACCCCAAAATTCCCACACAAAACCCCCAAAATTCCCATAAAAATACCCCAAATTTCCCACAAAAAACCCCAAAATTCCCACCAAAAAACCCCAAATTTCCCACAAAAAAATGCCAAAATTTCCACAAATAACCGCAAAAGTCCCACAAAGAACCTCCAAATTTCCCACAAAAAATCTTAAATTTCCCACAAAAAAACCCCAAAATTCCAAAAAAAACAACCCCAAATTTCTCACACAAAACCCCTAAAATTCCCACCAAAAAACCCCAAAAGTCCCACAAAAAATGCCAAAATTTCCACAAATAACTGCAAAAGTCCCATGAAGAAACCCCAAATTTCCCACAAAAAAACCCCAAAATTCCCACAAAAAACCCACCAAATTTCCCACAAAAAAATCCCAAATTTTCCCCAAAAAACCCTGAAATTCCCACCAAAACCCACAAAAAAATCCCAAAATTCCCATTAAAAAACCCAAAATTCCCAACAAAAACCCAAAAATTCCCCCAAAAAGCCGCTAAAATCCCAAAGCATTCCCAAAAAATCCCCCAAACCACTCCCAAAATCCAAAAAAAAACCAAAATCCCAAAGAATTTCCCAAAAAAAATCCCCAAAAGCACAAAAAGAAATACTAAAAAAATCCAAGACTCAAAAAACCCCCAGAAAAATCCCAAAAATCCCCCCAAAAAACTCCCCAAAAATCCCCTAAAAAATCCCCGAACTTCCCAGATTCCCAAAGGAATTCCCAAAAAACAAAAACAAATCCCCAAAAATCCCAAAGAATTCCCAAAACCCCCCTCAAATCCCCCAAAAATTCCAAAGAAAACCCAAAAAAATCTCCAAGAATTCCCAAAAAATTCCCCAAAATCACAAAAAGAATTTTTAAAAAACGCCAAAACCCCAAAAATCCAAAGTGCCCCCAAAAAATCTCTACAAAATCACAAAAAAAAAACACCTAAAACCCCTGAAACATCCCCAAAACCTGCCAAGAAATTCCCAGAAAATTCTGGAATTTCCGTCTCTCGCCGCCGCTCTGGGGGCAGAACTTGGCACCGAGCAAAGCCCAAAATCCCAAAAAATCCCCAAAATTCCCAAAAAAACTGAAAAAAAATCCCCTAAAACACCAGAAAATTTTAAAAAATTCCCAAAAATTCCCAAAAATTCCCCAAAAAACCTGAAAAAATCCCCTAAAATACCAGAAAATTAAAAAAAAAAATTCCCTAAAATTCCCAAAAATTCCTAAAAATTCCCAAAAAATTCACAAAATTCTCAGAAAATCCCCTCTCATCGCCGCTCTGGGGGCAGAACTTGGCATCGATCAAAGCCCAAAATCCCAAAAAATCCCCAAAAATTCCCCAAAAAACCCTGAAAAAAATCCCCTAAAATCCAAAAAATCCCTCAAAAATTCCCAAAAAATTCCCAAAAATTCCCAGAATTCCCAGAATTCCCAGAAAATTTCCCTCCCACCGCTGTTGGGGTAGAACTTGGCACCAATCAAAGCCCAAAATCCCAAAAAATCCTCAAAAATCCCCCAAAAAACCCTGAAAAAACCCCAAAAACCTCCTAAAAAACCTCAGAAAATTCCCAGAAAATCCCCAAAAATTCCCAAAAATTCCCAGAATCCCCAGAATTCCCGGATTGCCGTGTCTCACCGCCACTCTGGGCCAGAACCTGGCACCAAGCAAAGCCCAAAATCCGAAAAAATCTCCAAAACTTCCCCAAAAAACCCTGAAAAAATCTCCTAAAATAAAAAAAAAACCCTCAAAATTTCCCCAAAATTCCCAAAAAATTCCCAAAAATTCCCAAATTCCCGAAAATCCCCTCTCAGTGCCGCTCTGGGGGCAGAACTTGGCACCGATCAAAGCCCAAAATCCAAAAAGAATCCCCAAAATTCCCCAAAAAACCCTGGAAAAAAAAACCCTCAAAAATCCCTCAAAAATTCCAAAAAATTCCCAAAAATTCCCAGAATTCCTGGAATTCCTGAATTTCCCTCTCACTGCTGCTCTCGCGGCAGAACTTGGCGGTGAGCAAAGCCCAAAATCCTAAAAAATCCCCAAAAAAAACCCTGAAAAACCCAAAAAACCTCCTAAAAAACCCCAGAAAATCCCCAAAAAAATCCCCAAAAATTCCCAAAATTCCCAAAATTCCCAAAATTCCCGGAATTCCCGGATTGCGGTGCCTCACCGCCGCTCTGGGGGCAGAACTTGGCACCGAGCAAAGCCCAAAATCCCCAAAAAATCCCCAAAATCCCCCAAAAAACCCTGAAAAACCCCAAAAACCTCCTAAAAAACCCCAGAAAATTCCCAAAAAATTCCCAAAAATCCCCAGAATTCCCAGAAAATTCCCAGAATTCCCGGACTGCGGTGGCTCACCGCCGCTCTGGGGGCAGAACTTGGCGGCCAGGCGCTCGCTGCTGTAGCCGGCGCCGGCGCCGCCGAGGATTTCGCTGATTTTGCTCTGCAGGAACCAAAGGTCCGAGCCCGGCTCCGGCAGCGCCGGGAACGGCGCCGCGCTGCGGGGAGCGGGGAAAACGGGGACAGAAACGGGGGAAACGGGAAAAAATGTAACCGGGGGAAAGGAAACGGGGAAACGGGGACAGAAACCGGGGAAACGGGAAAAAATGTAACCGGGGACAGAAACCGGGGAAACGGGAAAAAATGTAACCGGGGGAAAGGAAACGGGGAGAAAATGGGGAGAGAAACCAGGGGAAATGGGAAAAAAATGTAAGCGGGGGGATGGAAACGGGGACAGAAACCGGGGAAACGGGAAAAACGTGTAACCGGGGGAAACAGGAAAAAATAACGGGGAGAGAAACGGGAGAAACGGGAAAAAATGTAACCGGGAGAAAGGAAACCGGGAAACGGGGACAGAAACCGGGGAAACGGGAAAAAATGTAACCGGGGTAAAGGAAACGGGGAGAGAAATGGGAGAAACAGGAAAAAATGTAACCGGGGGAAAGGAATCGGGGACAGAAACGGGGGAAACGGGAAAAAATGTAACCGGGGACAGAAACCGGGAAACGGGGACAGAAACCGGGGAAACGGGAAAAACGTGTAACCGGGGGAAAGGAAACGGGGACAGAAACGGGGGAAACGGGAAAAAATGTAACCGGGGGAAAGGAAACGGGAAACGGGGAGAGAAACGGGGGAAACGGGAAAAAATGTAACCGGGGGAAACGGGAAAAAATGTAATGGGGAGAGAAACCGGGGAAACGGGAAAATGTAACCGGGGGGAAACAGGAAAAACACGGGGAGAAAATGGGGAGAGAAACCGGGGAAATGGGAAAAAAATATAACGGGGAGAGAAACCGGGGAAACGGGAAAAAAATGTAAACGGGGACAGAAACCGGGAAACGGGAAAAAAATGTAACTGGGGGGAAACGGGAAAAAAACGGGGAGAAAATGGGGAGAGAACGCAGGGAAACGGGGAAAAAATGTAAGCGGGGGGATGGAAACGGGGAGAGAAACCGGGGAAATGGGAAAAAATGTAACGGGGGGAAAGGAAACGGGGACAGAAACGGGGGAAATGGGAAAAAATGTAACCGGGGGAAACGGGAAAAAATAACAGGGAGAGAAACCGGGGAAACGGGAAAAAAATGTAACCGGGGGAAAGGAAACGGGGAGAGAAACCGGGGGAAATGGGAAAAAAACAGGGAGAAAATGGGGAGAGAAAATGGGGAGAGAAAATGGGGAAATAGGAAAAAAATAACGGTGAGGGAAACCGGGGAAACGGGAAAAATGTAATGGGGGGGAAACAGGGAAACGGGAAAATATAACGGGGGGAGAAACGGGAAAAAAACAGGGAAAATGGGGAGAAAACAGGGGGAGGAACAGGAGAGAAATGGGAGACAAAATGGGGAGAGAAACCGGGGAAACGGGAAAAAAATGTAACCGGGGACAGAAACCGGGGAAACGGGAAAAAAATAACGGTGAGGGAAACCGGGGAAACGGGAAAAATGTAACCGGGGGAGAAACCGGAAAAAATGTAATGGGGAGAGAAACCGGGGAAATGGGAAAATGTAACCGGGGGAAAACGGGAAAAACACGGGGAGAAAATGGGGACAGAAACCGGGGAAATGGGAAAAAAATATAACGGGGAGAGAAACCGGGGAAACGGGAAAAAAATGTAACCGGGGACAGAAACCGGGAAACGGGAAAAAATGTAACTGGGGGGAAACGGGAAAAAAACGGGGAGAAAATGGGGAGAGAACGCAGGGAAACGGGGAAAAAATGTAAGCGGGGGGATGGAAACGGGGAGAGAAACCGGGGAAACGGGAAAAAATGTAACCGTGGGAAAGGAAACGGGAAGAGAAATGGGGGAAATGGGAAAAAATGTAACCGGGGGGAAACGGGAAAAAAACGGGGAGAAAATGGGGAGAGAACCCAGGGAAACGGGGAAAAAATGTAAGCGGGGGGATGGAAACGGGGAGAGAAACCGGGGAAACGGGAAAAAATGTAACAGGGGGGGAAATGGGGAGAGAAAATGGGGAAACGGGAAAAAAATAACGGTGAGGGAAACCGGGGAAATGGGGAAATGGGAAAAAAACAACGGGGAGAGAAACCAGGGAAACGGGAAAAATGTAACCGGGGACAGAAACCGGGGAAATGGGGAAAAGATAACGGTGAGGTAAACCGGGGAAACAGGAAAAATGAAATGGGGGGAGAAATGGGGAGAGAAACCGGGGAAACGGGAAAAATATATAACCGGGGGGGGGGGGAAATGGGGAAACAGGGAAAAAACCAACGGGGAGAGAAACCGGGGAAACAGGAAAAATGTAACCGGGGGGAAATGGGGAGAGAAACAGGAAAAATAACAGGGAGAGAAAACGGAAAAACAGGAAAAATAACGGGGGGGGAAAATGGGGAGAGAAAACAGAGAAACGGGAAAAATATAATGGGGGGAAATGGGGAGAGAATCCGGAGAAATGGGAAAAATATAACGGGGGGATGGAAACGGGGAGAGAAACCGGGGGGAAATGGGAAAAAAACGGGGAGAAAATGGGGAGAGAAAATGGGGAGAGAAAATGGGGAAACGGGAAAAAAATAATGGTGAGGGAAACCGGGGAAACGGGGAAAATGTAATGGGGGGGAAACAGGGAAACGGGGAAAATATAACGGGGGGGATGGAAACGGGAGAAATGGGAAAAAAATAACGGGGGGAGAAAATGGGGAAACGGGAAAAATATAACGGGGGGAATATAGGGAGAGAAAATGGGGTGAGAAACCGGGAAAATGGGAAAAATAATGGGGGGAAAAATGGGGAAAAAACAGGGGGAGAAACGGGAGAGAAATGGGAAAAATAACAGGGAGAGAAACGGGAGAAACGGGAAAAATAATGGGGGGAGAAACGGGAAAAATAACGGGAGAAAATGGGAAAAAAACGGGGAGAAATGGGGAGAGAAAATGGGGAGGGAAAATGGGGGAGAGAAACGGGAGAAACGGGAAAAATATAACGGGGAGAAACCGGGGAAATGGGAAAAAATAACAGGGAGAGAAACTGGGGAAACGGGAAAAATATAATGGGGGGAAATGGGAAAAAATCAGGGAAAATGGGGAGAAAACAGGGGGAGAAACGGGAGAGAAATGGGAGATAAAATGGGGAGAGAAACCGGGGAAACGGGAAAAATATAACCGGGGGGGAAATGGGGAAACAGGGAAAAAAACAACGGGGAGAGAAACCGGGGAAACAGGAAAAATGTAACCAGGGGGAAATGGGGAGAGAAACAGGAAAAATAACAGGGAGAGAAAACGGAAAAAACAGGAAAAATAACGGGGGGGAAAATGGGGAGAGAAAACAGAGAAACGGGAAAAATATAATGGGGGGAAATGGGGAGAGAATCCGGAGAAATGGGAAAAATATAACGGGGGGATGGAAACGGGGAGAGAAACCGGGGGGAAATGGGAAAAAAACGGGGAGAAAATGGGGGAGAGAAAATGGGGAGAGAAAATGGGGAAACGGGAAAAAAAATAATGGTGAGGGAAACCGGGGAAACGGGGAAAGTGTAACCGGGGGGGAATGGGGAGAGAAACAGGAGAAACGGGAAAATATAACGGGGGCGAAACAGGGAAACGGGGAAAATATAACGGGGGGGATGGAAACGGGAAAAATGTAACCAGGGGAAAACGGGGAAATGGGAAAAATAACGGGGGGAGAAAATGGGGAGAGAAAATGGGGTGAGAAACCGGGAAAATGGGAAAAATAATGGGGGGAAAAATGGGGAAAAAACAGGGGGAGAAACGGGAGAGAAATGGGAAAAATAACAGGGAGAGAAACGGGAGAAACGGGAAAAATAATGGGGGGAGAAACGGGAAAAATAACGGGAGAAAATGGGAAAAAAACGGGGAGAAATGGGGAGAGAAACGGGAGAAACGGGAAAAATATAACGGGGAGAAACCGGGGAAACGGGAAAAATATAACGGGGGGAAATGGGAAAAAATCAGGGAAAATGGGGAGAAAACAGGGGGAGAAACGGGAGAGAAATGGGAGATAAAATGGGGAGAGAAACCGGGGAAACGGGAAAAATATAACGGGGGGAAAATGGGGAGAGAAATGGGAGAAATGGGAAAATATAATGGGGGAAAAATAATGGGGGGAAACGGGAAAAATAACAGGGGGAAAAATGGGGAGAGAAACCGGGGAAACGGGAAAAATATAACGGGGGGAAAATAGGGAAAGAAAATGGGGTGAGAAACCAGGGAAATGGGAAAAATAATGGGGGGAAAAATAGGGAAAAAACAGGGGGAGAAACGGGAAAAAAACAACAGGGAGAGAAACGGGAGAAATGGGAAAAATGGGGAAAAAACAGGGGGAGAAATGGAGAGAGAAAATGGGGAGAGAAAAGGGACAAACAGGAAAAATAACGGGGGGGAAATGGGGAAAAAACAGGGGGAGAATTGGGGAGAGAAACCAGGGAAATGGGAAAAAAATAACGGGGAGAAATGGGGGAGAAACAGGAAAAAAACACGGAGGAGAGAAACCGGGGAAACGGGAAAAATAATGGGGAGAGAAGATGGGGAAACAGGAAAAATAACGGGGAGAGAAACCAGAGAGAAACGGGAAAAATAACAGGGAGAGAGGGGGGAGAAACAGGAAAATAACTGGTGGGAAAATGGGGAGAGAAACCAGGGAAACGGGAAAAATAACGGAGAGAGAAAATGGGGAGAGAAACCAGGGAAATGGGAAAAATAACGGGGAGAGAAAATGGGGAGAGAAACCAGGGAAATGGGAAAAATAACGGGGAGAGAAAATGGGGAGAGAAACCAGGGAAATGGGAAAAATAACGGGGAGAGAAAATGGGGAGAGAAACCAGGGAAATGGGAAAAATAACGGGGAAAAATAATGGGGGGAAAAAATAATGGGGGGAAAAATAACGGGGAGGGGGGAAATGGGGGGGGAAATGGGGGGAAAATGGGGAGAGAAATGGGAAAAACAGGAATAAAAGGGGAGGGAAAATGGGGAGAAACGGGAGAAACAGGAAAAAAAATGGGAGAAATGGGAAAAACCGGGGGAGAGAATGGGAAGAAAATGAGGGGAAATGGGGAGAAACAGGAAAAAATGGGGAGAGAAAGATGGAGAGAAACAGGAGAAATGGGAAAAATGGGGAGAGAAATGGGAGAAATGGGAAAAACGGGGGGAGAATGGGGGGAGAAACAGGAAAAAATGGGAGAGAAACTGGTAAAACAGGAAAAAATGGGGGGGGGAAACGGGGGGAGAAATGGGAAAAATGGGGAAAATGGGGAGAGAATGGGGGGAAAATGGGGGGAATGGGGAGAAAATGGGGAAAAACTGGGGAAAATGGAAAAAAGGGAGGAAAATGGGAAAAATGCGGAAAAACGGGGGAGAAAATGGGGAAAATGGGGAAAAAAGGGAAAAACTGGGGGGGAATGGGAGAAAAAACAGGGAAAATGGGGAAAAAAATGGGAAACCTGGGGGAAAACCACAAGGGAAAACCCAAGGAAAACCAGGAAAAAAACCCTGGGGGAGATTAAAAAAAAAGCTCTTCCTTCCCTTTTCCATCCCCAAATTCCATAAAAATCCCTCAGGATGGAGCCTGGATCCCAGAATCCCAAAATTCTCCGGATGGGATCCCTGGAGCTTCAATCCCACCCCTGAATCATTTCTGGGAAGGAATTTTGGGAATTCCCTGGAATTCAGGACTCCCCTTTTCCATCCCCAAAAATTCCATAAAAATCCCTGGGGATGGATCCTGGATCCCAGAATCCCAAAATCCTCCAGATGGGATCCCTGGACCTTCAATCCCATCCCATTCCAAACTCTGCTTCTTCTCTGGGAAGGAATTTCGGGAATTCCCTGGGAATTCGGGATTCCACTTCCCTTTTCCATCCCCAAATCCCATAAAATCCATTGGGATGGATCCTGGATCCCAGAATCCCGAAATTCTCCGGATGGGATCCCAGGACCTTCAATCCCACCCCACAATTCCGGGATTTTCCGGCCTTTCCTTGGACACTCCCCGGGATTCTCCGGGAATTTGGGAGTTTGGGAGTTTGGGAGTTTGGGAATTCCCACCTGGAGTCCTCCCCGAGCGCCTCCTCGGGCAGCAGGAACGGAGCCGAGCGCTGCCGGGCCTCGATCACCTGGGGGAGAGACGGAGAAAACGGGAATAAAACCGGGAAATGTGGGAAAAATGGGAAATAAACGTGGGAAATGGGGGGGAAAAATCCTGGAAACAAAATGGGGGAAATGTGGGAAATAAATCCTGGAAACAAAATGGGGGAAATGTGGGAAATAAATCCTGGAAATAAAATATGGGAAATGTGGGGAAAAAAGGGAAATAAATGTGGGAAATGGGGGAAATAAATCCTGGAAATAAATCTGGGAAATGTGGGGAAAAAGGAAATAAAATATGGGAAATGTGGGAAATAAATCCTGGAAACAAAATGTGGGAAATGTGGGGGGGAAAGGGAAATAAATATGGGAAGTGGGAAATAAATCCTGGAAATAAATATGGGAAATGTGGGGGGAAAAGGAAATAAAATATGGGAAATGTGGGGAATAAATACAGGAAATGTGGGAGCAAAAAAGGGAAATAAAGAGGGGAAATGTGGGAAATAAATCCTGGAAACAAAATGGGGGAAATGTGGGGGGAAAAGGGAAATAAAATGTGGGAAATGTGGGAAATAAATCCCGGAAATAAATCTGGGGAAATGTGGGGGGAAAGGGAAATAAAGAGGGGAAATGTGGGAAATAAATCCTGGAAATAAAATGGGGGAAATGTGGGAAAAAAAGGGAAATAAATCTGGGAAATGTGGGGGGAAAAGGGAAATAAATCCTGGAAATAAATCTGGGAAATGTGGGAAAAAGGAAAATAAATCTGGGAAATGGGGGAAATAAATGCTGGAAATAAAATGGGGGAAATGTGGGGGGAAAAGGGAAATAAATCTGGGAAATGTGGGGAAATAAATCCTGGAAATAAATCTGGGAAATGTGGGAAAAAGGAAAATAAATCTGCAAAATGGGGGAAATAAATCCTGGAAACAAAATGGGGGAAATGTGGGGGGAAAAGGGAAATAAAGATGGGAAATGGGAAATAAATCCTGGAAATAAAATCTGGGAAATGTGGGGAAAAAGGAAATAAAATATGGGAAATGTGGGGAATAAATACAGGAAATGTGGGAGAAAAAAAGGGAAATAAATACGGGAAATGGGGGAAATAAATCCTGGAAACAAAATGTGGGAAATGTGGGGGGAAAAGGGAAATAAATATGGGAAATAGGAAATAAATCCTGGAAATAAATCTGGGAAATGTGGGGGGAAAAGGGAAATAAATCCTGGAAATGTGGGGAAAAAGGAAAATAAATCTGGGAAATGGGGGAAATAAATCCTGGAAACAAAATGGGGGAAATGTGGGAAAAAAGGGAAATAAATCTGGAAAATGTGGGAAATAAATCCTGAAAATAAATCTGGGAAATGTGGGGAAAAGGGAAATAAATCTGGGAAATGGGGGAAATAAATCCTGGAAATAAATCTGGGAAATGGGGGAAATAAATCCTGGAAACAAAATGGGGGAAATGTGGGGAAAAGGAAAATAAAATATGGGAAATGTGGGAAATAAATCCTGGAAATGTCAGGGGGAAAGGGAAATAAATGTGGGAAATGTGGGAAATAAATCCTGGAAATAAAACGGGGGAAACGTGGGGGGGAAAGGGAAATAAATCCTGGAAATATGGGAAATAAATCGTGGAAATAAAATGGGGGAAATGTGGGGAAAAAAGGAAAATAAAATGTGGGAAATGGGGGAAATAAATCCTGGAAACAAAATGGGGAAAATGTGGGGGGAAAAGGGAAATAAATCTGGGAAATGTGGGGAAATAAATCCTGGAAATAAATCTGGGAAATGTGGGAAAAAAGGAAAATAAAATATGGGAAATGGGGGAAATATATCTGAGAAATGGGGGGGGGGGGGGAAGGAAAATAAATCTGGGAAATGGGGGGAAATAGGAAAATAAATATATGAAATAAAATCTGGGGAAAAAGTGGGAAATAAAATATGGAAAAGATGGAAATCAAAGGAAAATAAATACAGGAAATAAAGGAAATAAATGGGGGAAATAAGACGGGAAATGTGGGGAATAAATAAAGGAAATGTGGGGGGAAAAGGAAAATAAATGTGGGAAATAAATATAGGAAATAGGGGAAACAAATAAGGGAAATATGGGGAAAAGTATGGAATTTTTGTGGAATTTTTTTTTAGATTTTTGTTTTTTGGGATCTTTATGGGATTTTTTGGGGTTTTTGGGGTTCCCCACCTCCTGGCCGTGCTGCAGGAAGGAGGTTCCAAGCACAAACCCCAAACACATCCCAAAACCTCCAAAATCCCAAAAACCCCCAAAATCCAAAAAACCCCAAACCCCAAAATAAAAAAATATCCCAATCCCAAAACCTCAAATTTCCTGAAATTCCTTCCTAAAACCCCCACAATTCCCCCACAAATCCCAACAAACCCTTCCCAAATGGCCCCAGAATTGCGGATTTTTTTGGGATTTTTTGCGTGATTTTTTTGGGAATTTTTGGGGTATTTGTTTTTTGGGATCTTTATGGGATTTTTAGGGATTTTTTGGGTTTCCCACCTCCTGGCCGTGCTGCAGGAAGGCAGGAATGCTCAGCAGGTGCCCCAGGAAGAGCAGCAGGGCGGCTCCCAGCGCAAACCCCAAACACACCCCAAAAACCCCAAAAAACCCAAAAACCTCCAAAATCTCAAAAACCCCCAAAAAACCCCAATCCCAAAACCTCAAATTTCCTGAAATCCCTCCCCAAAACCCCCTAAAAATCCCCAAAAATCCCAACAAACGCTTCCCAAACGGCCCCAGAATTGCGGAATTTTTGGGGATTTTTGTGGGATTTTTTGCGGGATTTTTTGCGGGATTTTGGGGTTTTTATTTTTTGGGATTTTTATGGGGTTTTTTTGGTTCCCCACCTCCTGGACGTGCTGCAGGAAGGCGGGAATGGCCAGCAGGTGCCCCAGGAAGAGCAGCAGGGCGGCTCCGAGCGCGGGCAGCGCGCAGCGCGACAGCGGCGGCAGCTGCGGCTCCTCCTGAGCCAGGTCCTGGAAAACAGAGAAAACCGCCCCAAAACGGGCGCTGGAATCCCAGAGATTCACCCCAAAAACCCCCCAAATCCACCCCCCAAAAAAACACCAAAAAAACCCCCAAAAAACCCAAAATCCCCCCCAAAAAACCCCAAAATCCCACAAAAAAAGCCCCAAAATGGGCACTGAAATCCCAAAGATTCACCCCAAAAACCCCCCAAATCCACCCCCCATAAACCCCACCAAAAAAAGGCCCCAAAAAACCCCAAAATCCCCCCAAAAAACCCAAAATGGGCACTGAAATCCAAAATATTCACCCCAAAAACCCTCCAAATCCACCCCCTAAAAAACCCAGCCAAAATCCCACAAAAAGCCCCAAAATGGGCACTGAAATCCCAAAGATTCACCCCAAAACCCTCCAAATCCACCCCAAAAAACCCACCAAAAAAAGCCCCAAAAAACCCTACAAAAAAGCCCCACAATGGGCACTGAAATCCAAAATATTCACCCCAAAACCCCTCCAAATCTACCCCCCAAAAAAACCCACCAAAAAAAACCCAAAAAACCCCAAAACCCCACAAAAAAGCCCCAAAATGGGCACTGAAATCTCAAAGATTTGTCCCAAAACCACCCCAAAATCCCACCAAAAAAAACCCCACAATCCCACAAAAAAAAACCCCAATTGGGCACTGAAATCCCAAAGATTCACTCCAAAAACCACCCCAAAATCCCACCAAAAAAACCCCCCAAAAAACCCCAAAATCCCACAAAAAAAGCCCCAAAATCGGCACTGAAATCCCAAAGATTCACCCCAAAACCCTCCAAATCCACCCCCAAAACACCCACCCAAAATCCCACAAAAAAGCCCCAAAATGGGCACTGAAATCCAAAATATTCACCCCAAAAACCCTCCAAATCTACCCCCCCAAAAAACCCACCAAAAAAAACCCCAAAAAAACCCAAAACCCCACAAAAAAGCCCCAAAATGGGCACTGAAATCCCAAAGATTCACTCCAAAAACCCCCCAAATCCACCCCCCCAAAAAAATCAAAATCCCCCCAAAAAAACCCAAAATCTACCCAAAAAAACCCAAAAAAAACCCCCAAATCCCACAAAAAAGCCCCAAAATGGGCACTGAAATCCCAAAGATTCATCCCAAAAACAACCCCCAAATCCCACCAAAAAAAACCCAAAAAAACCCAAAATCCCCCCAAAACCCCACAAAAAACCCCCAAAATGGGCACTGAAATCCCAAAGATTCACCCTAAAACCCTCCAAATCCACCCCCAAAAAACCCACCAAAAAATCCCCAAAAAAGCCCCAAAATGGGCACTGAAATCCCAAATATTCACCCCAAAAACCTTTCAAATCACCACCAAAAAAACACAAAAAAACCACCAAAAAAACCCCAAAATCCCCAAAGAATCCCCAAAATATTCCCTGAAAACCCAGAGATTCACCCCAAAAACCTTCCAAATCCACCCCCCCAAAAAACCCACCAAAAAAAAACCCAAAAAACCCCAAAACCCCACAAAAAAGCCCCAAAATGGGCACTGAAATCCCAAAGATTCACCCCAAAACCACCCCAAAATCCCACCAAAAAAAACCCAAAATCCCACAAAAAAACCCCAAAATGGGCACTGAAATTCCAAAGATTCACCCCAAAACCCTCCAAATCCACCCCCAAAACACCCACCCAAAATCCCACAAAAAAGCCCCAAAATGGGCACCGAAATCCAAAATATTCACCCCAAAAACCCTCCAAATCTACCCCCCAAAAAAACCCACCAAAAAAAACCCCAAAAAACCCCAAAACCCCATAAAAAAGCCCCAAAAGGGGCACTGAAATCCCAAAGATTTATCCCAAAACCACCCCAAAATCCCACCAAAAAAACCCCCACAATCCCACAAAAAAAAACCCAAAATGGGCACTGAAATCCCAAAGATTCACCCCAAAATCCCCCCAAAAAAACCCAAAATCTACCCCAAAAAAAAACAAAAAAACCCCCAAATCCCACACAAAAGCCCCAAAATGGGCACTGAAATCCCAAAGATTCATCCCAAAAACAACCCCAAAATCCCACCAAAAAAAACCCAAAATCCCACAAAAAAACCCCAAAATGGGCACTGAAATCCCAAAGATTCACCCCAAAAACACCCCCAAAATCTCACAAAAAACACAACCCAAAAAAACGCAAAAAAACCCTGAAATCCCCCCCAAAAAACCCAAATATTCCCTGAAACCCCAAAGATTCACCCCAAAAAATCCTAAAATCCCCCCCAAAAAACCCCAAAAACCCCCAAAATCCCCAAAGAATCCCCCAAAATATTCCCTGAAATCCCAGAGATCCATCCCAAAACCCCTCCTAATCCCCAAAAAAAATCAACAGAATTCCTTAAAAAAACCAAAAAAATCCCCCCAAAAATCCCCCCAAATATTCCTCGAAATCCCAAAACTCGTCCCAAAATTACCCCAAAATCCCCCCAAAAAAATCCCTCAAATTATTCCCTGAAATCCAAAATATTCACCCCAATAAGGCCCCAAAATCCCCCCAAAATATTCCCTGAAATCCAAAATATTCATCCCAAAAACCACCCAGAAATCCCCAAAAGAAAAAACCCAAAAAACTCTTTAATCCCATAAAAATCCCCAAAAATATTCCCCGAAATCCCAAATATTCACCCCAAAACTGCTCTGGAATCCCACAAAAAAATTCCCAAAAAACTTCCCAAAAGAAGCCCAAAAAAATCCCCCAAAAATCCCAAAAAATCCCCTAAAATCCCCAGAAAAATCCCAAATTTTCCCCCAAAATCCCAAATTTTCCCCCAAAATCCCCAAATTTTCCCCCAAAATTCCCGGGAATTTGGTACCTGAAGGGTGAGCGCGAGGCGCAGCAGGTCGGTGATGACGTCATCAGTGGGAAAACCCCAAAAAATCCCCAAAACCCAAAAAAATTCCCCAAAAAATCCCCCCCAAAATGCCCAAAATCCTAAAAAAAATCCCAAAAATTCCCCAAAACCCCAAAAATCCCCAAAACCCCCCAAATTTTCATCAAAATTACCTGCAGGGTGAGCGCAAAGCGCAGACAGTCGGTGATGACGTCATTGGTGGCAAATCCCAAAAAAACACCAAAAATCCCCAAAAATTCCCCCAAAAAATTCCAAAAACTTTCCCAAAATTTCTCCTCAGATCCCAAAATTCCCAAAATTTCCCCAAATCCCCCAAATTCCCCCCAAACCCCGCTAACCTGCAGAGCGAGGGCGAGGCGCAGCAGGTCGGTGATGACGTCATCAGTGAGAAATCTCAAAAAAAACCCCAAAAAGCCCCAGAAAACCCCTAAAAATCCCCCAAAAAAATCTTCAAAATCCCAAAAAAATACCAAAAAAATCCCAAAAAATCCCCCAAAACCCCAAAATCCCCCAAATTTCCCCCAAAATCTCTGATTACCTGCAGGGCGAGGCGCAGCAGGTCGGTGATGACGTCATCGGTGGCAAATCTCAACAAAAACCCCCAAAACCCCCAAAAAACCCCCCAAAAAATCCTCCAAAAAATCCACAAAAATCCCAAAAAATCCCAAAAAATTCCCTTAAAAACTCAAATTCCCCAAAAACCCCAAAACCCCCCAAAATCCCGCTGACCTGCAGGGCGAGGGAGAGGCGCAGCAGGTCGGTGATGACATCATCGGTGGGAAATCCCAACAAAAATCCCCAAAAAACCCCCAAAAATCCCCCAAAAAATCCACAAAATCCTTCAAAAAAATTCCCAAAAATCCCCAAAAATCCCAAAATCCCCAAAAATTCCCAAATTCCCCCCAAAATCCCACTGACCTGCAGGGCGAGGGCGAGGCGCAGCAGGTCGGTGATGACGTCATCAATGAGAAATCCCAACAAAACCCCCCAAAAACCTCAAAACCCCCCTCAAAAAATCCCAAAAAATCCCAAAAAATTCCCTTAAAAACCCAAATTTCCCAAAACCGCCCAAATTCCCCCCAAACTTGGGGCTGACCTGCAGGGCGAGGGCGAGGCGCAGCAGGTCGGTGATGACGTCGTCGGTGCCCAGCTCCAGCCCCAGCAGCGCCAGCAGCCGGAACAGGGCCCGGAAGTGGCCCCGGGAAGGGGCGCCCAGGCGGCACAGCCGGAACGCGTGGCACAGCAGCGCCGCGCCGTGCTGCGGGAAATGCGCGCTTTGGGGCGGTTTGGGCGGGTTTTGGGGTTTTTGGGGGCTTGGGGATTTTTGGGGATTTTTTGGGTGGGTTTTTGGAGGTTTTTTGGTGATTTTTCAGTGATTTTTCAGTGATTTTTCAGTGATTTTTCGGTCATTTTTAGTTGATTTTTCCATGATTTTTCAGTGATTTTTGGTGATTTTTCAGTGATTTTTCAGTGATTTTTCGGTGATTTTTTGGTGATTTTCTAGTGATTTTTTAGTGATTTTCCAGTGATTTTTCAGTGATTTTTCATTGATTTTTCAGTCATTTTTCAGTCATTTTTAGTTGATTTTTCCATGATTTTTCAGTGATTTTTGGTGATTTTTCAGTGACTTTTCAGTGATTTTCTAGTGATTTTTTAGTGATTTTCCAGTGATTTTTCAGTGATTTTTCGGTCATTTTTAGTTGATTTCACATGATTTTTCAGTGATTCATCGTTGATTTTTAGTGATTTTTCAGTGATTTATAAGTGATTTATAAGTGATTTTCCAGTGATTTTTAGTGATTTTTCAGTGATTTTTCGGTCATTTTTAGTTGATTTCACATGATTTTTCAGTGATTCGTCGTTGATTTTTAGTGATTTTTCAGTGATTTTTAAGTGATTTATAAGTGATTTTCCAGTGATTTTTAGTGATTTTTCAGTGATTTTTTTCATTGATTTTTCAGTGATTTTTTTGTGATTTTCTAGTGATTCTTTGGTCATTTTTAGTTGATTTCACATGATCTTTCAGTGATTTTTCGTTGATTTTTAGCGATTTTTCAGCGATTTTTCAGCGATTTTTCAGTGATTTTAAGTGATTTATAAGTGATTTTCAGTGATTTTTCAGTGATTTTACAGTGATTTTTCAGTGATTTTTCAGTGATTTTTCATTGATTTTACAGTGATTTTTCAGTGATTTTCTGGTGATTTTTTCAGGGATTTTTTGGTGATTTTCCAGTGATTTTTTTCAGAGATTTTTTTTTATGATTTTTTCAGTGATTTTTCCATTATTTTTCGATGATTTTCATTGATTTTTCAGTGATTTTTTTAGCGATTTTTCAGTGATTTTTAGTGATTTTTTTCTGTGATTTTTCAGTCATTTTTTTGTGATTTTCGGTGATTTTTCACTGATTTTTTGGTGATTTTTCACTGATTTTTCAATTATTTTTTAGTGATTTTTCAGTGATTTTTCGGTGATTTTTTCGTTATTTTTCAGTGATTTTTTCAGTGATTTTTTCAGTGATTTTTCAGTGATTGTTTTTGATTTTTCAGGGCTTTTTGTTTATTTTTCAGTGATTTTGTGATGATTTTTCAGTAATTTTTTAGTGATTTTTCAGTGACTTTCCATTATTTTCCAGTGATTTTTTTGTGATTTTCCAGTGATTTTTTAGTATTTTTTCAGTGATTTTTTAGTGATTTTTCAGTGATTTTTAGTTGATTTTTCATTGATTTCTCAGTGATTTTTCAGTGATTTTTGGGGTTTTGTTGGAGAATTTTTCGGTGATTTTTCAGCGATTTTTCACTGATTTTTCAGTGATTTTTCGGTGATTTTTGGGGGCTTTTTTGATAATTTTTTTGTGATTTTTCGGTGATGTTTCAGTGATTTGTTCAGGGGGATTTTTCGATGGATTTTTGGGGATTTTTTGGGATTTTTTGGGAGTTTTTAGGATCATTGGGAAGGGGCCCCGAGGCGGCACAGCCGGAACGCATGCTGCGGGGAAATGGGGATTTTGGGGGGTTTTGGGGGTGATTTTGGGTTTTTGGGGTTTCAGGGATTATTGGAGATTTTTTGGGATTATTGGGGGATTTTTTGGGTGGGTTTTTTTGAGGTTTTTTGTGATTTTTCATTGATTTTTCACTGATTTTTAAATTATTTTTCAGTGATTATTGGGGGTTATTTTGAGAAATTTTGGGTGATTTTTCAGTGATTTGTTTAGGGGGATTTTTAGATGGGTTTTTTGGGATTTTACAGGGATTTTTTGGGATTTTTGGGGATCACTGGGAATGGGCCAATTTGGGAAAATTTGGGGAAATTTGGGATTTTTCGGTACCTTTTTCATGAAGACGGAATCCTGGCGGGAACATTTCTCCACCTTCAGCTTCAGCAGCGAGACGTCAGCGATGGAACTGCGGAAAAATCCCAAAAAATTCCAGAAAAAAATCAGGAATTTCCCATCCCAAATCCCAGAAATCCCAGATTTTTTTTCCCCCAAACCTGATCCCAGCTGGGAAAATCCAGAAAAAGTCAAGAAAAAATTGAATTTAAAATCCTATTTTAAATTCTGGTGGAAATTACAGGAAAAAAATAGAAAATATGGAAAAATCCAGGAGCAAAATGGCAGGAAATCTGGAAAATAAAAATTAAAATAACCCCAGGAAATTCAGGAATTCCAAGTTCTGGATCCATCCCAGAAAATCCAAAGGGAAAAACTCTTGGGAAACCCATCCCAAATTTGGAAAACAATTTAAAAAACCCAGAAAAAATCTGAAAAAATTCTGAATTTTTTTCCAGAAAATCCTGGGAAAATCCAGGAATTTCCCCATCCCAAATCCTGGATTTTTCTTTCTGGGCCTGATCCCAGCTGGGAAAATCCAGGAAAAAAAATCTGGGGGAAAAAAAAATCTGAAAAAAATCCTGGAAAAACTCCAGAAAATTTAGAAAATTCCAAAATTTTCCCATCTCGAATCCTGGATTTTTTTTTTCCCGGACCTGATCCCAGATGGGAAAATCCAGGGAAAAAAATCCAGGGAAAAAAAATCTGGGGAAAAATCCAGAAAAGAATCTGGAAAAAATTAGGGATTCCTAATGAATCCAAAGGAAAAAAATTATTGGAAAACTCATCCCAAATCTCCCAAATCTCCCCATCCCAAATTGGATTAGAGATGGGAAAATCAATTTAAAAATCCAGAAAAAAATCCAGGAGGGGAAAAACCCTCAAAAAAACCCCCAAAAACAAACAAAAAACCCCACAAAACCAAAAAACCCCAAAAACCCTCCCCAGACCCTGAAAAAATCCCCCCCAAAAAATTCCAGAATATCCAGAAAATCCCAGGAATTTCCCCACCCCAAATCCTGGATTCCTGTTTATTCCAAGCCTGATCCCAGCTGGAAAAATCCAGAAAAAAATCCAGGAAAAAATGGGGAAAATATGAAAAAATCCGGAAAAAAATCCGGAAAAAAAAACCAATCAAAAAAAATTGGAATTTTCCAGGAATTTCCCACCCGAAATGCCCCAAAATTTGTGAATTTTGTGGGAATTGGGGGGCACCTGCTGGGGCAGAGGCGCTGGCGGAGGCCGCGGCGGTCGATGAAGCTGCAGAGGATTTCCAGGACGAAAATCTGGATTTCGGGGTCGGGGAGGAGCGCGGGCGACAGCAGCCGCTCCAGGAAGGCGCCGGGCAGCGCCGTCAGCAGGCTGCTGCACTGGAAACCTGCCGAAACCTGGGGGAAAAATGGGGAAAAATGGGAAAAAATGGGAAAAAATGGGAAAAAATGGGAAGAATTTAGAAAAATTGTGGAAAAAGCGCAAAAAAAAACCCCACAAAAAAAGTCACGAAAATCGCGAAGAAAACCCCAAAGAATCGTAAAGAATTTTTAAAAATTCACCGAAATCCCAAAGGATTCCCAAAAATCCCAGAGAAACCTAAAATCCCGAAGGATTCCCAAAAATCCCCACAAAAATTCTCAAGGATTCCCTAAAATAACCCCTAAAATCCCAAAGAATTCCCAAAAATCCCAAAAAATTAAACCCAGAAAAATCCCCATGAAAAAATCCCAAAGAAATCCCAAAAACCCCCAAAACGCTCCAAAGAATCCCAAAAAATTCCCAACAAAAATTCCAGGAAAAAAATCCAAAAAAATCCAGAAAAAAGGGGAAGAATTTAGAAAAATGGCGGAAAAAATGCAAAAAAAAAAAAATCACTAAGAATTCAATGAAACGCAAAAAAAACCCCAAAAATCGCAAAGAAATGTTAAAAATTCCCCAAAATCCCAAAGGATTCCAAAAAATCACCCCTAAAGTCCCAAAGAATTCCCAAAAATCCTGAAAAAAAAACCCCAGAAAAATCACCATGAAAAAAATCCTAAAGAATTCCCAAAAAACCCCAAAACGCCCCAAAGAATCCCAAAGAATTCCCAAAAATTCCAGGAAAAAATCCGAAAAAATCTAGGAAAAAAAGGGAAGCATTTAGAAAAATGGTGGAAAAAGATGCAAAAAAAATTCACGAAAATCACAAAAAAAAAACCCAAAGAATCGCAAACAATTAAAAAAATCCCTGAAATCCCAAAGGATTCCCAAAAAAACCCATTAAAAATCCCTCCCCAAAGAATACCCAAAATTTTCCCCAAAATCACCTCTAAAATATCAAGGAATTCCCAAAAATCCTGAAAAAAATCTCGGAAAAATCTCAAAAAAAAAATCCCCAAGAATTCCCCCAAATCTCCCAAAATCCCCAAGAATTCCCTAAAATCACCCCTAAAATCCCAAAGAATTCCCAAAAATCCTTAAAAGAAAACCCAGAAAAATCCCCACCAAAAAATCCTAAAGAATTCCCAAAAAACCCCAAAACATCCCAAAAAATTCCAGGAAAAATTCCCAAAAAATCACCCCAAAAATCCACAAAAAAAAAAAAAAAAAAAAAAAAAAAAAAAAAAAAACAGGAAAAAATCCCTTAAAATCTCAAAGAATTCCCAAAAAAATCAAGGAGAAGGAGGAAAAATCCCCAAGGGTTGGGCGGGCAGGAGGCTGCTGCACTGGAAACCCGCCGAGACCTGGGGGAAAACGGGGGAAAACGGGGAAAAATGGGAAAAATGGGAAGAATTTAGAAAAATGGTGGAAAAAACCCAAAAAAAACCCCACAAAAAAAGTCATGAAAATCGCGAAAAAAACCCCAAAGAATCGTAAAGAATTTTAAAAATCCCCGAAATCCCAAAGAATTCCCAAAAATCCCAAAAAATTAAACCCAGAAAAATCCCCATGAAAAAAAATCCCAAAGAATTCCCAAAAAACCCCAAAACGCCCCAAAAAATCCCAAAGAACTCCAGGAGAAAATCCAAAAAAATCGCCCCAAAAATCCACCAAAAATTCCAGGAAAAAATCCCCTAAAAAAATCCCACAAAAAAACCCCAAAAAATCACAAAAATTCCCAAAAATTCCCAAAAAACCCCAAAGAATTCCCCAAAATTCCCAAGAAAGGCGGAAATCCGGGAATTTCCCACCTGGAGCAGGGACTTGAGGAGCATGATCTGCGTCAGGCGGTTCCGGTTCTCCTGCCTGCGAAACAAAAATTCCCAAAAGTTGGGAATTTTGGGAATGCCGGGAATTCTGGGAATTCCAGGAATTCTGGGAATTGGGGGCGGGGCTCAGATCCTGCTCTCGCTCCCGGGAATTTTGGGGATTCTCAGAATTTTGGGAATTCTGGCGCTCGGAATTTGGAGAATTCGGAGAATTCTCCATCTGGGAGTTCTTGGGATTTTGGGAATTCTCGGAATTCCGGGAATTCTGGGGGATGGGAATTCTGGGAACCTGAGATCCTGGTCCCGCTCCCGGGAATTTTGGGAATTCTGGCTTTTGGAATTTGGGGAATTCTGGGAATTCTGGGGATTTTAGGAATATCCAGGTCTGGGAATTCTTAGAATGTCGGGAATTTTGGGAATTCTGGGATTGACGGGGGGCAGGGCTCACCTGTCGGGCTGTGATGCCGGCTCCAGGGAATTCTGGGAATGTTTGGAATTTTGGGAATTCCGGGAATTGGGGGCGGGGCTCACCCCTGAGATCATGATCCTGGCCTTGGGAATTTTGGGAATTCTGGGAATTCTGGGAATTCTGGGGTTGATGGGGGGCGGGGCTCACCCGTCGGGCTTGGATGGCGGCTCCAGGGAATTGTGGGAGTGCTGGGAATGTCGGGAATTCTGGGAATTCTGGGAATTCCGGGAATTGAGGGCGGGGCTCGCGTGTCAGGTCCTGATCCCGGCTCCAGGGAGGTTTGGGAATTCTGGGAATTCTGGGAATTCTGGGAATTCCGGGATTGATGGGGGGGCGGGGCTCACCCGTCAGGCTCCGATGGCGGCTCCAGGGAATGCCGGGAGTGCCGGGAATGCCGGGAATGGTCGGGGATGGGCACCTTGTTCATGATGAACACCATCACCTCCGACTGCTGGTACGGCGGCAGCGTGCCCGAGAACGAGCCTGGGAACCACCGGAATGACACCGGGAATGACACCGGGAATCACCGCAGCGGGAATCACACCGGGAATGACACCGGGAATGACACCGGGAATGACCGCAGAGGGAATAATGGGAATAACGGCAGCGGGAATAACGACAGCGGGAATAACAGCGGGAATAGCAATGGGAATAACGGGAATAACGGCGGGAATCACCACCGCGGGAATCACAACGGCGGGAATAACAGGAATAACGGGAATAACGGGAATAACGAGAATAACGGGAATAATGGGAATAACGAAGGCGGGAATAACCACAGCGGGAACAACGACAGCGGGAATAACGGGAATAACAACGGCGGGAATAACACCGGGAATAACGGCGGCGGGAATCACCACCGTGGGAATCACCACAGCGGGAATGACAACGGGAATAATGACAGCGGGAATGACGGGAATAACAACGGTGGGAATAACGGGAATAACGGCGTTCGGAATAATGACGGGAATAACAGGAATGACGGGAATGACGGGAATGACGGGAGTAACGGGAATAACGACAGTGGGAATGACAGTGGGAATAACAGCGGGAATGACGGGAATGACGACGTCGGGAATTATGGGAATGATGGGAATGACAGCAGGAATGATGGGAATAACGACAGCGGGAATAACAGTGGGAATGACAATGGTGGGAATTATGGGAATGACGGGAATGACGGCGGGAATGACAACGGGAATAACAGGAATAGCAACGGGAATAACAGGAATGATGATGGCGGGAATACTGGGAATGACGGTGGGAATGGTGGGAATGGCAGGAATGAGAATTGGAATGACAGGAATCGGAATGGTGGGAATGGTGGGAATGGTGGGAGTGATGGGAGTTATGGGAATGGCAGGAATGGGAATGGGAATGATGGGAATGACGGGATTAACAGGGATGGGAATGGTGGGATTGGTGGGAATAACAGGAATGCAAATATTTGGAATGGTGGGAGTGACGGGAATGGGAATGATGGGAATAACAGGAATGCAAGTATTGGGAATGGTGGGAATGGGAATGATGGGAATAACGGGGATGGGAATGGTGGGAATGACGGGATTAACAGGGATGGGAATGATGGGAATAACGGGGATGGGAATGGTGGGAATGACGGGATTAACAGGGATGGGAATGATGGGAATAACGGGAACAAAAATGGTCGGGATGGTGGGAGCAATGGGAATAACACAAATGGGAATAACGGGGATAACACAAACGGAATAACGGGAATGACGGGAATAACGGTGGGAACGGCAACAGGAATAACGGGAATGGGAATGATGGGAATGACGGGAATAAAGGGAATGATGGGAACAGCAGGAATGACCACGGGAATAACAGCGGGAAGAACGGGAATAATCGGAATGAGAATAATGGGAATAACAGCGGGAATTATGGGAATGGTGGGAATTGTGGGAATTGGAATAACAGGACTAAGGGAATGATGGGATTGGCGGGAATGACAATGGGAATGATGGGAATGGGAGCGGGAACGGCGGGAATGATGGGAAGAACAGGAATGGAAATGGGAATGATGAGCACGGGAATATTGGGAATGACAGGGGTGATGGGAATGGGAATAATAGGAACAGGGAAAATGGCAATGATGGGAACAGGAATAACGGCAGGAATAATGGGAATGGGAAGAGGAAAAACAGGAATGAAGGGAATGAGAATAATGGGAATGGGAATGGGAATGACAGGAATAATAGGAAGGGGGATTAATGGGAATAACAGTGGGAATGACAATGGGAATAATGGGAATGCAAATAATGGGAATAATAGGAATGGGGAACAAGAATGGCAGGATTGGGAATAATGGGAATGGAACAGGGATTGGAATGGGAATGGTGGGAATGATGGGAATGGGAATAACGGGAGTAACGGGATTGGGAATAGGGATGGGAATGGGATGATGGGAAATATGGGATTTTGGTAATTATGGGAATTGTGGGAATAATGGGAATGATGGGAGAGAACAACAGGAATGGGAATGGCGGGAATAATGGGGAAAACGGGAATGGGGATGATGGAAAATGCAAAAAATACCAGGAAACGCCAGGAAAATCCTGGAAAACCATGAAAAATCCCAGAAAATCCAGGAAAAAGCTCAGAAAATCCAGGGAAATCTAAGAAAAGTCCCAGAAAATCATGGAACATCCTGGAAAAATCCCATAAATCCCAGAAAAATCTCAGAAAATCCCAGAAAATCATGGAACATCCTGGAAAAATCCCATAAATCCCAGAAAAATCTAAGAAAAGTCCCAGAAAATCATGGAACATCCTGGAAAAATCCCATAAATCCCAGAAAAATCTCAGAAAATCCCAGAAAATCATGAAAAACATCAAAAAAATCCAAGAAAATCCTGGGAAAATGCCACAAACCCCAGTAAAATCCCAGAAAACCATGAGAAAATCCCTGAAAAAATCCCAGACAGAAAATCCAGGACGATTCCAAAAAAATCCTGGAAAAATCCCAGAAAAATCCTGGAAATTCCTAGAAAATTTCCATTTAACAATTCCATTCAGAAAACCACCAAAAAATCCCCAAAACCCCTCAGAAAATAATGAAATGTTCTGGAAAAATTCTGGAAAAAATAACGGAAAATCCCATTAAAAATCTCACTAAAATCCAAAAAAATCCTGGGAAAGTCCTGGAAAAGTCAGAGAAAACCCAGAAAAATCCCAAAAAATCCCATAAAAATCCTGGAAAATCCCAGAAAAAAATCATAAAAATGCATGGAAAAATCCCATAAATCCCCTCAAAAAAAGTTTCATAAACTCCAAGAAAAAAGCCATTAAAATCCCATTTAAAAATCATAGAAAATCATTAAAAATCCCCCAAAAATTCTCTGAAAATCCCATAAATCCCCCCAAAAATCCCAGAAAAATCCTGAAAATCCTGGGCAAATCCCAGAAATATCCTAGGAAAAATCAAAGACAACCCCAGAAAATCCCAGTAAATTCTGTAAAAATTCCAGAAAAATCCCAGAAATAATGAAAAATCCTGGAAAACTCCCAAAAATTCCTGGAAAAATCCCATAAAACCCAAAAAATCCTAGAAAATACCTTAAAATCCCACAAATTCCCAGAAAAAAAAAAAAAAAAAAAAAAAACAAACCTGGAAAAGCCCCAAAAATCCTGGAAAATCCCAGAAAAAAAAAAGGAAAATATCCCAGAAACTCTCAGAAAATCCAGGAAAATTCCATTAAAATCCCATTAAAAATCTCAGGAAATCATTAGAAATCCCAGAAAAATTCACTGAAAATCCCATAAATCTGAAAAAAAAATCCCAGAAAAAAATCTCAGAAAATCTCAGAAAAATCCCATAAAATCCAGGACAATCCCCCAAAAATCCTGGAAAATCCAGGAAAAATCCCAGAAAATCCCATTAAATTCCATAAACCCCCCCAAAATCCCCCGAAAATGCCCAAAACTGGGAATTCTCACCGATGGTTTTGATGACGGCCTCCTGGAATTTGGTCTCCTCGAGCTGCCGGGATTTTTGGGAATTGGCGGCTCCGGAATTCCCGGAATTCCCGGCCAGGGCGAGGTCGATGCTGAGGCGCAGCTGCCGCAGGAGGGTGTTGAACACCTCCAGCACCGTGGGGCCTGGGGGAAAAAACGGGAATTTTGGGAATTCTGGGAATTCTGGAAACTTGGGAATTGCAGAAAGCCCTGGGAAATCTTGAAAAAATCTTGGAAATTCCAAAAAAAATCTGGGAAAATGACTGAAAATCTTGGGAAAATCCCCCAAAAATCACAAAAAAACCAAGAAAAATGAAATAAAATCATGGGAAATTTGGGGGAATCCCAGAAAATCATGGAAAATCCCAAAATATCCCAGTAAATCTGAGAAAATTTGGGGAAAATCCCAAAATATCCCAGTAAATCACAGAGAAATAATGAAAAATCCTGGAAAAATCCAGGAAAATCCCAGGAAATCATCAAAACTCCCAAGAGCTCCTCCCAGACCCTTTCCCCAGTGGAATTTTGGGGAATTTTCCCCAATCCCTTCCCGAATTTTGGTGAAATTTTGGGAATGTTTGGGTCCCGACGGCTCCGGTGGCGGCGGCCTCGGAGAGCACGGCCACGATGCCGGAAACTCCAGAAATCCCAAAAACCCCAGAAACCCCCGAAAATCCTAGGAAATGTCCTAAAAAAACCTGGAAAGTTCCAGGAGAAATCCTGGAAAATCCCAGGAAAATCTCTGAAAAATCAAAGAAAATCCAGAAAAAAACCCCATGGAAAATCCCTGACAAAAACCTGAAAAGTACAGGGAAAAATCCGGAAAATATCCTGGAAAAAACCCAGAAAACCCCAGAAAAATCCCAGAAAAATCACACAAAATCCCAGAAAAACATGAAAAAGTCCCCAAAAAATTCTGTAAAATCCTCAAAAATCTTGGAAAAATCTTGGAGAAATCCCAGATAACCCCAGAAAATCCTGAAAAAAATCTGAAAACTCCTGGAAAAAAATTCTGAAAAATCCCCCAAAAAACTGAAAAATCTTGGAAAAATATCAGAAATTCCCGGAAAATCCCAGAAAGCTCCTCCCAGAATGTCTCTCAAACCCTTTTAGGAACCCCTTCCCGAATTTCCCCGGGAATTTTGGGAATTCTTTGGGTACCGACGGCTCCGGTGGCGGCGATGGCGGCGGCCTCGGAGAGCACGGCCACGATGCCGGAAACCCCAGAAATCCCAAAAATCCCAGGAAAATCCAGGACAAAACCCCACCAAAATCCTGAAAGTCCCTGAAAACCCCGGAAAAATCCCAGAAAATCTTGAAAAAACTCTGGAAATCCCGGGAAAATCCTGGAAAATCTTGAGAAAATGGTGGCAAATCATGAAAATTCTGACAAAACCCCGGGATAATCCCAGAAAATCATTGAAAATCATGAAAAATTCTGGAAAAATCATTTAAAAAATCCCAAAAAATCCAGAAAAAATCAGAATAACCCTGGGAAAAAAAGGAAAAAAACCCCCAAACTCCCAGAAAAATCCCAGAAATTCTCAGAAAATCCCTCCCAGATCCTTTCCCAAAGCTCCTCCCGAATTTCCATGGGAATTTTGGGAATGTTTGGGTACCGACGGCTCCGGTGGTGGCGGCCTTGGAGAGCAAGGCCACCATGCCGGCGCGGAAACCTCAGAAATCCCAAAAATCCCAGAAAATAAAAAAAAAAATTCCAGAAAATCACAGAAAATCTTGGACAACATTGGGTCAAAATCGTAAAAAATCCCAGACAAAATCCCAGGAAAATCCCTGAAAACCATGAAAATACCTATAATTTTTTTTTTTTAAATCCCAAATAATACCGGAAAAATAAAAATAAAAAAATCCTGGAAAATCCCAGAAAATCTTGGAAAATTTCCAGAAAATCCCAGAAAAATAAAAAATCCCAGAAAGATCCTGGGTGTATCCCAGACAATTCCAGAAAACCATAACAAGTCCAGAAAATTCTAGAAAATCATGGAAAATAATAAATCATCTGGGAAAAATCCCAGAAAATCCCTTTAACGCCCAGAAAATCTTGGAAATATCCTGGAAAATAATAAAAAAAATATGAAAAAAAAAAAAGATATAAAATCCTGGAAAAATCACGCAAAAACCCAGAAAAATCCCAGAAAAAATCTCCAAAAACCCTAAAAAACCAGGAAAAATCCCAGAAATTTCCAGGAAAATCCCAGCAACTTTCCCAAACCCCCTCCAGGATCCACTTCCTGAATTTCCCCGGGAATTTTTGGAATTCTTTGGGTACCGACGGCTCCGGCGGCGGCGATGGCGGCGGCCTCGGAGAGCACGGCCACGATGCCGGAAACCCCAGAAATCCCAAAAATCCCAGGAAAATCCAGGACAAAACCCCACCAACATCCTGAAAGTCCCTGAAAACCCCGGAAAAATCCCAGAAAATCTTGAAAAAACTCTGGAAATCCCGGGAAAATCCTGGAAAATCTTGAGAAAATGGTGGCAAATCATGAAAATCCTGACAAAACCCCCGGATAATCCCAGAAAATCATTAAAAAATCATGAAAAATTCTGGAAAAATCATTAAAAAAATCCCCAAAAATCCTGAAAAAATCAGAATAACCCTGAAAAAAAATGGAAAAAAACCCCCAAACTCCCAGAAAAATCCCAGAAATTCTCAGAAAATCCCTCCCAGATCCTTTCCCAAAGCTCCTCCAGAGAATTTTGGGAATTCTTTGGGTACCGACGGCTCCGGTGGCGGCGATGGCGGCGGCCTCGGAGAGCACGGCCACGATGCCGGCACTGAAACCCCAGAAATCCCAAAAATCCCAGAAAACTTTGAAAAATCCCCAAAAAATCCCAACAAAATCCTGGAAAATCGTGAGGAATATCAGAAAAATCCCAGAAAAAATCCTTGAAAATTATGGAAAAATTCTGGAAAAATCCCAGAGAATCTCAGAAAAACCCCTAAAAATAATGGAAAGTCCTGCACAAAATCCCTGAAAAGTCCTAAAAAATTCTGGAAAATCCCAAAAAAATCCCAGAAAAATCCTGGAAAATGCCTGAAAATTCCAGACGAATCAGTGGAAAGTGGCAGAAAATCCCAGGAAAGTCATGAAAAATCTCAGAAAAATCCCAGAAAAACCTCATAAAATCTCAGAAAAATCTCAGAAAAATCCCTGAAAATCATGAAAAATCCTGGGAAAATGCCAACAAATCCCAGAAAATCCCAGGAAAATCATGGAAAATATAGGAAATATCACAGAAAAATCCTGGAAAAATCCCCCAAAATAATTTAACAATCCCAGAAAATCCCGGAAAATCCCCAGGAACTCATCCCGAACCCTTTCCCAAACGCTCTCCACGATCCCCTTCCTGAATTTCTGAATTCCCGAGGAATTTGGGGAATTCTTTGGGTACCGACGGCTCCGGTGGCGGCGATGGCGGCGGCCTCGGAGAGCACGGCCACGATGCCGGCGCGCACGGGCGCGGCGCTGCGGCTGTTGGCGTCCAGGTGGCTCAGGAGCTGCTGGATCACCAGGTGCGAGTGCTGGGGCTGCAAAAACGGGAACGCCGGCTCGGAATTCCGGGAAAAAGTCCGGGATAACCCCGAAAATCCAGGAGAAATCCCAGAAAAATCCCGGAAAAACCCTGGAGAAATCTCAGGAGAAATCCCAGGAAAATCCCAGAAAATCTCAGGAGAAATCCCAGGAGAAATCCCAGGAAAATCCCAGAAAATCTCAGGAGAAATCTCATGAGAAATCCCAGGAAAATTCCAGAAAATCTCAGGAGAAATCTCATTAGAAATTCCAGGAAAATTCCAGAAAATCTCAGGAAAAATCTCATGAGAAATTCCAGGGAAATTCCAGAAAATCTCAGGAGAAATCCCAGGAAAATACCAGAAAATCCCAGAAAATCTCAGGAGAAATCTCGGGAGAAATCCCAGGAAAATCACAGAAAATCTCAGGAGAAATCTCAGGAAAAATCTCAGGAGAAATCCCAGGAAAATCCCAGAAAATCTCAGGAAAAATCTCATGAGAAATCCCAGGAGAATTCCAGAAAATCTCAGGAGAAATCTCATGACAAATTCCAGGAAAATTCCAGAAAATCTCAGGAGAAATCTCAGGAGAAATTCCAGGAAAATCCCAGAAAAAAATCCTGGAGAAATCTCAAGAAAATCCCTGAAAATCCTGGAAAAATCCCAGAAAATCTCAGGAGAATCCCAGGAATGTCAGCCCGGACTGCTGGGGCTGGGAAAAAATGGGAATGCTGGCTCGGAATTCCGGGAAAAAGTCCGGGATAACCCCGAAAATTCAGGAGAAATCCCAGGAAAATCCCAGAAAATCTCAGGAGAAATCCCAGGAAAATTCCAGAAAATCTCAGGAGAAATCTCAGGAGAAATTCCAGGAAAATCCCAGAAAAAATCCTGGAGAAATCTCAAGAAAATCCCAGGAAATCTTGGAAAAATCCCAGAAAATCTCAGGAAAAATCAGAGAAATCACACAAAAATAATAATTAAAAAAAAAAATCTTGGAGAAATCCCATGAAAATCCCAAGATTTTCAGCTCGGAATTCTGGTAATTTCCAGGAAAATCCCTGAAAATCCTGGAAAAGTCCCAGAAAATCCAAGAAAATTCCAGGAAATCCCTGAAAATTCCCAGAAAAATCCCAGAGAAATCCCAGGAAAATCCCGGGAAATCCAGGAGAAATCCTGAAAATCCTAGAAAAATCTGAGAAAAATCCTGGAAAATTCCCAGAAAATCCAGGAATATCCCGGAAAATCTTGGAAAAGTCTCAGGAAAATCCCAGAAAATCTCAGGAAAATCCTGGGAATGTCAGCCTGGAATGCTGGGGCTGGGAAAAAACGGAAATGCAGGCTCGGAATTCCATGAAAAATTCCGGGATAATCCCAAAAATCCAGGAGAAATCCAAGAGGAATCTTGAAAATCCCCAAAAATCCCCCAGGAAAATCCAAGAGAAATCCTGGAGAAATCCATCAAAATTCCCAGAAATATCCCAGAAAAATCTCGGGAATTTCAGCGCGGAATTCCAGGAATTTCCAGAAAAATCCTGAAAATCTTGGGAAAATCTGAGGAAAATCCTGGGAAAATCCAGGAGAAATCTCAGGAAAATCCCAGGAATATCATCCTGGAATGCTGGGGCTGGAAAAATGGGAATGGAGGCTTGGAATTCCGGGAATTTCCTGGAAAATCCCAGAAAATCCTGGGAAAGTGCTGACAAATCCCATAAATCTCGCCGTTTTCCCCAGAAATCCTGCATTTTTTTTCCAGAATTCCTGCAGTTTGTCCTGGAATTCCCAAGATTTTCAAGAGGTTCTTTCCCAGAATTCCCACTTTTTTTCCCAGAAATCCCACATTTTATCCTCTAATTCCGGCCGTTTTTCCTGGAATTCCTGCCATTTTTCCCAGAATTCCCAAGGTTTTCCCCACATTCCCACTGGAATTCACACTTTTTCTCCCAGAATTCCCACATTTTTTCCCACAATTCCTGCATTTTTTTTCCAGAATTCCTGCAATTTTTCCTGGAATTCCTGAAGTTTTCCGGCTGTAATTCCCACTTTTTTTCCTGGAATTCCTGATGTTTCCCCAGAATTCTTCTATTTTTTCCCATGAATTATTTTCTGGAATTCCCATGGTTTTCCCAGAATTCCCACTTTTTTTCCCAGAATTCCCAAGGTTTTTTCCCAGAATTCCCAAGGTTTTCCCTCAATTCCCACTGGAATTTTCCCAGAATTCCCTTTTTCCCTGGAATTTCTGTATTTTTTTCCCAAAATTTCCACATTTTCTCCCAAAATTCCCAAGGTTTTTTCTCAGAATTCCCACATTTTTTCCCAGAATTCCCACGATTTATCCTGGAATTCCTGCAGTGTTTCCCAGAATTCCCTCTTTTAATGGAATTCCCACTTTTTTTCCCAGAATTGCCACATTTTTTTTCTCCAGAATTCCTACACTATTTCCTAAAATTCCTGCTTTTTTTCTCCAGAATTCCAACTTTTTCCCCTGGAATTCCTGTGGTATTTTTTCCCAGAATTCCTGTGCTTTTTTACAGAATTCCCAAGGTTTTCCCCAGAATTCCCACAGTTTTTTTCCAGAATTCCAACATTTTTTCCAAAATTCCTGCATTTTTTCCCAGAATTCCCAGGGTTTTTCTCAGAATTCCAACATTTTTTCCCAGAATCCCTGCATTGTTTCCCAGAATTCCCAGGGTTTTTCCCAGAATTCCAACATTTTTCCCCAGAATTCCCCATATTTCTCCCAGAATTCCCAAGGTTTTTCCCAAAATCCCCATGTTTTCTCCCAGAATTCCCATTTTTTTTCCCAGAATTCCCACGTTTTCTCCCAGAATTCCCATTTTTTTCCCAGAATTCCCGCGTTTTCTCTCAGAATTCCCATTTTTTTCCCAGAATTCCCACGTTTTCTCCCAGAATTCCCATTTCTCCCCAGAATTCCCGCATTTTCCCCGTTTTCCCCACCTGGATGGAGAACATGATGATCCGGAAGCAGCCGCGGGCGAACACCTGCGGCTCCCACAGCGCGTGGCTGTCCAGGTGCCTGCACAAAACACCCAAAAATCACATTTTTTCCCCCAAAAAATCCTGCTTTGTCCCCATTTTATTTCCCCAAAATGTCCCCATTTTTTTCCCCCATAAATCCCCATTTTTCTCTCCAAAAAATCCCCATTTTCTTCCATAAATTCCCTTTTTTTTTCCCAAAAAAAATCCCATTTATCCCCCCCAAAAAATCCCCATTTTTCCCCCCAAAAATCCCCTCATTTTTCTCAAAACTTCTCCATTTTCCCCCCCTAAATCCCCACTTTTTCCCTCATATGCCCCATACTTTTCTCCAAAAAATTCCCTTTTTTCTCCCATAAATCCTCATAACTTTTCCCAAGAATTCTCTCCTTCCCCCATAAATCCCCATTTCTCCCAAAAAATTCTCTTTTTTCCCCCATAAATCCCCAATTTTTCCCCATAAATCCTCTATTTTTTCACAAAAATTCCCATTTTCCTGCCATTTCCCCCACAAATCCCCAATATTTTTCCCAAAAAATCTCCTTATTTTTTCAAAAAATTTCCATTTTTTCCCAAATTTGTCCCCCATAAATCCCGTATTTTTTCCCAAAAATTCCCATTTTCCTCCCATTTTTCCCCCATAAATCCCCAATATTTTTCCAAAAAAATCCCGAATATTTTTCAAAAAATTTCCATTTTTTTCCCAAATTTGTCCCCCATAAATCCCCATTTTTTCCCCATAAATTCCCATTTTCCTCCCATTTTTTTCCCCATAAATCCTATTTTTCCCCCATAAATCCGTATTTCTTCCCATAAATTCCCATTTTCCTCCCATTTTTTCCCCCATAAATTCCCATTTTTCCCCCATATTCCCCATACTTTTCCCCCAAAAATCCCCTATTTTTTCCCCAAAAAATCTCCCTAATTTTTCTGAAAAAATTCCCTTTTCCCCCCCATAAATCCCCATTTGTCAAAAAAAAATTTTCTTTTTTTCCCGTAAATCCCCATAAATCCCCATTTTTCCCCCATAAATCCCCGTTTTTCCCATTTTTTCCCAAACCAGCCGGTTTTTGCCCCATTTCTCCCCATCACGGACACGAGGACGGGCCGCAGGGCGTTCTTGGTGTTCCCGAGGCGGCGCGGGCCAGCAGCTCCCGTCCCCTCCCATAAATCCCATTTTCCCCATAAATCCCCATTTTTCCCCCATTTTTCCCGTTTTTTCCCAAACCCGCCGGTTTTTGCCCCATTTTGGGTGTCACACGGACACGAGGACGGGCCGCAGGGCGTTCTTGATGTTGCCGAAGGCGGCGCGGGCCAGCAGCTCGCGCAGGCAGCGCTCCGCCAGCTCCCCGGGGCTCTCCTGCGCCTCCTGCGCCGGCGCCTGCAGCGGAGACGGGGAGCGGCTGCGCCCGGAACAACGGCGGGAATAACGGCGGGAATGGCACCGGGAATGACAGGAATAACGGGAGAGAGAGCGGGAATGGTGGGAATAACGGGGGAGAGAGAGAGCGGGAATGACACCGGGAATGACGGGAATAACGGCGGGAATGACACCGGGAATGACACCGGGAATGACGGGATAACGGGAACCGGGATAACGGGAAACAGGATAACGGGAACAATGGGATAGCGGGAATGACGGCCGGAGTAACGGGAACAACGGGAACGATGGGAATGGGAACGGGAACGGGAATGGGAACCGGAACAATGGGAACAATGGGAATGGGAACAATGGGAAAGGCAATGGGAACAACGGGAATGACGGGAATAATGGGAACAACAGGAATGACAGGAATAATGGGAACAACGGGAATAATGGGAACAATGGGAACAACATGAACGACGGGGATAACGGGAACAAGGGGAATAATGGGAACAATGGGAACGATGGGAATAATGGGAACAACAGGAACAACGGGAATAATGGGAACGGGAACAATGGGAATAATGGGAACAACAGGAATGACCGGAACAACAGGAACACCAGGAACAACAGGAACAACGGGAACAACGGGAACGACAGGAACGACGGGAATGACGGGAACAAGAATGGGAATGGGAACAGGAACAATGGGAACAGGAACGGGAACAATGGGAACGGCAACGAGAATAGGAACAAGTGATGGGAATGATAACAGAAATAACAGGAATGGGAACAACGGGGATGGCAATGGGAATGGGAACGGGAACAACAGGAATGGTAATGGGAACAGCAGGGAAAATGGGAATGGGAAAGGGAATGACAGGAATAACGGGAATAACGGCAACGGGAATGATAACCATGGGAATGATAACAGGAAAAACAGGAATGAGAACAGGAATGGGAATGGGAATAGGAATGGGAATTCCCCACTCCCATTTCCCCACCCCATTTCCATTTTCCCTCCCCATTCCCGTATTTCCCTTCCCATTTCAATTTTCCCACCACATTCCCACTTTCCCCACCCCATTCCCACTTTCCCACCCATTCCCTCATTTTCCCACCCCATTCCCATATTTCCCACCCCATTCCCACATTTTCCCCATTCCCATTTTCCCATCCCCATTCCCAATTTTTCCCTTCCCATTTTTCCCACTTTTCCCACCCCACTCCCATTCCCCCACCCCATTCCCATTTTCCCTTTTCTCACTTTTCCCATCCCCACTTTTCCCACCCCATTCCCTCATTTTCCTACCCCATTCCCACTTTCCCACCCCATTCCCATATTTCCCACCCCATTTTAATTTCCCCACCACATTCCCACTTTTCCCATAACCCATTCCCCCTTTTCTCACCCCATTCGTGCTTTTCCCACCCCATTCCCACTTTTCCCACCCCATTCCCATTTTTCCCATCCCCATTCCCACTTTTCCCACTCCACTCCCATTTACCACCCCATTCCCATTTCCCTTTTCTCACTTTTCCCATCCCCACTTTTCCCTCCCCATTCCCACATTTCCCTCCCCATTTCAATTTTCCCACCACACTCCGAACTTTGCCATAACCCATTCCCACTTTTCTCACCCCATTCCCAAATTTTCCCACCCCATTCCCATATTCCCCACCCCACTCCCAAATTTCCCACCCCATTCCCATTTTCCCTTTTCTCACTTTTCCCATCCCCACTTTTCCCACCCCATCCCCATTTTCCCATCCCCATTCCTAAATTTTCCCACCCCATTCCCACTTTCCCACCCCATTCTCATTTTCCCACCCCATTCCCATATTCCCCACCCCATTCCCAAATTTCCCACCCCATTCCCATTTTCCCTTTTCTCACTTTTCCCATTCCCACTTTTCCCACCCCATTCCCATATTCCCCTCCCCATTTCAATTTTCCCCCCCCATTCCCACTTTTCCCACCCCATTCCCACTTTTCCCACCCCATTCCCACTTTTCCCACCCCATTCCCACTTTTCCCACCCCATTCCCACTTTTCCCACCCCATTCCCTCATTTTCCCACCCCACTCCCATATTTCCCACCCCACTCCCATTTCCCCACCCCACTCCCATTTCCCCTTTTCTCACTTTCCCACTCCCACGTTCCCACCCCCTTGGCCATTCCCCTCCCCATTCCTCCCCGGTGAATCCCGGTGGGATCCCGTGAATCCCGGTGGGATCCCGTGAATCCCGGTGGGATCCGGTGCATCCCGGTGGGGTGCGGGCGCAGCGCGCACCTCTCGGCGCTGCCGGCCTGCTGCAGGTTGAAGAGCAGCGAGGGCACGATCTTGTCCATGTGCTGCGGCTCCCAGATGTTGGCCTGCAGCTCGTCGTTCACCGTCTTGCGCACCACGCCCTGCAGCCCCCTGATCCCCGACATCCGGATCCTGCCGGCAGCGCAGCAAATCCCTTCCCGATCTCAAAATCCTTTACCAGTCCCAAATCCCTTCCTGATCTCAAATTCTTTTCCTGATCCCAAATCCCTTCCTGATTCCAAATTCTTCTCCCAATCCAAAATCCCTTCCAATCCCAAATTCTTCTCCCAGTCCCAAATCCCTTCCTGACCCCAAATTCTTTTCCTGATCTTGAATCCTTTCCCAGTCCCAAATCCCTTCCAATCCTAAATCCTTTCCCCATCCCAAATTCTTTTCCCAGCCCCAAATCCCTTCCCAATCCCAAATTCTTCTCCTGATCCCAAATCCCTCCCTGGCCCCAAATTCTTTTTCTGCTGTCAAATCCCTTCCCGATCCCAAATTCTTCTCCCAGTCCCAAATCCCTCCCTGGCCCCAAATTATTTTCCTGCTTCAAATCCCTTCCCAATCCCAAAGTCTTTTCCTGATCCCACATCCCTCCCTGGCCCCATCCCACATCCAAACCTGGCCCCAAAGGCTTTTTCTGCCACCAAATCCCTTCCCGATCCCAAATTCTTCTCTCGATCCCACATCCCACCCCGGCCCCATCCCAGATCCCTCCCCAGCCCCACCCCACATCCAAACCCGGCCCCATCCCACATCCAAACCCGGCCCCATCCCACATCCAAACCCGGCCCCATCCCACATCCCCCCCTGGCCCCATCCCACATCCAAACCTGGCCCCATCCCACATCCAAACCCGGCCCCATCCCACATCCCCCCCTGGCCCCATCCCACATCCAAACCTGGCCCCATCCCACATCCCTCCCTGGCCCCATCCCACATCCAAACCTGGCCCCATCCCACATCCAAACCTGGCCCCATCCCAGATCCAAACCTGGCCCCATCCCAGATCCAAACCTGGCCCCATCCCACATCCCTCCCTGGCCCCATCCCAGATCCAAACCTGGCCCCATCCCAGATCCAAACCTGGCCCCATCCCACATCCCAGCCGGCCCCATCCCACATCCAAACCTGGCCCCATCCCACATCCCAGCCGGCCCCATCCCAGATCCAAACCTGGCCCCATCCCAGATCCAAACCTGGCCCCATCCCACATCCCTCCCTGGCCCCATCCCACATCCAAACCTGGCTCCATCCCACATCCCTCCCTGGCCCCAAAGGCTTTTCCTGGCACCAAATCCCTTCCCGATCCCAAATTCTTCTCCTGATCCCAAATCCCTCCCTGGCCCCAAATGCTATTCCTGCTGTCAAATCCCTTCGTGACCCCAAAGTCTTCTCCCTGACCCCAAATTCTTTTCTTCATCCCAAATCCTTTTCCTGATCTCAAATCCTTTCCCAATCCCAAATTATTTTCCCAGTCCCAAATCCCTTTTTGACCCTAAATTCTTTTCCTGATCTTGAATCCTTTTCCAATCCCAAATCCCTTTGAATCCTAAATCCTTTCCCGATCCCAAATTTTTTTCCTGATCCCAAATCCCTTCCCGATCCCAAATTCTTTTCCTGATCCCAAATCCCTTCCTGATCCCAAATTCCTTTCCAATCCTAAATACCTTTCCAATCCCAAATTCTTCTCCTGATCCCAAATCACTTCCTGATCCCAAATTCTTTTTCTGCTGCCAAATCCCTTCCCAATCCCAAATTCTTTTCCCAATCCTAAATCCCGTCCTGATCTCAAATCCTTTCCCAGTCCCAAATCCCTTCCACTCCTAAATCCTTTCCCAATCCCAAATTCTTTCCCAGTCCCAAATCCCTTCCACTCCTAAATCCTTTCCCAATCCCAAATTCTTTCCCAGTCCCAAATCCCTTCCTGACCCCAAATTATTTTCCTGATCCCAAATCCTTTCCCAATCCCAAATCCCTTCCCAATCCCAAATTCCTTTCCCAATCCAAAATCCCATTCCTGATCCCAAAATCTTCTCCCAATCCCAAATTATTTTCCTGATCCCAAATCCCTTCTTGATTCCAATTGTTTTCCTGATTCCAAATTTTTTCCCAATCCCAAAATCTTTTCCCCATCCCAAATTCTTTCCAGATCTCAAATCCTTTCCCAATCCCAAATCCCTTCCCGATCCCAAATCTTTTCCCAATCCCAAATCCTCTCCCTCCTGAGTTTTTTCCCTTTTCCCATTTTCCCGGCTGGTTTCCTCCATTTTCCCACGATTATCCCCATTTTTATGCCATTTTTCTGATTTTTTCCCCATTTCCCCCATCCTTTTCCCTGTTGTTTTCCCAGTTTTTATTCTCATTTTTCCCACTGTTCTCCACGTCATTTTCCCATTTTTTCCTGGTTGTTTTCCCATGGTTTTTTCCCATTTTCCCCACTGTTTTCCTGCATGTTTTTTCCATTTTTCCTGTTGTTTTCCTATGTGTTTTCCCTGTTTTCCCCATTGTTTTCCTGGTCTTTTTTTCCCATTTTCCCCATTGTTTTTCCTGTCATTTTTCCCATTTTTCACGGTTGTTTTCCGGAGTGTTTATCCTATATTTCCCATTATTTTCCCCTATGTTTTTCCCATTTTCCCCATTGTTTTCCCCACGTGTTTTCCCCATTTTTCCTGGGTGTTTTCCCCTGTGTTTTTCCCATTGTTTCCCCCATCATTTTCCAATTTTTCCCATTGTTTTTCCTGTCATTCCGGTTGTTTTTCCCATTTTCCCCATGGTTTTCCCACGTTTTTCCCACTTTCTCCCTTATTTTCCCCATTCATTTTTCCCATATTTCCCAGTTGTTTTCCCATGTGTTTTTCCCATTTTTCCCACTGTTTTCCCCATTGTTTTTCCCATTTTTCCTGTTGTTTTCCCATGTGTTTTTCCCATTTTCCCCATTGTTTTCCTGGTCTTTTTTTCCATTTTCCCCATTGTTTTTCCCGTCATTTTCCCATTGTTTTCCACGGTTGTTTTCCTGAGTGTTTTCCCCATTTTTCCCATTATTTTCCCCTATGTTTTCCCCATTGTTTTCCTGTGTGTTTTCCCCATTTTTCCCATTGTTTTTCCCACGTGTTTTCCCCATTTTTCCCAGTTGTTTTCCCCTGTGTTTTCCCCATTGTTTCCCCCATCATTTTCCAATTTTTCCCATTGTTTTCACTGTCATTCCGGTTGTTTTTCCCATTTTTCTCCATCCTTTTCCCATGTTTTTCCCATTTTCCTCCCGTCATTTTTCCTGGTTGTTTTCCCATGATTTTTTTCCCATTTTTCCTGTTGTTTTCCCATGTGTTTTCCCCATTTTCCCCATTGTTTTCCCGGTCTTTTTTTCCATTTTTCCCATTGTTTTTCCCGTCATTTTTCCCATTTTTCACGTTCGTTTTCCTGAGTGTTTTTCCCATTTTTCCCATTATTTTCCCCTATGTTTTTCCCATATTTCCCGGTTGTTTTCCTGTGCGTTTTCCCAATTTTTCCCATTTTTCCCATTGTTTTCCCACGTGTTTTCCCCTGTGTTTTCCCCATTGTTTTCCCCATCATTTTCCAATTTTTCCCATTGTTTTTCCTGTCATTCCAGTTGTTTTTCCCATTTTCCCCCTTGTTTTTTCCCACTCATTTTCCCCATTTTTCACAGCTGTTTTCCCGTGTGTTTTTCCCATTTTCCCCATGTGTTTTCCTCTGTGTTTTTCCCATTTTTTCAATTGTTTTCCTGTGTGTTTTTCCCATTTCTCCTGTTGTTTTCCTGAGTGTTTTTCCCATTTTTCCCATTGTTTTTCCCATAATTTTTCCCCATTTTTCACGGTTGTTTTCTTGTGTGTTTATCCCATTTTTCCCATTGTTTTCCCCATTATTTTCCCTGCTGTTTTCCCTGTCATTTTTCCCATTTTTCCCTTATTTTCCCACTCCTTCTTCCCATTTTTCCTGTTGTTTTCTCATGTCTTTTCCCCCATTTTTCCCGTTGTTTTTCTCCATTTTTCCCCTTGTTTTCCCAGTCTTTTTTCCCATTTCCTCTGATGTTTTCCTGGAAGGTTTTCCCATTTTCCCAGTGTATTTTCCTGTGTGTTTTCCCCATTTTTTCCCATTATTTTCCCATGTGTTTTTCCCACGTGTTTCCCCATTTTTCCTGTTGTTTTTCCAATTTTTCCCTTTTATTTTCCCATCTGTTTCCCACACTTTTCCTGGGCACTTTTCCAATTTTCCCCCTTTGTTTTCCTGGTATTTTCCCCCATTTTCCCGCGTGTTCTTCCCATTTTTCCCGTTTTTCCCAGGCCATTTTCCCCATTTCTTCTGGTTATTTTTCCAGTTGCTTTTTCCCAATTTTCCCCATTCTTTTCCCGGCCATTTTCCCCATTTCTCCTGGTTCTTTTTAGGGTTACTTTTCCCATTTCCCCACGTGTTTTTCCCGTTTTTCCCATGGTTTTTCCAGCCATTTTCCCCATTTCTCCTGGTTGTTTTCCCAGCTGTTTTCCCCATTTTTCCCATTGTTTTCCCAGGCCATTTTCCCCATTTCTCCTGGTTATTTTTCCAGTTGCTTTTTCCCAATTTTCCCCATTGTTTTCCCAACATTTTCCCCATTTCTCCTGGTTGGTCTTCCCGTTGCTTTTCCCATTTTCCCGTGTGCTTTTCCCATTTTTCCCATTTTTCCCATTTCTCCTGCTTGTTTTTCCAGTTGCTTTTCCCATTTCCCCACATGTTTTTCCCATTGTTTCCCAGGCCATTTTCCCCATTTTCCAGTCATTTTTCCAGTTGCTTTCCCCATTTTCCCAGCTGTTTTTCCCAATTTTCCCCATTGTTTTCCCAGGCCATTTTCCCCATTTCTCCTGCTTGTTTTTCCCGTTGCTTTCCCCATTTCCCAGCTGTTTTTCCCATATTTTTCCCAGGCCATTTCCCCCATTTCTCCTGTTTTTTTTTCCGGTTACTGTTCCCATTGTTTTCCCAGGCAATTTTTCCCATTTCTCCTGGTTATTTTTCCAGTTACTTTTCCCATTTTCCTGCGTGTTTTTCCCATTGTTTTCCCGGCCATTTTCCCCATTTCTCCTGGTTCTTTTTCCAGTTGCTTTTTCCCATTTTTCCCATTGTTTTCCCAGGCAATTTTCCCCATTTCTCCTGCTTGTTTTCCCAGCCGCTTTTCCCAATTTCCCGCATGTTTTTCCCGTTTTTCCCAGGCCATTTTCCCCATTTCTCCTGGTTGTTTTTCCGGTTGCTTTCCCCATTTCCCCGCCCGTTTTTCCCATTTTTCCCAGCCATTTTCCCCATTTTCCAGTCATTTTTCCAGTTGCTTTCCCCATTTTCCCATTGTTTCCCCGGCCATTTTCCCCATTTCTGCCGGTAATTCTTCCAGTTGCTTTTCCCATTTTTCCCATTGTTTTCCCAACATTTTCCCCATTTCTCCTGGCTGTTTTTCCAGTTGCTTTTCCCATTTTTTCCCACATGTTTTTCCCTTTGTTTCCCCGGCCATTTTCCCCATTTCTCCTGGTTGTTTTCCTGGCCGCTTTCCCCGTTTTCCCACATGTTTTTCCCATTTTTCCCATTATTTTCCCAGGCCATTTCCCCCATTTCTCCTGGTTGTTTTCCCAGTTGCTTTTCCCAATTTCCCACGTGTTTTTCCCATTTTCCCCATTGTTTTCCCAGCCATTTTTCCCATGTCTCCTGGTTGTTTTTCCCATTTTCCCCATTGTTTTCCCCACCCATTTCCCCCATTTCTCCTGGCTGTTTTCCCGGCCGCTTTCCCCGTTTTCCCGCGCGTTTTTCCCGTTTTCCCGCGGTTTCCCAGTGGTTTTCCCGGACCTGTCGCGCACGTCGGGGTCGCCGTGCGCGGAGTGGCACATCTCGCTGAAGCGCGACACGAAGAAGTCGTAGCTGCGGTGGTACGAGGGCGTGTCCTCCTCAATGTTGGCAAACTTCACAAACTGGGAACGGGACAAAAATCCGGGAATCGCCGCCGGAACCGCCAGGAGAAACCCCGGGAAAAAACGCCCCGAACATCGCCCCGAAAACCGCCCGGAATCCTGCCCTAAACTGGGAATTTTCAGGTTTTTCAGGAAAATATCGCCCTGGAAATCACCCCAGGTTCCAACCCTGAACTGGCACGGAGTTGACGCCCAGGATCTGCAGCTCCCCCCGATTTTCCCATTTATCCCTGTTTTTCACGTTTTGCCCATTTTCCCGGTGTTTTCTCCCGTTTCCCTCACGGAGTTGGTGCCCAGGATCTGCAGCTCCCCCCGTTTCTCCCCGTTTTTCCCATTTCTCCCCGTTTTGCCCGTTTTCCCGGTGTTTCTCCCCGTTTTCCCTCACGGAGTTGGTGCCCAGGATCTGCAGCTCCCCCCATTTCTCCCCGTTTTCCCCGTTTTTCCCCATTTCCCCCATTTTCTCCCCATTTCTCATGGAGTTGGTGCCCAGGATCTGCAGCTCCCCCCGTTTTCCCCGTTTCTCCCCGTTTTTCCTGTTTTTGCCCATTTTCCCCCGTTTTCTCCCTGTTATTCCTCACGGAGTTGGTGCCCAGGATCTGCAGCTCCCCCCGTTTTTCCCCATTTTTCCCATTTTCCCGGTGTTTTCCCCCATTTTCCCTCACGGAGTTGGTGCCCAGGATCTGCAGCTCCCCCCATTTGCCCTGTTTCTCCCCGTTTCTCCCTGTTTTTCTCATTTCTCCCCATTTTGCCCGTTTTCCCGGTGTTTCTCCCCGTTTCCCCTCACGGAGTTGGTGCCCAGGATCTGCAGCTCCCCCCGTTTTTCCCATTTTTCCCGTTTTTGCCCGTTTTTCCCCCGTTTTCCCTCACGGAGTTGGTGCCCAGGATCTGCAGCTCCCCCCGTTTTCCCCGTTTCTCCCCGTTTTGCCCGTTTTTGCCCGTTTTTCCCCCGTTTTCCCTACGGAGTTGGTGCCCAGGATCTGCAGCTCCCCCCGTTTCTCCCCGTTTTCCCCGTTTTGCCCATTTTCCCCCATTTTCTCCCCATTTCTCACGGAGTTGGTGCCCAGGATCTGCAGCTCCCCCCGTTTTCCCCGTTTTGCCCATTTTCCCCCGTTTTCTCCCCATTTCTCACGGAGTTGGTGCCCAGGATCTGCAGCTCCCCCCGTTTCTCCCCGTTTCTCCCCGTTTTGCCCGTTTTCCCCCGTTTTCTCCCCATTTCTCACGGAGTTGGTGCCCAGGATCTGCAGGTCGGGCTTGTCGGACTCGAGCAGCTTGGCCACCATGGTCAGGAAGCTCTCCACGAACAGGTTGATGCTCTGGCAGTGGCACGCCAGCAGCAGCTGGTCCAGCGCCTCCATCGCCACCCGCACCGACCTGGCACAGAACCGGGACCCGTTATCCCGGGATAAATACCATCCCGGGACCCGTTATCCCGGGATAAAACACATCCCAGATCCGTTATCCCGGCAGGGTGAGGAAGCTCTCCAGGCACAGCCGGTGCTCAGAGCCTCCATCACCACCTGCACTGACCTGGGAATGGCACCAGGACCCCTTATCCTGGGATAAAACACATCCTGGGATCCATTATCCCGGGATAAAACACATCCTGGAACTGGTTATCCCAGGATAAATCCTATTCCAGGACGAGCTATCCCAGCACGGTGAGGAAGCGCTCCAGGCACAGTCGGTGCTCTGAGACTGCATCAACACCCGCACTGACCTGGGAATGGCACCGGGATCTGTTATCCCAGGAGAAAACACATCCCGGATCCGTTATCCCTGGAAACGCCTGTCCTGGGATTGGTTATCCCGGGACAAAGCCCCTATCCCGGGATGGGTTATCCCAGCAGGGTCAGGAATCTCTCCAGGCACAATCGGGGTTCAGAGCCTGCATCGCCACTCGCACCGACCTGGGAATGGCACCGGGATCTGTTATCCCGGGAGAAAACACATCCTGGGACCCGTTATCCCGGGATAAAACCCATCCCGGATCCATTATCCCGGGATAAAACACACCCCAGAATCGGTTATCCTGGGATAAAACCCCTGTCCTGGGGTGGGCTATCCCAGCACGGTGAGGAAGTGCTCCAGGCACAGTCGGTGCTCAGAGCCTCCATCGCCACCCGCAATGACCAAATTCCTGTGCCAATTCCTGGGATACAGCACCAGGATCCGTTATCCCGGGAAAAAACCTACTCCGGACTCTGTTATCCTGGGAAAAAAAACCATTCTGGGATTGGTTATCCCGGGATAAACCCCTATCCCAGGATGGGCTATCCCGGCAGGGTCAGGAATCTCTCCAGGCACAGTCGGGGCTCAGAGCCTCCATCGCCACCCGCAATGACCCGGAACGGCAGCGGGATCCGTTATCCCGGGGTAAAAACCATCCTGGGATCCATTATCCCGGGATAAAAACCATCCTGGGATCCATTATCCCGGGATAAAACCCATCCTGGGATCTGTTATCCCGGGATAAAACCCATCCTGGGATCCATTATCCCGGGATAAAACCCATCCTGGGATCCGTTATCCCGGGATAAAACACATCCTCGGATCTGTTATCCTGGGATAAAACCCATCCTGGGATCCGTTATCCCGGGATAAAACACATCCTGGGATCCGTTATCCCGGGATAAAACACATCCCGGGATTGGAGCGGGGTTATCCCAGGAAAATCACCGGGAATTGGTGCAGGAACCGGAGCGGGATTATCGCGGGAATCGGGGTGAGAGCTGGCACAGTACGGGCACGGGATTTGGCACAGGAATTCCGGGAACTGGCACGGGAATTGGCACGGGAATTGGCACGGGAATGAACTTGGGAATTAGCTCGGGAATTGGCGCGGGAATTCCAGGAGAAATCCCGGGAATTGGCACAGGAATCAGCGTGGCAATCGGCATGGGTTTATCCCGGGAATTGGCACAGGATTCTGGGAATTAGCATGGGAATTGGCACGGGAATTGCAGGAATTGGCACTGGAGTTAGCTCTGGAATTGGCACAGGAATTCTGGGAATTAGCTCGGGAATCAGCATGGGAATTCCAGGAAAAATCCCAAGAATTAGCGCGGGATTATCCCAGGAATTGGCACAGGAATTCCAGGAACTGGCACGAGAATTGGCACGGGAATTGGCACGGGAATTGGCATGGGAATTCCAGGAACTGGCACGGGAGCTAGCTCAGGAATTGACACAGAAATTGTGGGAATTAGAACGGGAATTAGCTCGGGAATCAGCTCGGGAATTCCAGGAAAATTCCCAAGAATTAGCAGGGGATTATCCCAGGAATTGGCACGGGAATTCTGGGAATTATTCCGGGAATTGGCACAGGAATCTGGGAGTAATTCCAGGAATTAGCACGGGAATTAGCACAGAATTCCAGGAATTGGCATGGGAATTGGCACGGGAAATGGCACGGGAACTGGCACGGGAATTCTGGGAATAATTCCGGGAATTAGCACAGGAACATCAGGAATTCTGGGATTCAGGCCAGGAAAGGGGAAAAAGGGATTTGGGAATTATCTGGGAATTTTGGAAGGGATTTAGGGAAAGGAATCTGGGAATTTGGGGAGGGATTAGGGAAAAGAATTTGGGAATTGGAGAATTTGGGAATGGATTTAGGGAAAGGAATTTGGGAGTCTGGGAAACATTTGGGAATTTGAGAAGGGATTTATTAAAGGGAATTTGGGAATTGGGGAAAGGAAATCTGGGAAGGGAATTCGGGAAGGGATTTAGGGAATTTGGGAATTCGGGAGGGGACTGAGGGAAGGGAATCTGGGAATTTGGGGATGTGGGAAAAGAAATCTGGGGAGGAAATTGGAGAATTTGGGAAAGGAATTTGGGAAGGGAATCCAAGAATTTGGGAATCTGGGGATGGATTTAGGGAAAGGATTCAGGGAAAGGAATTTGGGAATGTGGGAAAGGGAAATCTGGGAAGGGAATTTGGGAATTCGGCAGGGGAATTTGGGAATTTGGGAAGGGAATTTGGGAATTCGGGAGGGGAATTTGGGAATTTGGGAAGGGAATTTGGGAATTCGGGAGGGATTTACGGAAGGGAATTTGGGAAGGGAAGACGGGGATTTGGGAAAGGAATTTGGGAACGGATTTAGGGAAAGGAATCCGGGAATTCTGGGAGGGATGTAGGGAAGGGAATTTGGGAAGAAAATGCGGGGATTTGGGGATTTGGGAACGCATTTAGGACAAGGAATCTGGGAATTCTGGGAGGGATGTAGGGAAGGGAATTTGGAAAGAAAATGTGAGGATTTGGGGATTTGGGAATGGATTTAGGAAAAGGAATCCGGGAATTCTGGGAGGGATTTACGGAAGGGAATTTGGGAAGGGAAGCCGGGGATTTGGGGATTTGGGAAGAAAATGCGGGGATTTGGGGATTTGGGAATGGATTTAGGGAAAGGATTCAGGGAAAGGAATTTGGGAATGTGGGAAAGGGAAATCTGGGAAGGGAATTTGGGAATTCGGGAGGGGAATTTGGGAATTTGGGAGGGGAATTTGGGAATTCTGGGAAGGGAATTTGGGAATTTGGGAAGGGAATTTGGGAATTCGGGAGGGGATTCAGGGAAGGGAATTTGGGAAGGGAAGCCGGGGATTTGGGAAAGGAATTTGGGAAGAAAATGCGGGGATTTGGGGATTTGGGAACGGATTTAGGACAAGGAATTTGGGAATTCTGTGAGGGATTCAGGGCAGGGAATTAGGGCAGGCAGTTTGGGAACGTTGGGAACGCTGGGAATGCTGGGAATGCTGGGAATGTTGGGAATGCTGGGAATGCTGGGAATGTTGGGAGTGCCGGGGGCTCCCGCACCCGTAGCGGTGGCGGCCGACGTCGCGCGTCAGGCGCTCGGACAGGTAGGCGCCGATGCGGTCGAGCTTCTCCGGCGCCGAGAGCGCGTAGAACGTCAGCTTCTCCATGTTGGACTTCACCAGGCCCTCCTGGAAAAACGGGAATAACGGGAATGGAAACGGGAATAACGGGAACAGAGCTTCTCCATGTTGGACTTCACCAGGCCCTCCTGGAATGGGAAAAATGGGAAAAATGGGAAAAACGGGAGTGAAAACGGGAATGACGGGGACGGGAACACAGCTTCTCCATGTTGGACTGCACCAATCCTTCCTGAGGGAAAAAATGGGAAAAACGGGAATAACGGGAATGGAAACGGGAATGACGGGAACAGAGCTTCTCCATGTTGGACTTCACCAGTCCTTCCTGAGGGGAAAAAATGGGAAAAACGGGAATGAAAACGGGAGTGAAAACGGGAATAACGGGAACAGAGCTTCTCCATGTAGGACTGCACCAATCCCTCCTGGAACGGGGAAAACGGGAATGAAATCGGGAAAAAATGGGGAAAATGGGAGTGAAAACGGGAACACAGCTTCTCCATGTTGGACTGCACCAATCCCTCCTGGAATGGGGAAAATGGGAAAAGTGGGAGTGAAAACGGGAATAACAGGGATGGGAACACAGCTTCTCCATGTTGGACTTCACCAGTCCTCCCTGGAATGGGAAAAACGGGAAAAATGGGAATGAAAACGGGAATGACGGGGACGGGAACACAGCTTCTCCATGTTGGACTTCACCAATCCCTCCTGGAATGGGGAAAAATGGGAATGAAAACGGGAAAAAATGGGAAAAATGGGAGTGAAAACGGGAACACAGCTTCTCCATGTTGGACTTCACCAGTCCTCCCTGGAATGGGAAAAACGGGAAAAATGGGAATGAAAACGGGAATGACGGGGACGGGAACACAGCTTCTCCATGTTGGACTTCACCAATCCCTCCTGGAAAAACGGGAATGGAAATGGGAATAACAGGAGTGAAAACGGGAATAACGGGGACGGGAACAGAGCTTCTCCGTGTTGGACTTCACCAGGCCCTCCTGGAATGGGAAAAATGGGAAAAATGGGAATGAAAACGGGAAAAAATGGGAGTCAAAACGGGAATGACAGGAACAGAGCTTCTCCATGTTGGACTTCACCAATCCCTCCTGGAATGGGGAAAACGGGAAAAACAATGGGAATAAAACCGGGAAGAGTGGGAAAAGCAAAGGGAATAACAGGAACGACAATGGGAATGACAACGGGAATGATGGGAATAATAACGCCCTAAATTCCCAAATCCTAGATTTCAAGTTTCAAACCCCGAGTTCCAAAATTTCAGGCAGCAAATCCCAAATTCCCAAATTTGCCCAAATCCCAAATCCCGCAAACCTCGGGGACCTCGGGGGAGATGTTGTCCACCCCAAACCCCAAATCCCGAATCCCAAAAACCCCAAACCCCACAAAACTCAGGGTCCTCGGGGTAGATGCTGTCCATCCCAAAACCCAAAAACTCCAAACCCCAAACCCCAAACCCCCAAATCCCAAAAACCCCAAATCCCAAAAACCCCAAATCCCAAACCCCAAAAACCCCAAACCCCACAAACCTCGGGGTCCTCAGGGTAGATGCTGTCCATCCCAAATCCCAAAAACCCCAAATCCCAAACCCCAAAAACCCCCAAAACTCCAAATCCCATAAACCCCACAAACCTCGGGGTCCTCGGGGTAGATGCTGTCCACCCCAAACCCCAAACACCAAACCCCAAATCCCAAACCCCAAAAACCCCAAACCCCATAAATCCCCCACAAACCTCGGGGTCCTTGGGGTAGATGCTGTCCACCCCAAACCCCAAATCCCAAACCCCAAACCCCAAAAACCCCAAAAACCCCAATCCCGTACCTCGGGGTCCTCGGGGTAGATGCTGTCCACCCCAAACCCCAAAAACCCCAAACCCCAAATCCCATAAACCCCAAATCCCACAAACCCCAAACCCCAAACCCCAAAACCCCCAAATCCCACAAACCCCAAACCCCAAATCCCGTACCTTGGGGTAGATGCTGTCCACCCCAAACCCCAAACCCCGAATCCCGAATCCCAAATCCCATAAACCCTAAACCCCAAATCCCATAAACCCCACAAACCTCGGGGTCCTCGGGGTAGATGCTGTCCACCCCAAACCCCAAACCCCAAACCCCAAACACCCCAAACCACAAACCCCACAAACGTCGGGGTCCTCGGGGTAGATGCTGTCCACCCCAAACCCCAAACCCCAAACCCCAAAAACCCCAAATCCCACAAACCCCAAAAACCCCAATCCCATACCTCGGGGTCCTCGGGTAGATGCTGTCCATCCCAAACCCCAAACCCCAAACCCCAAAAACCCCAAAAACCCCAAACCCCAAATCCCACAAACCCCAAACCCCAAACCCCGCACACCTCGGGGTCCTCGGGGTAGATGCTGTCCACCCCAAACCCCAAACCCCAAACCCCAAACCCCAAACCCCAAATCCCACAAACCCCAAAAACCCCAATCCCGTACCTCGGGGTCCTCGGGGTAGATGCTGTCCACCCCAAACCCCAAACCCCAAACCCCAAAAACCCCAAACCCCAAACCCTACAAACCTCGGGGTCCTCGGGGTAGATGCTGTCCACGAGGCGTTTGTAGCGCGGCCGCAGCGCCCCGCAGCAGCCGCAGAGCCCTGCGCGAAACGGGGACAGAACCGGAGAGATCGGGAAAAGGGACCGGAAATCGGGGCAGAACTGCGGGAAATCGGGAAATCGGGAAATGCGGGGGATACAGAGAAAATAATCAGAGGAAATCAGAGAAAAATCGGGAAAAAATCAGAGAAAATATCAGAAAAAAAGCAGAAAAATATCGGAAAACATCAGAAAAAATACTAGAAATGTCAGGGGAAAATCCGGGGGAAATCGGGGAAAATACGGGAAAATACGGGAAAATACGCGAAAAAACAGAGAAAAACAGAGAAAAATCAGAGAAAAATCAGAGAAAAATCAGAGAAAAAATCAGAGAAAAATCAGAGAAAAATCAGAGAAAAAATCAGAGAAAAATCAGAAAAAAAATCAGAGAAAAATCAGAGAAAAAATCAGAGAAAAATCAGAGAAAAAATCAGAGAAAAAATCAGAGAAAAATCAGAGACAAAATCAGAGAAAAAATCAGAGAAAAATCAGAGAAAAAATCAGAGAAAAATCAGAGAAAAAATCAGAGAAAAATCAGAGAAAAAAATCAGAGAAAAATCAGAGAAAAAAATCAGAGAAAAATCAGAGAAAAATCAGAGAAAAATCAGAGAAAAAAATCAGAGAAAAATCAGAGAAAAATCAGAGAAAAATCAGAGAAAAATCAGAGAAAAATCAGAGAAAAATCAGAGAAAAATCAGAGAAAAATCAGAGAAAATATGGGAAGTGTTGGGGGAAATCTGGGGGAAATCAGGGAAATACAGAGAAAATAATCAGAGGAAAATCAGAGAAAAATCGGGAAGAAATCAGAAAAATATCGGAAAAAATATGGGAAGTGTTGGGGGAAAATCTTAGGGAAATCAGGGAAAAGAGGGAAAAAAGTCAGACAAAAATCAGAGAAAAATCAGAGAAAATCAGAGAAAAATCAGAGAAAAATCAGAGAAAAATCAGAAAAAATATGGGAAATGTCATGGGAAAATACAGGGGAAATTGGGGAAAAATAATCAGAGAAAAGTCAGAGAAAAATCAGAAAAAAATACGGGAAATGTTGGGGGAAAATCCAGGCAAAATTGGGGAAAATCGGGGAAAATCTGGGAAAAAACAGAGAAAAATCAGAGGAAAATCAGAGAAAAATCAGAGAAAAATCAGAGAAAAAACAGAGAAAAATCAGAAAAAAATACGGGAAATGTTGGGGGAAAATCCAGGGAAAATTGGGGAAAATCGGGGAAAATATGGGAAAAAACAGAGAAAAATCAGAGAAAAATCAGAGAAAATATGGGAAATGTTGGGGGAAAATCTGGGGGAAATCAGGGAAATACAGAGAAAATAATCACAGGAAATCAGGGAAAAATAAAAAAAAAACAGAAAATAATGAGAAAAATATCGGAAAAAAATCAGAAAAAATAACAGAAATGTCAGGGGAAAATCCGGGGGAAATCGGGGAAAATACGGGAAAATACTGAAAATAATCAGAGAAAAATCAGGAAAAAATCAGAGAAAAATCAGAAAAAATGCGGGAAATGTTGGGGGAAATCTGGGGGAAATTGGGGAAATACAGAGAAAATAATCAGAGGAAATCAGGGAAAATCAGAAAAATATCAGAAAAAAAATCAGAAAAACACTGGAAAAAAATCGAAAAAATGCAGGAAATATCAGGGAAAAATCTGGGGAACATTGGGGAAAATCAAGGAAAATATGGGAAAATCAGAGAAAAATTGGGGAAAAATATCAGAAAAAATATGGGAAATGTTGAGGGAAATCCGGGGGAAATCGGGGAAAATTGGGGTAAATACGGGAAAAAATCAGAGAAAATTCAGAGAAAAATCAGAAAAATATCGGAAAAAAATCAGAAAAAATAAGAAAAAATACGGGAAGTGTCGGGGGAAAATCTGGGGGAAATCGGGGAAAATACAAGAAAAATACGGAAAAAAACTCAGAAAAAAATCAGAAAAAAAATAGAGGAAATGTCAGGGAAAATCCAGGGAAAATTGGGGAAAATATGGGAAAAATACGGGGAAAAAATCAGAAAAAATATGGGAAATGTCAGGGGAAAATCTGGGGGAAATCAGGGGAAATCAGGGAAAAATACGGGAAAATCAGAGAAAAATTAGGGAAAAATATCAGATAAAATATGGGAAATGTTGAGGGAAATCCGGGGGAAATTGGGGAAAATTGGGGAAAATACAGGGAAAAAATCAGAAAAAAAAATCAGAAAAAATCAGAAAAAAATATGGGAAATGTCGGGGATAAATCTGGGGGAATTTGGGGAAAAAAAGGGAAAAAAGTTCGGAGAAAATATTGGAAATGTCAGGGGAAAATCTGGGGGAAACTGGGGAACCATTTGGGATTTGGGATTCAGGGGTCAAAATTCCAGATTTGGGTTTGGGGTTCAGGATTCGGGATTTGGGACCATTCAGGGTCTGGGATTCAGGATTTGGGACCATTTGGGGTTTGGGGTTCAGGATTTGGGGTTTGGGGTTCAGGATTTGGGGTTTGGGGTTCAGGATTTGCAGTTCAGGATTTGGGATCTGGAACCGTTTGGGATTTGGGATTTGGGGTTCAGGATTTGGGATTTGGGGTTTGGAGTTCAGGATTTGAAGTTCAGGATTCAGGGTTTGGGGTCTGGGACCATTCAGGGTCTGGGATTCAGGATTTGGGATTTGGGGTTCAGGATTTGGGGTTGAGGATTTGGGGTCTGGGGTTCAGGGATCATTTGGGGTTTGGTATTTGGGGTCAGGATCCAGGATTTGGTTTTCAGGCTTTGGGATTGAGGATTTGGGGTTTGAGGTTCAGGATTCGGGATTTGGGACCATTTGGGATTTGGGATTCAGGGTTCAAAATTCAGGATTTGGGGTTTGGGATTCAGGATCCAGGATTTGGGATTTGGGGTTCAGGATTTGGGGTTCAGGGTTTGGGGTCTGGGACCATTCAGGGTCTGGGATTCAGGATTTGGAATTTGGGACCATTTGGGATTTGGGATTCAGGATTTGGGGTTTGGGGTTCAGGGAACATTTGGGATTTGGGATTCAGGATTTGGGGTTTGGGTTTTGCAGTTTAGGCCCATTTGGGGTTCAGGATTTGGGATTGAAGATTTGGGGTTTGGGGTTCAGGATCTGAGGTTCAGGATTCGGGATTTGGGACCATTTGGGATGTGGGATTCAGGGTTCAAAACTCCAGATTTTGGGTTTGGGGTTCAGGATTTGGGGTTCAGGATTTGGGACCATTTGGGGTTAGGGTTCAGGATTTGGAATTTGGAGTTCAGGATTTGAAGTTCAGGATTCAGGGTTTGGGGTCTGGGACCATTCAGGGTCTGGGATTCAGGATTTGGGATTGAGAATGTGGGATTTGGGATTTGGGACCATTTGGGGTTTGGGGTTCAGGGTTTGGGGTTCAGGGTTCAGGGTTTGGGGTTTGGCCCATTTGGGGTTCAGGGTTTGGGGTTTGGGCCCATTTGGGGTCTGGATTTGGGTTTCAGGATTTGGGGTTCAGGGTTTGGGTTTGGGCCCATTTGGGGTTCGGGTTTGGGGTCGGGATCCAGGGTTCAGGGTTTGGGGTTCAGGGTTTTGGGGTTCAGGGTTTGGGGTTTGGCCCATTTGGGGTTCGGGTTTGGGGTCGGGTTCCCCCTCCCTCGTTGCCGCCCCCAGTTCCGGGAAGGACATTCGGGATTTCAGAGGTCGCCGGGGATTCCCAAAATCCCCAAATCCCCAAATCCCAAATCCCCTTAATCCCAAAAGGGGGGAGGGGAGGGCGCCAGCTGCTGCTCCAGCTGCTCCTCGTTAGGGACGGCCCCAAAATCCCCGGATTCCGCCCCAAAACCTCGGATTCCGCTCCAAAACCTCGGATTCCGCCCCAAAACCTCAGATTCGACCCCAAAATCAGAGAATCCAGCACCAAAATCCTGGATTCAGCCCCAAAACCTCGGATTTGACCCCAAAATCACAGAATCTGGCCCAAAACCTCAGATTCTGCCCCAAAATCACAGAGTACAGCCCCAAAACCTCAGATTGGACCCAAAATCACAAAATCCGCCCCAAAATCACAGAATCCAGCACCAAAATCCCCGGACTCTGCCCCAAAACCTCGGATTCGGCCCCAAAATCACAAAATCTGCCCCAAATTTGGCCCCCAAATCACAGAATTTGGCCCCAAAACCTCAGATTTGACCCCAAAATCACAGAATCCAGCCCAAAATGCCCGGATTTGGCCCCAAAACCTCGGATTTGACCCCAAAATCACAGAATCCAGCACCAAAATCCCCGGACTCCGCCCCAAAACCTTGGATTCGGCCCCAAAATCACAGAATCCGGCCCCAAAACCTCAGATTGGACCCCAAAATCACGGAATCAGCCACCAAAATCCTCGGATTCCACCCCAAAACCTCGGCTTCGTCCCCAAAATCACAAAATCTGCCCCAAATTTGGCCCCCAAAAGTTGAATTCGACCCCAAAATCCCAGAAACCAGCCCCAAAAATCATAGAATTCAGCTCCAAAATCACAGAATTCACCCCCAAAATCCCAAGATTCAGCCCCAAAATCCTGGAATTTGACCCCAAAATCCCAAGATTCAGCCCCAAAATCCCCAAATTTGGCCCCAAAATCCCCAAGTTCAGCCTAAACACCCCTAGATTTGGCCCCAAAACCCCAAATTTGGCCCCAAAACCCCAGAATTGAGCCCCCCAAACCCCAGATTCAGCCCCAAAATCTCCGGATTTGGCCCCAAATTCCTGGGATTCGACCCCAAAACCCCAAGATTTGGCACCAAAATTCCCAAATTAAGCCCCAAAATCCCCTGATTCTGCCCCAAAATCACAGGATTTGGCCCTAAAATCCCCAAATTCGACTCCAAAATCCTGGAGTTCGGACCCAAAATCCCCAGATTTGGACCCAAAATCCTGGAATTAGGGTACAAAATCCTGCATTTGACCCCAAAATCCCCAAATTTGACCCCAAAATCCTGGAGTTCAGACCCCAAATCCCTGGATTTGGCCCCAAAAAACCCAAAAATTTGGCCAAAAATTCCCTGGATTTGGCCCCATCCTTAGGGAACTTGCCACCCCACAAATAACCCCAAATCCCACCCAAAAAAACCCTAAAAAATCCCACCAAAAAAAAAAGAAAAAAACCCAAAACCTAAATCCGGCGGGATTTTCTATTCTCACCCCACAAATAACCCCAAAATCCCACAAAAACCCCAAAAATCCCTCAAAAAACCAGCAAATCCCACAAAAAAAAAACCCAAATCCCTCAAAAAAATCCAATAATTCCACAAATAACCCCAAATCCCACAAAAAAAAAAAAAAAAACCCTGAAATCCCATTAAAAAAAACCCCAAAATCTCACCAAAAAAAACCCCTAAATCCCAACAAAAAACCCAAATCCCGATGGATTTTCCCTGGGGATGTTCCATTTCCCAAAAAACCCCAAAATCCCCCCAAAATCCCAACAATTTGGGGTTTCCAGACCCCAAACCGGTTCCACCCCATAAATTTTGGGGTTTCCTGGGGATTTTGGGGGGATTTTCCCTAAACTGATCCTACCCCATAAATTTTGGGGTTTCCCGGGGATTTTGGCATTCTCAGACCAATCCCACCCCATAAATTTTGGGGTTTCTTGGGGATTTTGGGGTTTCCCGGGGTTTTTGGGGTCCCCAAACCAATCCCACCCCATAAATTTTGGGGTTTCCTGGGGATTTTGGGGTCCCTCCCAGTGATTTTGGGGTCCCCAAACCGGTCCCACCCCAAAAATTTTGGGGTCCATCGGGGATTTCGGGGTTTCCCGGCAATGTTTGGGGTCCCTCCCGGGGATTTCGGGGTTTCCCTCTGGTTTTGGGGTCCCCAAACCAATCCCACCCCATAAATTTTGGGTTTCCTGGGGATTTTGGGGTCCCTCCCAGCGATTTTGGGGTCCCCAAACCGGTCCCACCCCAAGAATTTGGGGGTTTCTCAGGATTTCGGGGTTTCCCGGGGATTTTGGGGTCCCCAAACCAATCCAACCCCATAAATTTTGGGGTTACCCAGGGATTTTGGGGTTTCCTGGGGATTTTGGGGTCCCCAAACCGGTCCCATCCCGAAAATTTTGGGGTTTCTTGGGGATTTTGGGGTTTCTCGGTGATGTTTGGGGTCCCTCCCGGGGATTTTGGGGTTTCCCTCTGGTTTTGGGGTCCCCAAACCGCTCCTACCCCACAGTTTTGGGGTTTTCCAGTGATTTCGGGTCCCTCCCGGGGGTTTTGGGGTCCCCAGACCGGTCCCACCCCACAGATTTTGGGGTTTCCCGGTGTTTTTTGGTCCCTCCCGGGGTTTTTGGGGTCCCTGCTGGTGTTTTTTGGGTCCCCTGGGGGTTTTCGGGTCGCTCCCGGTGTTTTTGGGGTCATTCCCGGTGATTTTGGGGCCCTCCCGGTATTTTTAGGATCCCCCGGGGGTTTTTGGGGTCCCCAGACCGGTCCCACCCCACAGAATTTGGGGTTTCCCGAGGATTTCGGGGTTTCCTGGTGTTTTTGGGGTCCCTCCCGAGGATTTCGGGTCCCTCCCGGTATTTTTGGGTCCCCCCCGGTGATTTCGGGGTTTCCTGGGGATTTCGGGTCCCTCCCGGTGATTTTTTGGGGTCCCCCCGGGGGTTTTTGGGGTCCCCGGACCGGTCCCACCCCACAGAATTCGGGGTTTCTCGGGGATTTGGGGTTTCCCGGTGGTTTCGGGTCCCCCCCGGTGCTTTCGGGGTGGCTCCGGGGATGCTCGGGCGGCGGGGCCGGGGCGGGGCCGGGGCCGCGCTCCCGCAGCTCCCGGCGCCGATCCCGGGGCCGATCCCGGGTGTTATCCCGGTGTTATCCCGGTGTTATCCCGGTGTTATCCCGGTGTTATCCCGGTGTTTATCCCGTTCCCACCCCGGTGTTTCCCATCCCGCTCCCAGCCCGGCGTTTCCCGTCCCGTACCGTACATGGCGCTGCGGCGGCGGCGGCGGCTCCGGGGGCGGCCCCGGGGGCGGCTCCGCCCGCGGCTGCGGCCGGGAACAGCGGGAACAACGGGAAAAACCGGGAACGAAAAACCGGGAACGGATGGGAAACCGGGAACAGCGGGGAAAACCGGGAACGGATGGGAACAACGGGAAAAGCCGGGGACGAAAAACCGGGAACGGGGATGGGAACAGCGGGAACGGGAACGGATGGGAAACCGGGAACAAAAAACCGGGAATGGGGATGGGAACAGCGGGAACGGGAACGGGAAAAACCGGGAACAGCGGGGAAAACCGGGAACGGATGGGAAACCGGGAACAAAACACCGGGAACGGATGGGAACAGCGGGAAAAACCGCGAACGGGAACGGGGAAAACCGGGAACGGATGGGAAACCGGGAAAACCAGGGAATGGATGGGAACAGCGGGAACAGCGGGAATGCGGGGAAAAACCGGGAAAAACCGGGAAAAACCGGGAAAAACCGGGAAAAACCGGGAAAAACCGGGAATGGGGAGGGGAAACCGGGAATGGATGGGAACAGCGGGAATGCGGGGGAAACGGGGAAAACCCGGGAATGGATGGGAACAGCGGGAACGGGGATGGGAACGGGAACGGGAACGGGAACGGGAACGGGAAAAACCGGGAATGCGGGGAAACCGGGAAAACCGGGAACGGAGGGAAAACCGGGAATGGGAAAGCAGGAATGGGGATGGGAAACCGGGAACAACGGGAACGGGAAAAACCGGGAACGGGAAACCGGGAATGGATGGGAAACCGGCAGCGTCCACAGCCAGGAACAACGGGAATGCGCGGAAAACCGGGAATGGGAAACCGGGAATGGGGATGGAAAACTGGGAACAACGGCAAAAACCGAGAAAACCGGGAATGGGAATGGAGGGAGAACCGGGAACAACGGGAATAACGGGAACGGGGAAAACCGGGAATGGGGAAAAAACAGGAATGGGGAAACCAGGAATGGGAATGGGATGGAAAACCGGGAATGGGAAAAAAAAACGGGAATGCGAAAAAATGGGAATGGGTAAACCGGGAATGGGAAACACAGGGAATGGGAACGGGAAAAAAAAAGGGAATGGGAATGGGAATGGGGAAAACCGGGAATGGGGAAAATCAGGAATGGGGAAAAAAACCGGGAATGGGGGAAAAAACAGGAATGGGAATGGGAAAAAAACGGGAATGGGAATGGGAATGGGAACGGGGAAATCGGGAATGGGGGCCCTGGGAATGACTGGAAAGGGATGGAAAACCGGGAATGGGAAAGACTGGGAATGGGGATGGGAACGGGATGGAAAACTGGGAATAGGGACGGAGGGGAAACCGGGAATGGGGATATGGGATTGGTTATGGGGAAAAACGGGAAAGGGAACGGGAAAACCGGGAATGGGATGGAAAACCAGGAATGGATCGGGACGGGAAAGCGGGAATGGGGTTGGGATCATCGGGACTGGGGCCAGAATATCGGGAATGGGAACTGGGAATGGGACTGGGATAACTGGGAACAGGGTTGGGAACTGGGAATGGGGCCGGGATAATCAGGAATGGGGTTGGGATCACTGGGAATGGGGACCGGGAGTGGGGCCGGGATACTGGGAATGGGATTGGGAATGGGAATGGGGCTGGGGTTGGAATATTGGGAATTTGATTGGGAAATGGGATATCAGGAATGGGATTGGGATAATCGGGAATAGGATCTGGGAATGGGATATCGGGGATGGGAATGGAAAATGGGAATGGGATAACTGGGAATGGGATTGGGAACCAAAAATGGGGAGGGGATGTAGGGAATGGGGCCAGGAATGGGGTTGGGATAACTGGGAATGGGGTTGGGAATGAGGAGTGGGAACGGGAATGGGGTTGGAATATTGGGAATGGTGTTGGAATATTGGGAATGGGATTGGGGTAACAGGGAATGGGAAGTGGGAATGGGGCCGGGACAATCAGGAATGGGATTGGGATTGGGAATGGGATTGGGAACAGGAATGAGACTGGAATGTCGGGAATGGGGTTGGGGTAACGGGGAATGGGATACTGGGAATGGGAACTGGGAATTGGGATCAGGAACAGGAAGGGGATTGGGAATGGAGAATGGGAACTGGGGTATCGGGATACTGGGAATGGGGTTGGGATTGTTGGGAATTTGATTGGGAAATTGGGAATGGAAACTGGGAACTGGGACTGGGGCCAGAATATTGGGAATGGGAAGTGGGAATGACATTGGGATGATCGGGAATGGGACTGGAAACTGGGAATGGGAACTGGGAATTGGGAATGAGTTTGGAATGTTGGGAATGGAAACCGGGAATGGGATTTGGAACTGGGAATGGGATATTGGGAATGGGGCTGGGATATCAGGAGCAGGAACGGGATTAGGAATGGAGAATGGGAACGGGGATATCGGGAACTGGGAATGGGAACAGGAATGGGACTGGGATGATTGGGAATGGGGCTGGGACAATCAGGAATGGGATTGGGATATCGGGAATGGGGCCTGGGGAATGGGGAAAGGGATTGGGAACTGGGAATGGGGAACTGGGAATGGGAACCAGGAGTGGGGCTGGGATACTGGGAATGGGATACTGGGAATGGGAATGGGATACTGGGAATGGGGAACTGGGAATGGGAATGGGGAACTGGGAATGGGAATGGGGAATGGGAACTGGGAATGGGAACTGGGAATGGGAATGGGATACTGGGAATTGGGAATACTGGGAATGGGATTTGGGAACCGGGATTGGGGCCAGAATAGCGGGAATGGAAACTGGGAATGGGGTTGGGATAACTGGGAATGGGCCCTGGGGAACTGGGAATGGGATCATTGGGAATGGGATCATTGGGAATGGGGTTGGGAACCTGTCGGAACCCTGGAATTCCCAAGGGAAACTGAGGCAGGGATCGGACCCAGCCATTCCCAACATTCCCAGAATTCCCCAAACGCAGCGGGATGGAAATCCTGCGGGAACGGCGGCTCCGGCCCATCTGGGTGGGAATTCTTCCAGAAAATAAAAATAAACACAAAAAAACCCAAAATCCCACAAAAAAATCCCAAATCCCACCCAAAAACCCCAAAAGTCCCACCCAAAAATATCCCAAATCCCACAAAAAAAAGCCAAAATCCCACCCAAAATACCCAAATCACACAGAAAAAAAAACCATTAAAAATGCCATCCAAAAAAATCCCACCAAAAAAATCCCAAATCCCACAAAAACCCCCAAAAAATCCCAAAGGAAAGCCCAATCCCCCCAAAAAAATCCCCAAAATCCCAAAAATCCCACAAAAAATGCCACCAAAAATCTTCAAATTCCACAAAAAAAAAATCCCAAATCCCACCTCAAAAACCCCAAAAATCCCATTAAAAAATCCCACGAAAAACCAAAAAGATCCCACAAAAAAAATCCCCAAAACCCAGAAAAAAAAACCTCAAAAATCCCACAAAAAAATCCCAAATTCCACAAAATAACCCCAAAAAAAACCCACCCAAAAATCCCTCTAAAGAAATCCCCAAATCCCTCCCAAAAATCCCAAATTCCACCCCAAAAAACCCCCAAAATCAATAACCAATAATCGATAATCAATAACTGATAATCAAGAATCTAAATTTAAAAACAACAAAAACAGGACACAGAGAAGTTTGGAATTTTTTAATTCCCATTTTTTATTGAAAACCTCAATCCCAAAACCCCCAAAATCCCAAAGTTTGACCCCAAAATTCCCAGATTTTTCCTGGAATTCTGGAATTTCCATCCCAAATTCCGCCAAATCCCAAAGTCTGATCACAAAATTCCCGGATTTCTCCTGGAATTCTGAACCCACGACCCCCAAAATTCCCAGATTTTTCCCAGAATCCCAAACCCCCAAATCCCAGAGTTTGACCCCAAAATTCCCAGAATTTTTTGGAAATTCCAGAATTTCCCTCCCATTCCCGCTATTTCCATCCCATTTCTGTTGGGAATTCCAGGATTTTGTGGGAATTTTCATCCCCAAAACCCCCAAAGTTCAATCCCAAATTCCCAGATTTTTCCTGGAATTTTGACCCCAAAAACTCCCAAAAAGCCGAAGTTTGACCCCAAAATTCCCAGATTTTTTCCCCAGGAATTCCAGAATTTCAATCCCAAAACCTGCAAATCCCAAAGTTTTCACCCCATTCCTGCTGGGAATTCCAGGATTTCCTGGGAATTTCCATCCCAAATCCCAAAGTTTAACCCCAAAATTCCCAGATTTCTCCAGGAATTCCAGAATCCCAATCCCAAAATTCCCATTCCCGCCATGTTCACCCCATTTCTGTCGGGAATTCCAGGATTTTCTGGGAATTCCTCTCGGTTTCCGCCGGGAGTTCCAGGATATTCTGGGAATTTCCATCCCAAAAATCCCCAAATCCCAAAGTTGGACCCCAAAATTCCCAGATTTTTCCTGGAATTCTGAACCCAAAAGCCCCAAAATTCCCAGATTTCCCCCAGAATCCCAAGTCCAAAACCCCCAAATCCCAATGTTCAATCCCAAAATTCCCAGATTTTTCCCGGAACACCAGAATTTTCATCCCAAAAACCCCCAAAATTCCAGGATTTTCCCCAAAATTTCCATCCCAAAACCCCAAATCCCGCCATTTTCACCCCATTTCCATTGGAAATTCCAGGATTTCCCGGGAATCCCGCTCCGTTCCCACTGGGAATTCCAGGATTTCCTGGGAATCCCTCTCCATTCCTGCTGGGAATTCCAGGATTTTTGGGAATTCCGATCCCATTCCCGCCATTTTCACCCCGTTCCTGCCAGGAATTCCAGGATATTCTGGGAATTTTCATCCCCAAATCCCCCAAATCCCAAAAGTTTGACCCCAAAATTCCCAGATTTTTCCTGGAATTCTGACCCCAAAAGCCCCAAATCCCAAAAGTTTGGCCCCAAAATTCCCGGATTTTTCCTGGAATCTTGCAATTTTCATCCCAAAAACCCCCAAAACTTCCCAGATTTCTCCCAATTTTCCCCAGAATTTCCATCCCAAAACCCCCAAATCCCAACATTTAACCCCCGAAATTCCCAGATTTTCCCCAGAATCCCAATCCCACAACCCCGAAATCCCAAAGTTTGACCCCAAAATTCCCAGATTTTTTTGGAAATTCCATAATTTCTCTCCCATTCCCGCCATTTTCACCCCGTTCCTGCCAGGAATTCCAGGATTTTCTGGGAATTTCCATCCCAAAAACCCAAAATCTCAACAGTTGACCCCAAAATTCCCGGATTTTTTCCTGGAATTCTGACCCCAAATCTCCCAAATCCCAAACTTTTATCCCCAAAATTCCTGGATTTTTCCCAGAATCCCAATCCCAAAATTCCCATTCCTGCCATTTTCACCCCGTTCCCGTCGGGAATTCCAGGATTTCCCGGGAATTTTCATCTCCAGATCCCCAAAGTTTAATCCCAAAATTCCTGGATTTGTTCCCACAATTCCCATCCCAAAACCCCCAAATCCCAAACTCTGACACCAAAAAAAACCCCAAATTCCTGGATTTTTTCCCAGAATCCCAATCCCAAAATTCCCATTCCTGCCATTTTCACCCCATTTCCGTCAGGAATTCCAGGATTTCCTGGGAATTCCTCTCGGTTTCCGCCGGGAATTCCAGGATATTCTGGGAATTTCCATCCCAAAAATCCCCAAATCCCAAAAGTTTGACCCCCAAATTCCCAGATTTCCCCAGAATCCCAATCCCAAAATTCCCATTCCCGCCATTTTCACCCCGTTCCCGCCAGGAATTCCAGGATTTCCTGGCAACTTCCGTCCCAAAAACCCCAAATCCCCAAACTTTTATCCTCAAAATTCCTGGATTTCTCCCTGAATCCCAATCCCAAAATCCCCAAATCCCAAAAGTTTGACCCCAAAATTCCCAGATTTTTCCTGGAATTCTGAACCCAAAAGCCCCAAAATTCCCAGATTTCCCCCAGAATCCCAAGGCCCCCAAAATCCCAAAGTTCAATCCCAAAATTCCCAGATTTTTCCTGGAATTCTGTCCCCAAAACCCCCCAAATCCCAAAAGTCTGACCCCAAAATTCCTGGATTTTTCCAGGAATCTTCCAATTTTCATCCCAAAAACGCCAAAACTTCCCAGATTTCTCCCAATTTTTCCCAGAATTTTGACTGCAAATCTCCCAAAATCCCAAAGTTTTACCCCAAAATTCCCAGATTTCTCCTGGAATTCCAAAATTTCCATCCCAAACAGCTCCAAAATTGCCAGATTTTTCCTGGAATTTCGACCCCAAAAACCCCAAATCCCAAAGTTTTCACCCCATTTCCGTTGGGAATTCCAGGATTTCCCGGGAATCGCTCTCCATTCCTGCCGGGAATCCCAGGATTTTCTGGGAATTTCCTTCCCAAATCCCAAAGTTTTACCCCCAAAATTCCCAGATTTTTTCCCACAATTTCAATCCCAAAAACCCCCAAATCCCAGAGTTTGACCCCAAACTTCCCAGATTTCTCCTGGAATTCCAAAATTTCCATCCCAAACAACCCCAAATTCCCAGATTTCCCCCAATTTCCTCCAGAATTTCCATCCCAAAACCCCAAATCCCGCCGTTTTCACCCCATTTCCGTTGGGAATTCCAAGATTTCCCAGGCACTGCTCTCCGTTCCCGCCGGGAATTCCAGGATTTCCCAGGAATTTCCATCCCAAACCCCCAAATCCCAAAGTTTGACCCCCAAAATTCCCATATTTTTCCTAAAATGTTGCAATCTGCATCCCAAAAACCCCCCCCAAATTCCCGGATTTTTCCTGGAATTTCAACCCCAAAAACCCCAAATCCCAAACATTTCACCCCATTTCCGTTGGGAATTCCAGGATTTCCTGGGAATTCCTCTCCGTTCCCTCTGGGAATTCCAGGATTTTTTGGGAATTCCGTTCCATTCCCGCCATTTTCACCCCGTTTCCATTGGGAATTCCAGGATATTTTGGGAATCGAGCTCCGTTCCCACTGGGAATTCCAGGATTTCCCAAGAATTTCCACCCAAAACCCCCAAATCCCAAAATTTAACCCAAAATCTCCAGAATTTTTTGGAAATTCCGGATTTTCCCTCCCATTCCCACCGTTCTCAGCTGGTTCCCGTTGGGAATTCCAGGATTTCCCGGGAATCCCTCTCCATTCTTGCCGGGAATCCCAGGATTTTCTGGGATTCTTTCCCAAATCCCAAAGTTTTACCCCCAAAATTCCCAGATTTTTTCCCACATTTTCAATCCCAAAAACCCCAAATCCCAAAGTTTGACCCCAAAATTCCCAGATTTCTCCTGGAATTCTGGAGTTTCCATCCCAAAAACCTCCCAAACTTCCCAGATTTCCCCCAATTTCCCCCAGAATTTCCATCCCAAAACCCCAAATCCCGCCGTTTTCACCCCATTTCCATTGGGAATTCCAGGATTTCCCAGGAATCCCTCTCCATTCCCACTGGGAATTCCAGGATTTCCCAAGAATTTCCCTGCCAAACCCCCAAATCCCAAAGTTTGACCCCCAAAATTCCCAGATTTTTCCTAAAATGTTGGAATTTGCATCCCAAAAACCCCCCCAAATTCCCGGATTTTTCCTGGAATTTCAACCCCAAAAACCCCAATTCCCAAACATTTCACCCCATTTCCGTCGGGAATTCCAGGATTTTCTGGGAATTCCTCTCCGTTCCCGCTGGGAATTCCAGGATTTCCCAAGAATTTCCATCCCAAACCCCCAAATTCCCAGATTTTTCCTAAAATGTTGCAATCTGCATCCCAAAAACCCCCCCAAATTCCTGGATTTTTCCTGGAATTTCGACCCCAAAAACCCCAATTCCCAAACATTTCACCCCATTCCCGTTGGGAATTCCAGGATTTTCTGGGAATTCCTCTCCGTTCCCGCTGAGAATTCCAGGATTTCCCAAGAATTTCCATCCCAAACCCCAAAAATTCCCAGATTTTTCCTAAAATGTTGCAATCTGCATCCCAAAAACCCCCCCAAATTCCTGGATTTTTCCTGGAATTTCGACCCCAAAAACCCCAAATCCCAAACATTTCACCCCATTTCCGTCAGGAATTCCAGGATTTCTGGGAATTCCGTTCCATCCCCGCCGTTCTCAGCCGGTTCCCGGTGGGAATTGCAGGACATTCTGGGAATGCTGGCGGCCGAGGGCGCGCAGGGCCCGCGGCAGAGAGAGCGCCCGGAACAGCCCCGGGGACACCGAACCGCCTGGGGGGAATAATGGGGGAAATAATGGGGAAAATGGGGAAAAACAGTGGGGAAAGAATGGGGGAAATGGGGAAAAAATGGGGAAAATAATGGGGAAAAAATGGGGAAAAACAGTGGGGAAAAAATGGGGGAAATGGGGAAAAAATGGGGAAAATAGGGAAAAACAGTGGGGAAAAAATGGGGAAAAACAGTGGGGAAAAATGGGGAAAATGGGGAAAAACAGTGGGGAAAAAATGGGGAAAAACAGTGGGGAAAAAATGGGGAAAAACAGTGGGGAAAAAATGGGGAAAAACAGTGGGGAAAAAATGGGGAAAAATGGGGAAAATGGGGAAATAATGGGGAAAAAAACCAGGGAAAATAAATGGGGGGAAATGGGGAAATAATGGGGAAAAAAAGGGGAAAAAACCGGGGAAATAAATGGGGGGAAATAATGGGGAAAAACAGTGGGGAAAAATGGAGGGAAATGGGGAAAAATGGGGGAATAATGGGGGAATAATGGGGAATAATGGGGAAAAGAAATGGAGGGAATTGGGGAAATAATGGGGGAAAAAACAGGGAAAAAAACGGGAAAAAATGGGGAAAGAAGGGGGAAATAATGGGGAAAAACAATGGGGGAAAAATGGGAAAATAATGGGGAAAAATGGGAAAACAATGGGGAAAAACAATGGGGAAAAATGGGGGAAATGGGGAAAAGAAATGGGGAAATAATGGGGAAAATAAATGGGGGAAATGGGGAAATAATGGGGAAAAACAGTGGGGAAAATTGGGGAAAAAACAAGGAAAATGGGAAAAAAAAACAGGGAAAAAACCAGGGAACATTTTCCCCCATTTCCCCCAAAATTCCCAAATTTCCCCCCCCAAAATATTCCCAATTTCCCCCCAAAATTCCCAATTCTTCCCCAATTTCCACCAATTTTTCCCCAATTTTTCCCCAATTCCCCCCAAAATTTTCCCAAGTTTTCCCCCAAAATTCCCAATTTTTTCCCCATTTTTCTCCAATTTCCCCCAGTTTTTCCAAATTTTCCCCAATTTCCCCCCAAATTCCTCCCCCAATTTTCCCCCAGAATCCCCATTTTTCCCTAACTTTTTCCCAATTTCCCCCCAAAATTCCCCATTTCCCTGATTTTTCCCCGATTCTCCCCAATTTCCCCCAAATTTTTCCCAATTCTTTCCAATTTTTCCCCAAAATTCCCATTTTCCCCAAATTTACCCAATTTTTTCCATTATTTTTCCCCATTTTTATCAATTTTCCCCCAGTTTTCCCCAAAATTCCCAATTTCCCCCATTTTCCCCAATTTCCCCCAAATCTTCGTCAAAATTCCCATTTTCCCCCCAATTTTCCCCAATTTCCCCCCAAATTTCCAATTTTTGCCCAATTTTCCCCAATTTCCCCCCAAATTCTCTCAAATTTTCCTCAATTCCCCCCAATTTTCCCAAGTCTTTCCCAATTTTCCCCAAATTTCTCCCAATTTCCCTCCAAATTCTCCCAAATTTCCCCCAAATTTCTCCAATTTTTCCCAAATTTCCCTCCAAAATTCCCGATAATTTCCCTCCAAAATTCCCGATATTTTCCCAGTTTCCCCCAAAATTTCCCCAAATTTCCCCAAATTTTTCTAAAATTATCATTTTCCCCCAATTTTTCCCCGATTTTCTCCCAAGTTTTCCCCAATTTTTCCAAAATTTCCCCCCAAAATTTTCCCAATTGTTCCCAATTTTTCCCAAATTTTCCCCAAATTCTCCCAAATTTTCAATTTCCCCCAATTTTCCTGATTTTTCCCCAATTATTCCCTATTTCCCCCCAATTCTTCTCCAATTTTCCCCAAATTTCCCCCCAAAGTTCCCAATATTTTCCCAGTTTTCCCCCAAAATTTCCCCAAATTTTTGTAAAAATTACCATTTTTCCCCCAATTTTCTCCCAAGTTTTCCCATATTTTCCCCAAATTTTCCCAAATTTCCCCCCAATTTTCCCCCCATTTTTTCCAAAATTCCCAATTTTTCCCATTTCCCCAATTTTTTCTCAAATTCCCCCAATTTCCCCCTAAAATTCCTGAAATTTTCCCATTTTTTTCCGCATTTTATCCCAATTTTCCACATTTTATCCCAATTTCTCCCAATTCACCCCGATTTTCCTCCAAAATTCCCATTTTTTCCCCAAATTTTCCCCAATTTTCCCCCAAATTTCCCCAATGCCCCAAATTTTCTCCAATTTTCCCCAAAATCCCCAAAATTTTCCCCAATTTTCCTCCAAAATTCCCATTTTCCCCCATTTTTTCCCAATTTTCTCCAATTTTTCCCCAATTTTCCTCATTTTTCCCCTAAATCTCCCAATTTCCCCCAGATTTTCCCCAAAATTCCCAAATTCTCCCAATTTTCCCCAAAGTTTCCCCATTTTTCCCAAATTTCCCCCATTTTTTCTCAATTTCCCCCAATTTTTCTCTTATTTTCCCCCCATTCAACCCAAATTTTTCCCAATTTTTCCCCAAATTCTCCCCAATTTCCCCCTAAAATTCCAATTTTTCCCCAATTTTCCCCCAAATTCTCCCAAAATTCCAATTTTTCCCCAAATTTCCCCCACAAAATTCCCCAAAATTCCCAAAATTTCCCCCATTCTCCCTCAATTTTTCCCTGATTTCCCCCCAATTTTTCCCCAAAATTCCCTAATTTCCCCCCAATTTTCCTCCATTTTCCCCAAATTCTCATCAAAATTCCCATTTCCCCCCATAATTTCCCCCAATTTTCCCCCATTTTCATCAAAATTACCATTTTTCCCCCCAATTTTTCCCCCAAATTCCCCAAAATTTCCCAATTCTCCCCAATTTTCCCCCCAAAATTCCCATTTTTCCCCAAAATTCCCCAATTTCCCCTGATTTTCCCCCAATTTTTCGCTGATTTTTCCCCATTTTTTCTCAAATTTTCCCAATTTCCCCCCCAATTTTCCCCAAATTTCTCCCAATTTTCCCCAATTCCTCAAATTTTCTCCAATTTTCCCCAAAATTCCCAAAATTTTCCCCAATTTCCTCCAAGTTCCCATTTCGCCCAATTCTTCCCCAATTTTTCCCAAATTTCTCCAATTTTTCCCCAATTTTCCACAATCTTTCCCCTAATTCTCCCAATTTCCCCCAAATTTCCCCCAAAATTCCCCAAATTCTCCCAGTTTTCCCCCAAAATTCCCATTTTTCCCCAAAATTTCCCCATTTTTCCAAATTTTCCCCAATTCTCCCCATTTTTTCTCAATTTCCCCCCAATTTTTCCCCAGATTCTCCCCAATTTCCCCCAAAATTCCCATTTTTTTCCCCAATTTTCCCCCAAATTCCCCAATTTCCCCCCAATTTCCCGACGAAAATTCACAAAATGTTCCCCCAAAATTAGCAATTTTTCCCCCAAATTCCCCAAAATTCCCCCAATTCTCCCCAATTTTCCCCCCGAAATCCCGAATTTCCCCCAATTCTCCCCATTTTCCCCCTTTTTCCCCAAATTTTCCCAAATTCCCCATTTTCCCCTCACCGTGCGCCGTGACCTCGACGTCCGTGGGGAGGCTCCTCAGGGGGTCCCCGTAGAGCAGCCGCGCTCGGAATTCCAGAACATTCCGGGGCCTCTCCCCAAAATTCCCAAATTCTCCCCGGAAATTCCCAAATTTTCCGCACTTTCCCCAAAAATTCCAGGATTTTCCCCAAAAATTTTGGGGTTTTCCCCACAAATTTCAGGATTTTCCCCACAATTTTCAGGATCTTCCTCAGGAATTTCTGAATTTTCCGCAGGAATTTTGGGGTTTTTTCCAGAAATTCCAAAATTTTTCCCACAATTTTCGGGGTTTTTCCCAGAAATTTTGGGGTTTTTCCCACAAATTTCGGGATTTTCCTCAGGAATTTCTGAATTTTCCGCAGGAATTTTGGGGTTTTTTCCAGGATTTTTGGGGTTTTTTTCCAGGAATTTTGGGGTTTTTTTTCCGGAATTTCGGGATTTTGGTGGGGAATTCCCGGATTTTGGTGGGGAATTCCCGGATTTTGGTGGGGAATTTGGGGATTTTGGGGGTTTTGGGCGGGGATCCGGCAGTGGAAGCTGAGCAGGTTGCAGAGGGGAATTGCTGCAGGGGGGGGGCCCTGGAGCCAGCCCGAAAATTCCTCCTGGAAAGGGAAAATTGGGGATTTTGGGGGGAATTCGGGAAATTTGGGGGAATTCGGGGATTTTGGGGGGAAATTTGGGGAAAATGTGTGGAAAATTTGGGTATTTTGACAGAAATTTGGGGGAAATTCGTGGAAAATTTGGGGATTTTGGGGGGAAATTTGGGGAAAATTTGGGGGAATTCATGGAAAATATGGAAATTTAGAGGGAAATTTGTGGAAAATTTGGGGATTTGGGGAAAACTTGGGGATTTTGAAGAAAATCTGGGGAAAATGTGAGGATTTTGAGGGAAATTGGGGATTTTGGGGAAAATTTGGGAATTTTGGGGGAAATTTGGGGGAATTCATGGAAAATTTGAGGATTTTGGGGAAAATTCGTGGAAAAATTTGGATTTGTGAGGAAATTTGGGAATTTTGGGGAAAATTTATGGAAAATTTGGGGATTTTGGTGGAAATTTGTGGAAAATTTGGGGATTGGGGGAATTTTGGGGAAAATTCATGGAAAATTTGGGGATTTGGGGAAAATTTGTGGAAAATTTGGGGGAATTCATGGAAAATTTGGGATTTTGGGGGAAATTTGTGGAAAATTGGGGATTTTGGGGGAAATTGATAGAAAATTTGGAAATTTAGAGGGAAATTTGGGGGAAATTTGGGGATTTTGGGGGGAAATTCATGGAAATTTTGGGGGAAATTCATAGAAAATGAGGGCATTTTGGGGGTAATTCGTGGAAAATTTGGGAATTTTGGGGATATTCATGGAAAATTTGGGGATGTTGAGAAGGATTTTGGAAAAATTTTGGGTTTTGGAGCACATTTGGGAATTATGGGAGAAATTTTGGGGAAGAATTTGGGGAAGAATTGGGAATTTTGGGAGGAATTTGGGGAAGAATTTTGAGAAAGAATTTTGAGAAAGAATTTGGGAATTTCAGGAGAAATTTGGGGATGAATTTGGGAAAGAACTTGGGAATTTTGGGAAAGGATTTTGGGAGGAATTTGAGAAGAATTTGGGGGAAGAATTGAGAATTTTGGGAAGGAATTTTGGGAGGAACTTTGGGGATTTGGGGAAGGGATTTTTGGGAAGAACTTTAGGATTTTGAGACTGAATTTTGGGGGGAATTTTGGGCAGAACTTTGAGAATTTTGAGAAGGAATTGGGGAAGAATTTGAGGGAAGAATTGGGAATTTTGGGAAGGAATTTTGGGAGGAACTTTGGGGATTTTGAGAAGGAATTTTGGGAGGAATTTTAGGCAGAACTTTGAGAATTTTGGGGGGAAGTTTGGGCGGAACTTTGGGAATTTCGGGAGGAATTTTTTGGGGCAGAACTTGGGGATTTTGGGGGGAATTTTGGGACGGAACTTTGAGAATTTTGGGAAGGGATTTTGGGATGAATTTTAGGCAGAACTTTGTGAATTTTGGAGATGGGATTTTGGGCGGAACGTTGGGAATTTTGGGGGGAATTTTGAGGAAACTTTTGGAATTTTGGGAGGAATTTTGGGAGGAACTTTGGCGATTTTGAGAGGGAATTTTGGGAGGAATTTTAGGCAGAACTTTGAGGACGTTGGGCAGAACTTTGAGAATTCTGGGGGGAATTTTGAGCAGAACTTTGGAATTTTGGGAGGAATTTTGAGAGGAACTTTGGAGTTTTTGAGAAGGAATTTTGGGAGGAATTTTAGGGAGAACTTTGGGAATTTTGTGAAAGGAATATTGTGATAAATTTTAGGCAGAACATTGAGAATTTTGGGGGGAACTTTGTGAATTTTGGGCAGAATTTTGAGGAAACTTTGGAATTTTGGGAGGAACTTTGGCGATTTTGAGAAGGAATTTTGGGAAGGAATTTTAGGCGGAACTTTGAGAATTTTGGGCAGAACTTTGTGATTTTCGGGGGGAATTTTGAGCAGAATTTGGGGGATTTGGGGCAGAATTTTGGGGGGAATGTTGTGCATGCTGTGAGGAATGTTGGTGCCCACCTGCAGGAGGTGCAGCTGGTGCCTCCTGGCCACGAAGGCGCCGAGCAGGCGGGCCAGCAGGGCCAGGAAGCGCCGCGGGCTGGGGGGCAGCAGGGAGCCCCCAAACTCCCTGGGAATGGGACCAAAATGAGCCCCAAACTCCCTGGGAATGGGCCCAAAATGGGCCCCAAACTCCCTGGGAATGAGCCCAAAATGATCCTAAAATTATCCCAAAATGAGCTCAGAATGAGCCCCAAACTCCCTGGGAATGGGCCCAAAATGGGCCCAGAATGAGCCCCAAATTCCCTGGGAATGAGCCCAAAATGGGCCCCAAACTCCCTGGGAATGAGCCCAAAATGATCCTAAAATTATCCCAAAATGAGCTCAGAATGAGCCCCAAATTCCCTGGGAATGAGCCCAAAATGGGCCCCAAACTCCCTGGAATGAGCCCAAAATGGGCCCCAAATTCCTTGGGAATGAGCCCAAAATGGGCCCAAAATGGGCCCAGAATGGGCCCAAAATGAGCCCAAAATGGGCCCAGAATGAGCCCAAAATGGGCCCAAAATGAGCTCAGAATGAGCCCAAAATTATCCCAGAATGAGCCCAAAATGAGCTCAGAATGAGCCCAAAATGGGCCCAAAATTATCCCAGAATGAGCCCAAAATGAGCCCAAAATGATCCTAAAATTATCCCAAAATGAGCTGGGAAGGAGCCCAGAATGAGCCCAAAATGATCCGGGAATTTTGGGAGGAATGTGGGGATGATTTGGGGAAGAATGTGAGAATTTTGGGAAGGAATTTTGGAGGAACTTTGGAGATTTTGAGAAGGGATTTTGGGAAGAACTTTGCGATTTTTGGGGCAATTTCGGGAGGAATTTTGGGGAGAACTTTAAGAATTTTGGGAAGAAATTCTGGGAGAGATTTTGGGATGGAATTTTGGGAGGAACTTTGGGAGGAAATATTGGAATTTTGGAAGGGATTTTGGGAGGAATTTTAGGCAGAACTTTGAGAATTTTGGCGGAACTTTGTGATTTTTGGGCAGAATTTTGAGCAGAATTTGGGGGATTTGGGGCAGAATTTTGGGGGGAATGTTTTGAATTTTGGGAGGAATTTGTTGCTGCCCACCTGCAGGAGGTGCAGCTGGTGCCTCCTGGCCACGAAGGCGCGCGGGCCAGCAGGGCCAGGAAGCGCCGCGGGCTGGGGGGCAGCAGGGAGCCCCAAACTCCCGGGGAATGAGCCCAAAATGATCCAAAAATTATCTCAAAATGAGCCCAAAATTCTCTGGGAATGAGCCCAAAATGGGCCCAAAATTATCCTAAAATTATCCCAAAATGAGCCCAGAATGAGCCCAAAATGGGCCCAAAATGAGCTCAGAATGAGCCCAAAATGATCCAAAAATTATCCCAAAATGGGCCCAAAATGGTCCTAAAATTATCCCAAAATGAGCTGGGAAGGAGCCAAAAATGATCCAGGAATTTTGGGAGGAATGTGGGGAAGATTTGGGGAAGAATTGAGAATTTGGAGAAGGAATTTGGAAGAGTTTGGGGAAGAATTGGGAATTTTGGGAAGGAATTTCAGGGGAAATTTTGGGGAGAACTTTGAGAATTTTGGGGAGAATTTTGGGTGGAACCGTGGGAATTTCGGGAGGAATTTTAGCAGAACTTTCGGAGAATTTTGGGCAGAATTTTGGGAGGAACTTTGGAGATTTTGAGAAGGATTTTGGGAAGAACTTTGCGATTTTTGGGGCAATTTCGGGAGGAATTTTGGGAGAACTTAAGAATTTTGGGAAGAAATTCTGGGAGCGATTTTGGGGATTTTGGGATGGAATTTTGGGAGGAACTTTGGGAGTTTTGAGAAGGAATTTGGGGGAAGAATTGGGAATTTTGGGAAGGAATTTCGGGAGGAACTTTGGGAAGGAATTTGGGAATTTTGGGAAGGAATTTTGGGGGGAATTTGAGGCAGAACTTTGGGAATTTTGGGGGGAATTTTGGGAGGAACTTTGGGGATTTTGAGAAGGAATTTTGGGAAGGAACTTTGTGAATTTCGTGCAGAACTTTATGAATTTTGGGAGGAATTTTAGGCAGAACTTTGGGAATTTCGGGAGGAATTTTGAGAGGAACTTTGGAGTTTTGAGAAGGAATTTTGGGAGGAATTTTAGGCAGAACTTTGGCGATTTTGAGAAGGACTATTGCGACAAATTTTAGGCAGAACTTTGAGACCTTTAGGCGGAACTTTGTGATTTTTGGGGGAATTTTGAACAGACTTTGGGGGATTTGGGGCAGGATTTTGGGGGGAATGTTTTGAATTTTGGGAGGAATTTGTTGCTGCCCACCTGCAGGAGGTGCAGCTGGTGCCTCCTGGCCACGAAGGCGCCGAGCAGGCGGGCCAGCAGGGCCAGGAAGCGCCGCGGGCCGTGGGGCAGCAGCTCCCGGGCCAGGCCCTGCAGGGGGATGAAGGGCGGGATGGAGTGGCGCAGGACCCGCCATTCCCGGAATTCCCGGAATTCCCGGCATTCCCGGGATTCCTGCAGCTCCAGGTGGAAGCAGTCCAGGTAGGAGCCCTCGAAGGACGTGTGGAAGGAGACGGAGAGGCCGTGCCGGGAGAGCTTCGCGCTCACTCCTGGGATGGGGAGAAAAATGAGCACAAAATGAGACCAAAATTAGCATAAAATTAGCATAAAATGATCCTGGAAATATCCTGGAATTATCTTGGAGTTATCCTGGAATTATCCTGGAATTATCCCAGGGAATGAGGAGAGGCCGTGCCGGGAGAGCTTCGCGCTCACTCCTGGGAATGGGGAGAAAAATGAGCACTAAATTAGCATAAAATTAGCACTAAATTAGCATAAAATGAGCATAAATGATCCTGGAAATATCCTGGAATTATCCTGGGATTATCCTGGAATATATCCCAGGGAATGAGGAGAGGCCGTGCCGGGAGAGCTTCGCACTCACTCCTGGGGAAAGGAGAGAAAAATGAGAATAAAAATATCCTGGAATGAGCCAAAATTATCCTGGAATTAGCAAAAAATGATCCTGGAAATATCCTGGAATTATCCTGGAATTATTGTGAAATGATCCTGGAATGATCCTGGAATTCTCAGGGAATGAGGAGAGGCCGTGCCGGGAGAGCTTCCCGCTCACTCCTGGGATGGGGAGAGAAAAATGAGCACAGAAATATCCTGAAAGTAGCTCAAAATGATCCTGAAATGAGCACAAAATTATCCTGAAATGATCCTGGAATTATCCTGGAGTTATCCTGGAGTTATCCTGGAATTATCCTGGGATTATCCTGGAATTCTCAGGGAATGAGGAGAGGCCGTGCCGGGAGAGCTTCGCGCTCACTCCTGGAATGGGGAGAAAAACGAGCACAAAATGAGCACAAATTATCCTGGAATGATCCTGAAATTATCCTGGAATTAGCAAAAAAATGATCCTGGAATTATCCTGGAATTATCTTGGATTTATCCTGGAGTTATCCTGGAATTATCCCAGGGAATGAGGAGAGGCCGTGCCGGGAGAGCTCCCGCTCACTCCTGGGAAAGGAGAGAAAAATGAGCAGAAAATTAGCATAAAATTAGCATAAAATTATCCTGAAAATATCCTGGAAATATCCTGGAATTATCCTGGAATGATCCTGGAATGATCCTGGAATTATCCCAGGGAATGAGGAGAGGCCGTGCCGGGAGAGCTTCGCGCTCACTCCTGGGGAAAGGAGAGAAAAATGAGCACTAAATTAGCATAAAATTAGCATAAAATTAACATAAGATGATCCTGGAAATATCCTGGAATTATCCTGGAATTATTGTGAAATGATCCTGGAATGATCCTGGAATTCTCAGGGAATGAGGAGAGGCCGTGCCGGGAGAGCTTCCCGCTCACTCCTGGGGATGGGGAGAAAAATGAGCACTAAATTAGCAAAATCATCCTGGAATGATCCTGAAATTCTCCTGGAATTAGCAAAAAATGATCCTGGAATTATCCTGAGTTATCTTGGATTTATCCTGGAGTTATCCTGGAGTTATCCCAGGGAATGAGGAGAGGCCGTGCCGGGAGAGCTTCCCCTCACTCCTGGGATGGGGAGAGAAAAACGAGCACTAAATTAGCATAAATTAGCATAAATTAGCATAAAAATGATCCTGGAATTATCCTGGAGTTGCACTGAAATTATCCTGGAATTAGCACAAAAATATCCTGGAAGTATCCTGGAATTATCCTGAAAGCATCCTGGAATTATCCTGGAATTATCCTGAAATTATCACAGAATGATCCTGGAATTATCCCAAAATTATCCTGGAATTATCCCAGAATTTTCCTGAAATGATCCTGGAATTAGCACAAAATGATCCTGGAATGAGCCCAAAATTGTCCTGGAATGATCCTGGAATGATCCCGGAATTAGCCAGGAATTATCCTGAAATTATCTTGGAATGATCCCAAAATTATCTGGCAATGATCCCAAAATAATCTTGGAATTATCCCAGAATTATCCCAAAATAATCTGGGAATTATCCTGGAATTATCCTGGAATTATCCCAAAATTATCTGGGAATTATCCCAAAATTATCTTGGAACGATTCCAAAATTATCTGGGAATGAGCCTAGGCTTATCCTGGAATTATCCCAGAATTATCTGGGAATTATCCGAAAATTATCTTGGAATTATCCCAAAATTATCCTGGAATTATCCCAGAATTATCCCAAAATTATCCTGGAATTATCCCAAAATTATCCAGGAATTATCCCAAAATTATCTTGCAATTATCCCAAAATTATCTGGGAATTATCCCAAAATTATCTGGGAATTATCCCACAATTATCCTGGAATTATCCTGGGATTCTCCCAAAATTCTCTGGGAATTATCCCAAAATTCTCTGGGAATTATCTCAAAATTATCTTGGAATTATCCCAGAATTATCCCAAAATTATCTGGGAATGATCCCAAAATTATCTGGGAATTGTCCCAAAATTATCCCGGAATTATCCCAAAATCTGCCCTTGGAGCTCCCTGCTGCTCCCTGGGAATTCTCTGCGCATTTCCCACCCCATTCCTGGAAAATCCCAGTTTATTTTCCCCGAAAATTCCCAAATTTTCCTGCAGAATTCCCCAAATTCCCAAATCCCCGGTTACCTGTGAGGGGGAAGAGGCGCAGCAGCTCCTGCAGCTCCCGGATCCGCCACTGCAGCACCTGGCCCGGCTCCCGGGCAATTCCTGCTTTTCCTTCAGCCTGGAATCCGGGAAAAAACATGGAAAAAACCTCAGGAATATTGGGGAAAAATCTCAGGAATTTGGGGAAAAATTGGGGGAAAAATCCTGGGGAATTTGGGAAAAAATCTGGGAAAAAATCCTGGGGAATTTTGGGATCCTCCACTGCAGCACCTGCCCCGGCTCCCGGGCAATTCCTGCTTTTCCCTCAGCCTGGAATCCGGGAAAAATGTGGGAAAATATGGGAAAAAATCCTTGGGAATGTGGGAAAAAATCCTGGGGAATGTGGGGAAAAATCCTGGGGAATTTGGGGAAAAATCCTGGGGAATTTTGGGATTCTCCACTGCAGCACCTGGCCCGGCTCCCAGGGAATTCCTGCTTTTCCCTCAGCCTGGAATCCGGGAAAAAACATGGAAAAATCTGGGAAAAATCCTCTGGAATGTGGGAAAAAACCCTGGGGAATTTGGGGAAAAATCCTGGGGAATTTGGGGGAAATTCTGGGAAAAAGCCCTGGGGAATTTTGGGATTCTCCACTGCAGCACCTGGCCCGGCTCCCGGGCAATTCCTGCTTTTCCCTCAGCCTGGAATCCGGGAAAAATATGGAAAAATATGGGAAAAATCCTGGGGAATGTGGGGAAAAATCCTCGGGAATTTGGGGAAAAATTCTCGGGAATTTGGGGAAAAATTCTCGGGAATTTGGGGAAAAATCCTGGGGAATTTGGGGAAAAAATCTGGGAAAAAATCCTGGGGAATTTTGGGATGCTCCACTGCAGCACCTGCCCCGGCTCCCAGGGAATTCCTGCTTTTCCTTCAGCCTGGAAAGAGGGAAAAATATGGAAAAATATGGGAAAAATCCTCGGGAATGTGGGAAAAAATCCTCGGGAATTTGGGGAAAAATCCTTGTGAATTTGGGGAAAATTCCTGGAGATTTTTGGGTTTAATCCTCAAAATTCCTGGGGAATTTTGGGATTCTCCACTGCAGCACCTGCCCCGGCTCCCAGGGAATTCCTGCTTTTCCTTCAGCCTGGAAAGAGGGAAAAAATGTGGGAAAAATCCTTGGGAATGTGGGAAAAAAAACTCAGGAATTTGGGAAAAAATCCTGGGGAATTTGGGGGAAAATTTGGGGAAAAATCCTGGGGAATTTGGGGGAAATTCTGGGAAAAATCCACTGAAATGTTGAGAAAAATCCTCAAAAAATTCTCAGGAATTTTGGGAAAAATCCTCAAAAATTCTCAGAAAATTTGGGGAAAAATTTGGGGGAAAAACCTCAGGATTATTGGGAAAAATCCTGGAGATTTTTGGCAAAATTTCTTGGGAATTTTGGGGAAAATTCCTGGGGAATTTTGGGATTCTCCACTGCAGCACCTGGCCCGGCTCCCAGGGAATTCCTGCTTTTCCCTCAGCCTGGAATCCGGGAAAAACGTGGGAAAATATGGGAAAAATCCTGGGGAATGTGGGGAAAAAATCTCAGGAATTTGGGGAAAAATTTGGAGAAAAATCCTGGGGAATTTTGGGAAAATTCTGGGAAAAAATCCTTGGGAATTTTGGGATTCTCCACTGCAGCACCTGCCCTGGCTCCCAGGGAATTCCTGCTTTTCCCTCAGCCTGGAATCTGGGAAAAACATGGAAAAATCCTCGGGAATTTGGGGAAAATCCTCGGGAATTTGGGGAAAAAATCTGGGAAAAAATCCTGGAGAATTTTGGGATTCTCCACTGCAGCACCTGGCCCGGCTCCCAGGGAATTCCTGCTTTTCCTTCAGCCTGGAATCCGGGAAAAACGTGGGAAAATATGGGAAAAATCCTGGGGAATGTGGGAAAAAACCCTGGGGAATTTGGGGAAAAATTCTCGGGAATTTGGGGAAAAATCCTCGGGAATTTGGGGAAAAATCCTCGGGAATTTGGGGAAAAATCCTCGGGAATTTGGGGAAAAATTCCTGGGGAATTTTGGGATTCTCCACTGCAGCACCCGCCCCGGCTCCCAGGGAATTCCTGCTTTTCCTTCAGCCTGAAAAGTGGGAAAAAACATGGAAAAAATATAGGAAAAATCCTCAGAAAATTTGAGAAGAATCCTTGGGAATTTTGGAAAAATTTGGGGGAAAAATCCTCAGGAATTTTGGGAGAATTCTGGGAAAAATCCACTGAAATGTTGAGAAAAATCCACTGAAATTTCAGGAAAAATCCTCAAAAAATCCTGGGGAATTTGGGGGAAAATCCTCGAAAATTCTCAGAAAATTTGGGAAAATTTTGAGGAAAACCCTCAGGAATTTGGGGAAAATTCCTGGAGATCTTTGGGAAAAATCCTCAAAAATCCTGGGGAATTTTGGGATCCTCCACTGCAGCACCTGCCCCGGCTCCCAGGGAATTCCTGCTTTTCCTTCAGCCTGAAATCCGGGAAAAAACATGGAAAAATATGGGAAAAATCCTTGGGAATTTTGGGAAAACCTGGGAAAAAATGTTCAGGAATTTGGAGAAAATTTCAGGAAAAAATCCTCAAAAAATACGGGGGAAAATCCTTTAAAATCCTCGGGAATTTAGGAAAAAAATCCTCAGAAAATTTGGGAAAATTTTGGGAAAAAACCCTTGGGAATTATGGGAAACATTTTCAGGAATTTTTGGAAAAATCTTTGGGAATTTCCCCCAGGAATTTAGGGAAAATTCCTGGGGAATTTTGGGATTCTCCACTGCAGCACCTGCCCCGGCTCCCAGGGAATTCCTGCTTTTCCTTCAGCCTGGAATCCGGGAAAAAACATGGAAAAATCCTTGGGAATGTGGGAAAAAAATCTCAGGAATTTGGGGAAAAAATCCTGGGAAAAATCCACTGAAATGTCAGGAAAAATCCTCAAAAAATCCTGGGGAAATTTGGGGAAAATTCAAGAAAATCCTCAGGAATTTTGGGAAAAATCCTGGGGAATTTTGGGAAAAATCCTCCGAAAATTTGGGAAAATTTTGAGGAAAACCCTCAGGAATTTGGGGAAAATTCCTGGAGATCTTTGGGAAAAATCCTCAAAAATCCTGGGGAATTTTGGGATTCTCCACTGCAGCACCTGCCCCGGCTCCCAGGGAATTCCTGCTTTTCCCTCAGCCTGAAAAGTGGGGAAAAACATGGAAAAATATGGGAAAAATCCTCAGAAAATTTGAGAAGAATCCTTGGGAATTTTGGAAAAATTTGGGGAAAAATCCTCAGGAATTTTGGGAGAATTCTGGGAAAAATCCACTGAAATGTTGAGAAAAATCCACTGAAATTTCAGGAAAAATCCTCAAAAAATCCTGGGGAATTTGGGGGAAAATCCTCAGGAATTTTGGATAAATTTTAGGGGAAACCCTCAGGAATTTGGGGGAAATTCCTGGAGATCTTTGGGAAAAATCCTCAAAAATCCTGGGGAATTTTGGGGAAAATTCTTGAAAATCCTGGGGAATTTTGAAAAAATCCTTGGGAATTTTGGGAAAAGTCCTTGAAAATGCTCAGGAATTTTCTGAAAATTTTGGGGAACCCCCTCAGGAATTTGGGGAAAAAACCCTCAGGAATTTTGGGAAAAATTTGAGCAAAACCCTCGGGAATTTGGCGAACATTTTGGGAAAAGGCCTCGAGAATTTTGGGAGGAATCCTTGAAAACCCGGGGAATTTTGGGAAAAACCCTCAAAAACCCTCGGGAATTTTGGGAAAAAACCTCAAAAACCTCAGGGATTTGGGGAAAAACCCTCAAAAACCTCAGGAATTTTGGGAAAAACCTTCAAAAACCCACAGGAATTTTGGGAAAAACCCTCAAAAACCCTCGGGAATTTTGGGAAAAACCTTCAAAAACCCTCGGGAATTTTGGGAAACCCTAAGGAACTCTCCTCCCTCACCATTTTCTGCAGCTGCTCCTGGACCCTGCTCTGGAGGAGCTGGTGCTACTCATGGATTTATTGGGGAAAAACCCTCAAAAACCCTCGGGAATTTTGGGATAAACCCTCAAAAACCTCAGGAATTTTGGGAAAAACCCTTGGGAATTTTGGGAAAAACCCTCAGGAATTTTGGGATAAACCCTCAAAACCCTCAGGAATTTTGGGATAAACCCTCAAAAACCTCAGGAATTTGGGAAAAACCCCTGGAAATTTGGGATAAACCCTCAAAACCCCTGAGGAATTCTCCTCTCACCATTTCCCGCAGCTGCAGGCGCAGGCGGTGGCGGCGCTGCCGCAGCTCCTGCACTCTGCTGCTCAGGAGCTGCTGCTGCTCGTGGCATGTGGGGAAAACCCTCAGGAATTTTGGGAAAAACCCTCAAAAACCCTCGGGAATTTTGGGAAAAACCCTCGGGAATTTTGGGAAGCCCCTCAGGAACTGTCCCTCACCATTTCCCACAGCTGCTCCCGGACCCTGCTCTGCACGAGCTGCTGCTGCTCGTGGAGTTTTTGGGGAAAAACCCTCAAAAACCCTCAGGAATTTTGGGAAAAACACTCAAAAACCCTTGGGAATTTGGGAAAAACCCTCAAAAACCCTCGGGAATTCTGGGAAAAACACTCAAAAACCGTCAGGAATTTTGGGAAAAACCCACAAATAACTTAAGGAATTTTGGGAAAAACCCTCAAAAACCTCAGGAATTTTGGGAAAAACCCTCAAAAACCCTCGGGAATTTTGGGAAAAAACCTCAAAAACCTCAGGAATTTTGGGAAAAAACCCTCAAAAACCCTCGGGAATTTTGGGAAAAAACCTCAAAAACCTCAGGAATTTTGGGAAAAACCCTCAAAAACCCTCGGGAATTTTGGGAAAAACACTCAAAAACCCTCGGGAATTTTGGAAAAACCCCTGGGAATTTTGGGAAAAACCCTCAAAAAACCTCAGGAATTTTGGGAAAAACCCTCAAAAACCTCAGGAATTTTGGGAAAAACCCTCAAAAACCCTCGGGAATTTAGGGAAAAACCCTCAAAAACCCTCGGGAATTTTGGGAAAAACCCTCAAAAACCTCAGGAATTTTGGGAAAAAACCTCAAAAACCCTCAGGAATTTGGGAAAAACCGTCAGGAATTTTGGGAAAAACCTTCAAAAACCCTCGGGAATTTTGGGAAAAACACTCAAAAACCCTCGGGAATTTTGGAAAAACCCCTGGGAATTTTGGGAAAAACCCTCAAAAAACCTCAGGAATTTTGGGAAAAACCCTCAAAAACCCTCGGGAATTTTGGGAAAAAACCTCAAAAACCCTCAGGAATTTTGGGGAAAAACCCTCAAAAACTGTCAGGGATTTTGGGAAAAACCCTCAAAAACCTCAGGAATTTTGGGGAAAAACCCTCAAAAACCCCCGGGAATTTTGGGAAAAACCCTCAAAAACCCTCGGGAATTTTGGGAAAAACACTCAAAAACCCTCGGGAATTTTGGAAAAACCCCTGGGAATTTTGGGAAAAACCCTCAAAAACCCTCAGGAATTTTGGGAAAAACCCTCAAAACCCTCGGGAATTTTGGGAAAAACCCTCAAAAACCCTCAGGAATTTTGGGATAAACCCCTCAAAAACTCTCGGGAATTTTGGGAAAAACCCTCAAAAACCCCTCAGGAATTTTGGGATAAACCCTCAAAAACTCTCGGGAATTTTGGGAAAAACACTCAAAAACCTCAGGAATTTTGGGAAAAACCCTCAAAAACCCTCGGGAATTTTGGGGAAAAACCCTCAAAACCCTCAGGAATTTTGGGATAAACCCTGAAAAACCCTTGGGAATTTTGGGAAACCCCTCAGGAATTCTCCCTCACCATTTCCCGCAGCTGCTCCCGGACCCTGCTCTGCAGGGGCTGCTGCTGCTCGTGGAGTGTGGGGACAAACCCTCAAAACCCTCGGGAATTTTGGGAAAAACCCTCAAAAACCCTCGGGAATTTTGGGAAAAACCCTCAAAACCCTCGGGAATTTCGTTAAAAACCCTCAAAAACCCTCAGGAATTTTGGAAAACCCCTCAAAACCCCTCAGGACTTCCCCTGTCTCACCATTTCCCGCAGCTGCAGGCGCAGGCGGTCGCGGCGCTGCCGCAGCTCCTGCACTCTGCTGCTCAGGAGCTGCTGCTGCTCGTGGCATGTGGGGAAAACCCTCAGGAATTTTGGGGAAAAACCCTCAAAAACCCTCGGGAATTTTGGAAAACCCCTCAAAACCCCTGAGGACCTCCCCTCTCTCACCATTTCCCGCAGCTGCAGGCGCAGGCGGTCGCGGCGCTGCCGCAGCTCCTGCACTCTGCTGCTCAGGAGCTGCAGCCGCTGCCGGCGCCGCTGCTGCCGCTGCCGGAGCGCGGCGCCGCGAGCAGCGCGCTGCTCCAGGGCCCACAGCTGGGACAGCACCCCTGCGGAGGGAAAATGGGGGAAAATGGGAGTTTGGGGAAATTCGGGAGTTCTGGGGTTCGTTTTGGGGAGAATTCAGGGATTTTTGGGGGTATTTGGGGAGGAATTGTGGCTCTGAACGGCCCCGGCCCGCGCCCGCTGCTCCGGGGCCCACAGCTCGGACAGCACCCCTGGGAGAGGGAAAATGGGGAAATTCGGGAGTTTTGGGGAAAATTCGGGAGTTTTGGGGTTGATTTTGGGGATTTAGAGAAGAATTTGGGCTTGATTTTGGGGATTTTGGGGAGAATTCAGGGATTTTTGGGGATTTTTGGGGGTATTTGGGAAGGAATTGTGGCTGTGCCCAGCCCCGCTGCTGCAGCGCCCATGGCTGGGACAGCAGCCCTGGGAGAGGGAAAATGGGGAAAAAAATGGGAAAAAATGGGAATTTGGGGAAAATTCGGGAGTTTTGGGGTTCATTATGGGGAGAATTCGGGATTTTTGGGGTTGATTTTGGGGATTTTGGGGAGAATTTGGGGATTTTTGGGGGTATTTGGGGAGGAATTGTGGCTGTGCCCTGGGTGCTGCTGCAGCGCCCACAGCTGGGAGAGCAGCCCTGGGAGAGGGAAAATGGGGAAAAATGGGGAAAAAATGGGAATTTGGGGAAAATTCGGGAGTTTTGGGGTTGATTTTGGGGAAAATTCGGGAGTTTTGGGGTTGATTTTGAGGATTTTGGGAAGAATTTGGGGATTTTTGGGGGTATTTGGGAAGGAATTGTGGCTGTGCCCTGGGTGCTGCTGCAGCGCCCACGGCTGGGACAGCAGCCCTGGGAGAGGGAAAATGGGGAAAAAATGGGAATTTGGGGAAAATTCAGGAGTTCTGGGGTTGATTTTGGGGAGAATTCGGGATTTTTGGGGTTGGTTTTGGGCATTTGGGGGAGATTTAGGGGGATTTTTGGGGGTATTTGGGGAGGAATTGTGGCTGTGCCCTGGGTGCTGCTGCAGCGCCCACGGCTGGGACAGCAGCCCTGGGAGAGGGAAAATGGGGAAAAAATGGGGAAAAATGGGAATTTGGGGAAAATTCGGGAGTTTTGGGGTTGATTTTGGGGAAAATTCGGGATTTTTGGGGTTGGTTTTGGGCATTTGGGGGAGATTTAGGGGGATTTTTGGGGGTATTTGGGGAGGAATTGTGGCTGTGCCCTGGGTGCTGCTGCAGCGCCCACAGCTGGGACAGCAGCCCTGGGAGAGGGAAAATGGGGAAAAAAATGGGAATTTGGGGAAAATTCGGGAGTTCTGGGGTTGGTTTGGGGGAGAATTCGGGAGTTTTGGGGTTAGTTTTGGGGATTTTGGGGAGAATTTGGGGATTTTTGGGGGTATTTGGGGAGGAATTGTGGCTGTGCCCTGGGTGCTGCTGCAGCGCCCACAGCTGGGAGAGCAGCCCTGGGAGAGGGAAAATGGGGAAAAATGGGGAAAAAATGGGAATTTGGGGAAAATTCGGGAGTTTTGGGGTTGATTTTGGGGAAAATTCGGGAGTTTTGGGGTTGATTTTGAGGATTTTGGGAAGAATTTGGGGATTTTTGGGGGTATTTGGGAAGGAATTGTGGCTGTGCCCTGGGTGCTGCTGCAGCGCCCTCAGCTGGGACAGCAGCCCTGGGAGAGGGAAAATGGGGAAAAAATGGGAATTTGGGGAAAATTCAGGAGTTCTGGGGTTGATTTTGGGGAGAATTCGGGAGTTTTGGGGTTAGTTTTGGGGATTTTGGGGAGAATTTGGGGATTTTTGGGGGTATTTGGGCAGGAATTGTGGCTGTGCCCTGGGTGCTGCTGCAGCGCCCTCAGCTGGGACAGCAGCCCTGGGAGAGGGAAAATGGGGGAAAAATGGGAATTTGGGGAAAAAAATGGGAATTTGGTGTTGATTTTGGGGAAAATTCAGGATTTTTGGGGTTGATTTTGGGGAGAATTTGGGAATTTATAGGGGATTTTTGGGGGTATTTGGGGAGGAATTGTGGCTGTGAACGGCCCTGCACCACTCCCACTGCTGCAGCACCCACAGTTGGGACAGCACCCCTAGGAGAGGGAAAAATGGGGAAAAATAGGAATTTGGGGAAAATTCTGGGAGTTTTGGTGTTAGTCTTGGGGATTTTGGGGAGAATTTGGGGATTTTTGGGAATTTTAGAGGGATTCTGGGGAGATTTTAGGGAGATTTGGGGAGGAATTGTGGCTGTGCCCTGGGTGCTGCTGCAGCGCCCACGGCTGGGACAGCAGCCCTGGGAGAGGGAAAATGGGGAAAAAAATGGGAATTTGGGGAAAATTCGGGAGTTTTGGGGTTGATTTTGGGGAGAATTCGGGAGTTTTGGGGTTGATTTTGGGGAAAATTCAGGAGTTTTGGGGTTGATTTTGGGGAAAATTCGGGATGTTTGGGGTTGATTTTGGGGGGAATTTGGGGATTTTGGGGAATTTTAGGGGGATTTGGGGGCAATTTGGGGAGCTTTTGGGGATTTCAGGAGGAATGTTGGAAAAAAATTGAGGATTTTTAAAAGAATTTTGGGAGGAATTGGGGTTTTTGGGGGTTTTTGGGAATTTTAGAGGGAAATTTAGAAACTTTGGGGGGATTTTGGAAGAAATTTGGAAACTCTGGGAGGGATTTAGAGAAAATTTGGGAGGGATTTTAGGAAGGAATTTGGAGATTTTTGGGAAAAATTTTAGGAGGAATTTGGGAATTTTCTGGAGGATTTTGGGAAGAATTTTGGGATTCAGGGGAAGGATTCAGAATTTTGGGGAAAATTTTGGGACTCTTAGGAAGAATTTTGGGAAGGATTTTGGGGAGAATTGGGAATTTCAGGTGGAATTCCTGCCTGGAAAGGGGAGAAAATTGGGAATTTTGGGAAAATTTGGAATCTGGGGAGAAATTTGGGCAGAATTCCTGCCTGGAAAGGGTCCGAGGGGCAGAAATTTGGGGATAATTTTTGAATTTTGGGAAAAGTTGTGGAATTTTGGAAAAAAATTTTGAGTTTTGGGAGGAATTTGGGGATTTCCAGAAGAATTCCTGCCTGGAAAGGGAGAAATTTGGGAAAAATTGGGAATTTTGGGCAGAAATTTGGGGCAATTTGGGGAGAAATTTTGGGAAAATTTGGGATTTTTGAAGAATTCTGGAAATTTTGGGGAGAAATTTGGGGAATTTTGAGGAATTTTGGGAGGAATTTGAGGATTTAGGGGAGAATTTGGGGAAATTTGAGAATTTTGGGAAGAACTTTGGGAATTTTGGGAACAATTTGGGGATTTTTAGGAAGAATTTTGGGGAGAATTGGGAATTTCAGGTGGAATTCCTGCCTGGAAAGGGGAGAAAATTGGGAATTTGGGGAAAATTTGGGGAAAATTTGGGGAGAATTTGGGCAGAATTCCTGCCTGGAAAGGGTCAGAGGGGGAGAAATTTGGGGATAATTTTTGGATTTTGGGAAAAGTTGTGGAATTTTGGAAAAAAAAAATTGGATTTTTGGAGGAATTTTGGGAGGAATTTGGGGATTTCCAGAGGAATTCTTGCCTGGAAAGGGGAGAAATTTGGGAAAAAATGGGAAAATTGGGAATTTTGGGCAGAAATTTGGGAAAAATTGGGAATTTTGGGCAGAAATTTGGGGAAAAATGGGGAAAATTGGGAATTTTGGGCAGAAATTTGGGAAAAAATTGGGAAAATTGGGAATTTTGGGCAGAAATTTGGGGGAAAATGGGAACATTGGGAATTTTGGGCAGAAATTTGGGGAAAAAATGGGAAAATTGGGAATTTTGGGCAGAAATTTGGGGGAAATTGGGGAAAATTGGGAATTTTGGGCAGAAATTTGGGAAAAATTGGGAATTTTGGGCAGAAATTTGGGGAAAAATGGGAAAATTGGGAATTTTGGGCAGAAATTTGGGAAAAAATTGGGAATTTTGGGCAGAAATTTGGGGAAAAATTGGGAATTTTGGGCAGAAATTTGGGGGAAAATTGGGAAAATTGGGAATTTTGGGCAGAAATTTGGGAAAAAATGGGGAAAATTGGGAATTTTGGGCAGAAATTTGGGAAAAAATTGGGAATTTTGGGAGCTCACCCTGTGACAATTCCATTTTCTCTTCATTTTCCTGCTCTTCCTTCCCGGGATCCATCCCCAGGAAATCCCAAGGATTTGGGGCTGGGAAAGTGGGAAAAATCACAAAAATTTTAATTAATTTGGGGATTTTAATGAGGAAAATTCATGTTAATTTTTGTAATCTTGAGGGGTTTAAATGAGGGAAAAAAATCCCTTTAATTTCCATAAATTTGGGAGATTTTTAATGAGGAAAAATCCCGTTAATTTCAATAAATTTGGGATTTTTTCTGAGGTAAAAATCCCATTAATTTCAATAAATTTGGGAGAATTTTTAGGAGGAAAAAAATCCTGTTAATTTCCATAAATTAGAGAATTTTAATGAGGAAAAAATTTCCATAAATTTGGGATTTTTTCCTGAGGAAAAAGTCCTGTTAATTTTAATAAATTTTGGATTTTTTTATGAGGTAGAAATCCCATTAATTTCAATAAATTTTGGATTTTTATGAGGTAAAAAAAATCCCATTTATTTCCTTAATTTTGGGAGCTTTTAATGAGGAAAAAAAATCCAATTTGATTTCACAACTTTGGGAATTTTATGAGGAAAAAAATCCCATTAATTTCAACACATTTGGGATTTTTTATGAGGTAAAAATCCCATTAATTTCCATAAAAATCCAAGTAATTTTCCATAAATTTGGTAATTTTTATGAGGTAAAAATCCTGTTAATTTCCATAAATTTGGGGGAATTTTTATGAGGAAAAAAATCCCCTTAGTTTCCATAAATTAGAGAATTTTAATGAGGAAAAAATTTCCATAAATTTGGGATTTTTTCTGAGGTAAAAATCTCGTTAATTCCAATAAATTTTGGATTTTTTATGAGGTAAAAATCCCATTAATTTCCCTAAATATGGGATTTTTTATGAGGTACAAATCCCGTTAATTTCCATGAATTTTGGGGAATTTTTATGAGGAAAAAAATTTTGTTAATTTTCCTTAAATTAGAGAATTTTAATGAGGAAAAAATTTCCATAAATTTGGAAAATTTATTATGAGGTAAAAATCTCGTTAATTTCAATAAATTTGGGATTTTTTATGAGGTAAAAATTCCATTAATTTCCTTAATTTCGGGAGCTTTTAATGATGAAAAAAAATCCCATTTATTTTCATAACTTTGGGAATTTTTATGAGGAGAAAAATCCCCTTAATTTCAACACATTTGGGAATTTTTATGAGGTAAAAATTCCACTAATTTCCATAAATTTGGGGATTTTTTATGAGGAAAACAGGGGTGGGAATAGGAAAAAAATCCAAGTAATTTTCAATAAATTTTGGATTTTTTCTGAGCTAAAAATCCCGTTAATTTCCATAAATTTTGAGGAATTTTTATGAGGAAAAAAATCCCGTTAATTTCCATAAATTAGAGAATTTTAATGAGGAAAAAATTTTCATGCATTTGGGAGTTTTTTATGAGGTAAAAAGTCCGTTAATTTCAATAAATTTGGGATTTTTTAATGAGCTGAAAATCCCATTAATTTCCATAAATACGGTCTTTTTTGTGAGGTAAAAATCCCGTTAAGTTCCATAAATTTACGGGAATTTTTATGAGGAAAAAAAAACCCGTTCATTTCAACACATTTGGTATTTTTTATGAGGTAAAAGTTCCACTAATTTCCATAAATTTGGGGATTTTTTTATGAGGAAAACAAGTGGGAATTTGGGAACGGGAGGGGTTTTGGGTTAAAAAAGTGACAGGGACGATCCCAAGGAATGGAACCCGGACAACTCTAAAAAGTGCCAGAAATGACCCCAAAAGCCGCCAGATAATCTCAGAAGAGTGCCAGGGCCGATCCTAAAGATTTATCCCCAAAATTTATCCCAAAATTTCCCCCCAAACCCCGCCGGGACCCCAAACCCCTCCCTGAGGGCTCGGCGCTCACCTCAACTTTCCCGCCTCAGCGCCGCCGGAAGTGCGTCATCACGCCGCTCTCGATTCCGTACACCAACATGGCGGCGCGCTGCTGCCTCCGCTCCCCCCTTACTCCCGGCAGCCCGCGCGGTTCCGTACGGCGACATGGCGGCGGCGCTGGTGCAGTACGTGGTGCTCCGCGGGGATCTGGCGCGGCCTCCCCGCTCGTGGCCGCTCGGCGCCGTGGTGGCTCAGGGCTGCCACGCGGCGCTGGCGGCCGTTCACGGTTACCGGGAGCACCCCGACACCGGCGCGTACCTGGAGCAGGGCGGCGCCATGACTACCGTGGTGCTGGAGGTAACGGCGGCGCCGCGGGGCATGACGGGAGCCCCGCGCTGAGGGGAGAGCCGCCGCCATGTTGGGGGGGGGCGGGGGCGGCTTGAGGGAAATCGGGATTTTTGGGGGGAAATCTGGTTTTTTTTGGGAAAATTGGGGTTTTTTTGGATGTTATGGAGTTGAGGGAGGTGGGAATGGTCAGTTTGGGGGTGATGAGGGGGTTTTTGGCTCGCTGAGAGGAGGGGAAGCCCAGGGAGGGGTCGGGCGGTGCTTGCGCCTCGGAACGGCGAGAGGAGGAGCCGGAATTCCTGGGGAGATTTAATTGGGTTTTGGGAATAATTCCCTCATGAAATTGTGAATAATTCCCCGTGAAATTCGGAATAATTCCTCATGGAATACCCCAGGGCGGTGCTAAAACCCCAAAATTCCCGAAGGGTTTTCAAATCCGCGTGGATTTACGGAAACAAAACTCAAATGTGAACACTTGGACTCCCAAAGCTTTTTGCAACCCTAAAAATCCCCCCAAAAAATTCGGTGTTTTCATATTTCAATCCCACAATAAAAAAAGCTGGAAATCAGGGATGTAAAGGAAAAATAAACAAATTAATTCCTAGTATGGAAATGAGAAGCTCGGCTTGGATTTGGGAAGAATATTTGAATTAATTCCTAATTTTTTTTAAATTTTCTTTTGTTGTAGGCTCCGGATGAAAATTCCCTGCTGGATTTGGCGAAGTTGCTGAAGGAAAAAGGTGTTGACCACAAGGTTTGGATGGAAAATCCCGAGGGAATTGCCACGTGCCTGGCGCTCCGACCTTACCCCAAAAATGTGGTGCAGCCTCACCTCAGGAAATTCAAACTCCTCAAATGATCCCGTCTCGAGTTTTTTCCAGGTTTTTTTCCCTCAAAATCCTGGAGATTTGGGGTTGAGTTGCGTTTTGGGATGGGGAACGGTGAGGTTTGGTGGTTTTAAAGTGGTTTTTTTCCACGGTTTGGTTTGTGGTTTTGTGTGGGTTTCGTGAGGGGGTGGGTGGGGATTTCTGAGGGGAAAAAGGGAAAGAAAGGGAGGGAGAATGGGGGGAGAAGGAAGGAAAAGAGTAAAAAATGGAAAGGGGGGGAAAAAGGATGGAAAATGGGGGAAAAATGGGAAAAAAAATGAGGAAAAAAATGGGGGAAGTGGGAGGGAAACGGGGAAAAAAGGAGGGAAATGGGGGGGAAGGGAGGGAAAATGGGGGAGAAAGAAGGAAAAGAGTAAAAAATGAAAAGGGGAAAAAAGGAGGAAAATGGGGGGGAAATTGAGGGAAAAAAGAGAAAAAAATGGGGAAAAATGAGGAAAATGGTAGGGAAATGGGGAAAAAAGGAGGAAAATGGGGGGGAAGGGAGGGAAAATGGGGGGAGAAGGAAGGAAAAGAGTAAAAAATGAAAAGGGGAAAAAAGGATGAAAATGGGGGGGAAAGAAGGAAAAGAGTAAAAAATGAAAAGGGGGGGGAAAGGAGGAAAATGGGGAAAAAACGGGAAAAAAATGAGGAAAAACTGGGGGAAAATGAGGAAAATGGGAGGGAAATGGGGAAAAATAAGGAAAATGGGGGGGAAAACGGGAAAAGGGAAATAAGGAAAAGGAGGAAAATGGGAAAAAATGAGGAAAATGGGGGGGAAACAGGGAAAAAAGGAGGAAAATGGGGGGGAAGGGAGGGAAAATGGGGGAGAAGGAAGGAAAAGAGTAAAAAATGAAAAGGGGAATAAAAGGAGGAAAATGGGGGGGAAATTGGGGGAAAAAAGAGAAAAATGGGGAAAAATGAGGAAAATGGGAGGGAAACGGGGAAAAATAAGGAAAATTGAGGGAAAAACAGGGGAAAAGGGAAATAAGGAAAAGGAGGAAAATGGGAAAAAATGAGGAAAAAGGGAGGGAAACGGGGAAAAAAGGAGGAAAATGGGGGGAAGGGAGGGAAAATGGGGGAGAAGGAAGGAAAAGAGTAAAAAATGAAAAGGGGAAAAAAGGATGGAAAATGGGGGGAACGGGAAAAAAATTAGGAAAAAATGGGGGGAAATGAGGAAAATGGGGAAAAAAGGAGGAAAATGGGGGGAAGAAGGGAGGGAAAATGGGGGAGAAGGAAGGAAAAGAGTAAAAAATGAAAAGGGGAAAAAAGGATGGAAAATGGGGGGGAAAGAAGGAAAAGAGTAAAAAATGAAAAGGGGAAAAAAGGATGAAAATGGGGGAGAAACGGGAAAAAAAAGGAGGAAAAAAATGGGGGGAAATGAGGAAAATGGGGAAAAAAGGAGGAAAATGAGGGGAAAGGGAGGGAAAATGGGGGAGAAGGAAGGAAAAGAGTAAAAAATGAAAAGGGGGGAAAAGGATGGAAAATGGGGGGGAAACGGGAAAAAAAATGAGGAAAAAAATGGGGGGAAATGGGAGGGAAATGGGGAAAAAAGGAGGAAAATGGGAAGAAGGGAGGGAAAATGGGGGAGAAAGAAGGAAAAGAGTAAAAAATGAAAAGGGGAAAAAAGGAGGAAAATGGGGTGGAAATGGGAAAAAAATTAGGAAAAAATGGGGGGAAATGAGGAAAATGGGGAAAAAAGGAGGAAAATGGGGGAGAAAGAAGGAAAAGAGTAAAAAATGAAAAGGGGGGGGAAAGGAAAATGGGGAAAAAACGGGAAAAAAATGAGGAAAAACTGGGGGAAAATGAGGAAAATGGGAGGGAAACGGGGGAAAAATAAGGAAAATGGGGGGAAAACGGGAAAAGGGAAATAAGGAAATGGAGGAAAATGGGAAAAAATGAGGAAAATGGGGGGGAAACGGAAAAAAGGAGGAAAATGGGGGGGAAGGGAGGGAAAATGGGGGAGAAAGAAGGAAAAGAGTAAAAAATGAAAAGGGGAAAAAAGGAAGGAGGAAAATGGGGGAAATTGAGGGAAAAAAGAGAAAAAATGGGGAAAAAGGAGGAAAATGGGAGGGAAACGGGAAAAATAAGGAAAATTGAGGGAAAAACAGGGGAAAAGGGAAATAAGGAAAAGGAGGAAAATGGGAAAAATGAGGAAAATGGGGGGAAATGAGGAAAATGGGAGGGAAATGGGGAAAAAAGGAGGAAAATGGGGGGAAATTGAGGGAAAAAAGAGAAAAAATGGGGAAAAAGGAGGAAAATGGGCCGGGAAACGGGAAAAATAAGGAAAATTGAGGGAAAACAGGGGAAAAGGGAAATAAGGAAAAGGAGGAAAATGGAAAAATGAGGAAAATGGGGGGAAATGAGGAAAATGGGAGGGAAATGGGGAAAAAAGGAGGAAAATGGGGGGAAAAATGAGGGAAAATGGGGGGAAAATGGGGGGGAAACGGAAAAAAAATGGGGAAAAATGAGGAAAATGGGAGGGAAATGGAGGGAAAAAGGAGGAAAATGGGGAGAAAAACAGGGAAAAAGGAAAACAAGGTAGGGAATAAAAGGGAAATGAGGAAAAGGAGGAAAATGGGGGGGAATGGGGAAAAAAATGAGAAAAAAATGGGGGGAAATGAGGAAAATGGGAAAAAAGGAGGAAAATGGGGGAAAATGGGGATAAAAAGGGGAAAAATGAAGAAAATGGGAGGGAAATGGAAAAAAAAGGAGGAAAATCAGGGGGAAAAAAGTAGGGAAAAAAGGAAAGGAAGGGAGGGAGAAATAAAAATACAGGATTAAAATGAGGGGAAAAAAGGAAAAAAATAAGGAAGAAAATGGGGAAAAAAAGGAAAAGAAGGAAAAATGGGGGAGGAAAGGAGAAAAAGTGAAAAAAGGAAGAAACAAAAAATAAAAAAAGAGGGAAAATGGGGAACAAAGGAAAAAAACCAGGAAATTAAATAAAATAAAATAAATCCCAAATCCCTGGATCCCATTTTCCATCACAATTCCTGATTTTCCAGCACCAAAAATTGAATTTTCCATTTTTCCCGAAATTCTTCCTCTTCCCACCCCCAAATTTCCCCAAAACCACCAAAATTTTGGTTTGAAAAATCCGAATTTTCCCTTTTTTTTTCCTCTTTTTTTTTGTTTTTCCAGGAATTTTACAAAAATTCCCTGAAAACTTCACCTGAAATGAAAAAAAAAACCTGGAAGAAAAAATTAAATTTAATTCAAATGAAAACCCACCAAAAAAACCAAAAACTTTTTCCTGACAGAGCATTCCATTATTATTCTTTTATTATTATTAATTATTAATTATTAATTAATTATTATTTTTAAATATTCAAAGCTACTCCAGCTGTTAAACACAATCCAAGCAGGAAAAAAAAAAAAAACAATTTTATTCTTATTTTTTTTTCTTTTTTTTCACAAGTTTTCCATCTTTTCCCTCAAAAAAAAAAAAAAAATTATCTACAAGACCCCCTCCCCCTCCCCTTTTTCCCTAAAAATTATTGCAGATTTTCCCATTTTTTTTGAATTTTGACTCATTTTTCCCTCTTTCCTTGCACTATACACGAGGATTCCCCAGGGATGGGGAAAAACCAGCAAAAAACATGGAAAAAACCGGGCAAAATATTCTTTTTTTTTTTTCATTTTTTTGTGTTTTTTCATGGTTTTTTTTTTGAAAAAAAAACCCCAAATTCCACGTTTTTTGTGGGTAGAAAAAGCTGATTGTACGCACGAGCCGGGGGGAGGGGAGTGGGGATTTTGGGGGGAAAATTGGGATTTTTATCAGTGGAATTCTGGGGTTTGGGGGGGTGTGCCCCGCGTCAGGTCCAGCTGAGACTGAGCTTCATCCTCATCATCATCATCATCATCATCATCATCATCATCGTGTGGGGGGGTGGGGGAGTGAAAATTGGGGGGGGCTGGAGGGGAAAATGGGGGAAAAAGGGGGAAAAAAGGGGAAAAAAGGGGGAAAATTTGGGAAAAATAGGGGGAAAAATAGGGAAAAAGGGGGAAAATGGGGAAAAAATAGGGGGAAAAATAAGGAAAAATAGGGGAAAAAGGGGGAAAATGGGGAAAAAATAGGGGGAAAAATAGGGGAAAAAGGGGGAAAATGGGGAAAAAATAGGGGGAAAAATAAGGAAAAAATAGGGGAAAAAGGGGGAAAATGGGGAAAAAATAGGGGGAAAAATAGGGGAAAAAGGGGGGAAATTTGGAAAGAAAAAGGGGAAAAAAAGGGGGGGAAATAGGGAAAAATGGAGAAGAAAAGGGGAAAATAAGAGAAAAAAAGAGGAAAAATAGAAAAAAAAAGGGGAAAAGGAGGGGAAAATTGGGGGAAAAGGAGGGGAAATGGGGAAAAAAGGGGGGGAAGGGAGAAAAATGGGGAAAATTGGGAAAAAAGGGGGGAATAGAGAAAGAAAGGGGAAAAAGGGGGGAGAAAGGGAAAAAAGGGGGGAGTAGAGAAAGAAAGGGGAAAAATGGAGGAAAAAGGGGAAAAAATAGGGACAAAAAGGGGGAAAAATAGGGACAAAAAGGGGGGAAATTGGGAAAAAAGGGGGAAAATTTGGAAAAAAGGGGGAAATAGGGAAAAATGGAAAAAAAAGGGGGAAATAAGAGAAAAAAAGAGGAAAAATAGAGAAAAAAAAGGGGAAAAGGAGGGGAAAATTGGGGGAAAAGGAGGGGAAATGGGGAAAAAAGGGGGGGAAGGGGAAAAAATAGGGGGGAAAGGGAGAAAAATGGGGAAAATTGGGAAAAAAGGGGGGAATAGAGAAAGAAAGGGGGAAAATGGAGGAAAAGGGGAAAAAATAGGGACAAAAAGGGGGGAAATTGGGAAAAAAGGGGGGAAATTGGGAAAAAAAGGGGGAAATAAGGGAAAAAAGGGGGGAAAAGAGGAAAAAGAGAGAAAAAAGGGGAAAAGTGGAAAAAAGGGCAAAAAAGGGCAAAAATAGGGGAAAAAAGGGGGACGGGGAAATGGAGGGAAAAGGGGGGAAAATAGGGAAAAATGGAGGAAAAGGGAAAAAAGGGGGGGAAGGGGGAAAAATTGGGGGAAAAGGGGGGGAAATAGAGAAAAAAGGGGGGAAGGGGGAAAAAAGAAAAAAGGGGAAAAGAGGAAAAAAGGTGAGAAAAAAGGGGGAAAGGGGGAGAAAGTGGGGAAAAAGGGGAAAAAAGGGGGAAATAGGGAAAAAGGGGGAAAATAGGAGAAAAAAGGGGGGGAGGGAAAAAAGGGGGGAAAGGGGGAAGGGGGGAAATGGGAAAAATGGAGAAAAAAGGGAGGAGAAAGGGAAAAAAGGGGGGAAAAGGGAAAATAGAGAAAAAAGGGGAAAAATGGGAAAAAAGGAGAAAAAAAGTGGGGGAAGGGGGAAAAGGGAGGGAGAAAAGGGGAAAAGGGAGGGAAAGGGAAAAAAGGGGGGGAAAAGAGGAATAAAGAGGGAAAAGAGGAAAAATAGAGAAAAAAGGGGAAAATAGAAAAAAAGGGGAAGGGGAAGAAAGGGGGGAAGGGGAAAAAAGGGAAAAAAAGGGGAAAGAGGAAAAATAAGGGAGGGAAAAGGGGAAAAAATGGGAAATGGGGGAAAGGGGAAAAAGGGGAAAAATAGGGAAAAATGGGGGGAAAGAGGAAAAATAAGGGAGGGAAAAGGGGAAAGAGGAAAAGGAAAAAATGAGGGGAAAGGAGGGGGAAAAGGGGGAAAAGAGGAAAGAAAATGGGGGAAAGGAGGAAAAGAGGGAAAAATGGGAAAAGAGGGAAGAAAATGAGGAAAAAAAAGAAAGGGAAAGGAGGAAAAAAGGGGAAAAGAGGGAAAATATGGAGGAAAAAAGGGAAAATAG